>NW_024342471.1:21480371-21625115 GCF_902729225.1 Pteropus medius
CCTTGTCATTCCAACAACTACCACCAAGTTGGGGGGCCAGGGAGGGTTTGTGCAAGGGGCTCACAGTGAGATGTGGAATGTAGGAGAGTTACCATGGTAACCATGTGAAAGACAGATGGGTGGGATCAGGCCGGAGGTAGGAGGCCACCTGAGGACACCACAGTCACCGTTGGTTACAACAGGAATCGGAGGGAGAGCGGAGAGCGAAGGCTCTCGGTCACCCCACCATCGAACGCAGCGGGCGCTCTGCACATTTGTTGGACATGTCGGTGGTCAGCAGGATGGTGGCGGTGGGAAACAGTGTTTGTCCAAATAGGGAAAGAGCACGTTCTTCTTGGTAATACAGGGACACTGGATATAATCACAACATTCAGAAAATCCGCTGGTCTGACCTCATTTCTTTGTACAGTTGTTGGGTTTTATTTATTTCAAGATGCTCCTGGACTGTGAGCTCTTTGAAAGCTGAGTCTTTGCTCTTCTTATCTCTGTGGGCCCAACCTCCAGAGCATGGATTAGCATCCTCGGTCTGTGAGCCAAATCCTGCCCACTACCTGTTGGTGTTAATAAAGCATTATGGAACACGCCATTCATTAATATATCACCTGTGTGATATATCAGCCCAAAGGCAAGGTACAGTACTTGATTCAAAGACCCTGTGGCCTGCAAATTCTAAAATATTTACTATCTGGCTCTTAAAAAAGTTTGCCAGCCCCTGATCTAGCATCATATAGAGAACACAGTAGGGCCCCATAAACATTTATTCGACGTATAAATGTGAACAGTAACAATCAATAATAGTAGGACTTATTGAATAATAATAAATAATAAAAGTAATGATAATAAGATTGCCTTTCATCATATAGAGAAATGATTCTTTGATTCCTTGTTGGCTGGCTCACTCCTTGAACTGCACCCCCCAAATATGAAACTTTTTTTTTCTGAGTCACCCTCATTCTCTCAGTGGGTCCCATCCTTTGGAGAATTCCTGAACAGAGCTGGATTCTGGGGGACGGGGGGAGGGGGTTTGAAGGCAGCAAACTGAAACGTCTCGATCAGATGTGTTCTCAACCTTGGCACGATATTGACATCTTAGGCAGGATGATTCCCTCGTGGAGGCTGGCCTCCGTTTGTAGGACGTTGAGCAGCATCTCCGGCCTCCACCCAGCAGATGGCGGTAGCACTCCCTCTCCTCCTCTTGCATGACCATCAAAAACCATCTCCTAGGAGGCAGTTGAGAACCCTGGCTCTAGAAAGAGAGGGATTGTAGATAAGAACTCAGCACTTAGGACCATTTGTAAATATCCCTGAGGATAGTCCCCACATTTATAAGAAATACGTATACTTGAGAAAGAGCTCATGGAGTCCAACAAGTTTTGTAAATCCTGTGTGCTGTATATTCCCATTTTGGGGATTTGTATTCCCCATCAGCATGAAAAAGGAAAGACTATGAAAAGTCCTGCAACAGAGGCTGTTCAACCCAACCTCGCCCCAAAATCATTAGCCTCACAGGCATCTTTTCACATAACACCTGTTGGCATCCCGCCGAGCTGTGTTTCCATGGGAACCGATTTGCAAAACTCCGGTTTAAACTACGTCCCTTTCTGCACAATGAAGTGCGATTTCTCTTTCTCTGTCCCATGTTGGCTCATTCCATCAACACTTATGAGTGCCTCCTTGCTAAGTGTCAGATACTGAGCTGGCTCGAGCTGGGGATGGAGCCGTGACAAGACCCACCATCTCTATTTAAAAGAAATCACATCCACGAAGCAAGCGAATGTGGGCCACGGAAAATCAAAGCGTGCGGATGCTGAAGCTTCCCTTGGAAATACAGTGACACAGACTTTCCCGTGGACAGTTCTGGGGAATGAATGAAACAGACTCGTCCAATGGAACCCTTCCTCTTGTCACTTGCGCTATTTTAGCGCCATATTAGACGCAAAAGTGATTCTTATCAGATCCTTGTGGTTTTAGAGGAAAGCGGTAGATGCTTAGGGGTAAGACAAAAGGAAAAGCGCTTAGCAGTTTGACCCTTCTCAACACTTTGTCAAGGAGGGAATTGAAAACTCTTCAGAACCGGCTCCCGCAGATCTGACTTCAAACGCACCCCCACATACAACACGCAGCCTTAAGCGACCTCCGAGTTAGAACGAATTGACTTCCGCCGCCACGTACACACTCGCCACAATGCATGTCGAATCAGCACATGGTATACTTGAAATAAGCATAGTTTTATTTGTCAACGATACCTTAATAAAGGCATTGGAAAAAAAAAAAAAGAATTTCCCTCTCTGGGAAATTTGAGGCACGGCCAAGACCTAGCGAACTTCCCGTGATGATATAAAGCATGGGTCAGCAAACTTTTTCTATCAAGAGCAAGACAGTAAATGTTTTAGATTTCGGAGGTCATACGACCTCTATCGCCATGACTCAGTACTGCCATTGCACTGTGACCACGGCCATGGAAGATAGGTGAATGAATAGTTATGGCCGTGTTCCAAGAAAATGTTATTTCTGGTCGCCGAAATTAGAATTTTAAAATTGGAAAATTTCATGTAATTTTCACACCACGAAATAGTCTTCTTTCCATTTTTTTCTCAACCATTTAAAAATGTAAAAGTCATTCTTAGGTCATGAACAGGTAGACGGCTGGATTTGACCCACCTCTTAATGGGGAACATGTCAAAAGAAGAAACTTTATCGTCATCCCACACCCATGAAAAAAAAAAATCCCATTTGTCTGTCCTTAAGATGAAGGAGACCACCTTGGATATTTAGAATATGGTTTGGTTAGTACTACAGGAATTAACCTGTCGGTACCTGAACTTCTGGAATGTTCTGTTTCCACATTATAATAAACAGTGAAAGACAAACTTGGAGTAATTTAGCGCTGGCCTTTCTCTTTTCCTGCTATGATTTCATAAAATAGATGTTTAAAGTAGAAAGTAACCAATGACTTGGATTTCTTTAGGACTTCCTGGTCGAAAAGATAAAATTAGAGAAGAAAGAAAAAACTCTCAGGTTCTAAGTTTTATAAAACACCAAGCTCTCAGGTCTCGTGTAAAAAGGGACATGAAAAATGTGCCTCTGATTTCTGTCTTTTCCTGAGCACAGTCAAGCGTCCAGGCTGAGGGGAGAGATGCTTGGCTCAGAACTTCTTAGTGGTCATAAATTCTTCATCAACCCCAGATTAAGTTTTTAAAAGGGATTTTTCTTCTTCATTTTTTTTTTTTTACCGTGATCACAATTTGCAGAATTTTGACTACTTAGAAAACTTTTTTTTTCTCTCTCCTGCTCACGGAGAAGGTCAGCCACTTTTAAGATATGAGAGAATTTGAGAACAGATTAATGACAAAGACAAATGATGATTTTTATTTTAGCAGAAGTTTCGGTGCGTTTTCTGCCCGGCCCCGCGTACTGATAATAAAGTATGCTTGACATATAACTGTGTAAGTTCTTTGCTTTAAAGTTCAACGATGGATCAAAAGAGTGAATTCTCTCTTTAGAAAGAAATGTCCTAGAAGGAAAAATAAAAGGAAGGTTGGGGGGGAAATCTCATCCATCCCTTTTGTCTCTTTCCTCTTTGTGGCCCAGAGACCGAGCGCTGAGTGACTTCTTCAGAAAAGAGATCAGTGAAATTGTCAGTTGATTACTTCTCCTTGATTAGCATGTATAAGAGCCCTGTGATACAGTATTTGCATTCCTATTTAGCCGTGATTTTTGTGGGGCACCAATGATTAAACTTGTCAGAGGGCTTGATTGACGGGGTCAGATCTTCACTTTCTACTCTTTTGAAATTAAAAACAAATGTGTCAGCTCCCTTCATGGGCCTGAGCGCCGTGAAGCTCGCCTGCCTTGTCATTGCAGATAGGTCAGGAATGTTTTAATTTTAGGGATGGATTCTGCTTGTCAAGTAGAGTGTGATGGCGTGTGGTTCTGGAGATGAGATGTGAAGGGTGTAAAACAAAGAAGGGGAAGAACAAAGACAAAGACACTCACATTATTAGACAGATTTAATTAGTCTGAATGGATATTATGCTAGATGAAGCAGTGAGCTGTGAAATTAACCCTTGATTACGGATTGGCGGATCATACCCATAAAGAGAATCAAACCTTTGTGAAGAGACGTGAGGTGTGATTTCAGCTTCCCCTGCCCTCCGGGTCGCGTGCCAGATCCCCACCCCCTCCTCCCACCCCTGTCTACTTGAACGCCAGAATCTGTAGAAGAAAGTGGGGAGCTTCATCTTTCGCTCGTGCAAATAGGTGCACCGAGACCAGAGATTCCGCCTAATTTTCCTCTCTTCGACTTGAGAGGAAGCAACAAGCCAACGGACGTTGGATGGGAAGCTAAGGGGCTCACAAGGACACAGGTTTCCGAATCCGAAATAGAGACACAAGTAGGTAAATTCGAAGGAGAGTCGTTTCTTCGAGCATCTGTATGGAGCTGCTCTGTCAACTGGGCGGAGGGTCTCGTCTTCACAACATCCTAGAGGCAGCCTTCTCCCGACATGTCCCTTCCTCTCCACGGTCTTCTCCGGTGAGGACTCTTAAGAGTTCCAGGCATACTGAGAGAGAAATAGGAGGCCTAGGGACCTGACCCAGCACTGGTGTCCAATTAAACAAAAATCGCTTATACTAAAGGCCTCAACGAGGAGTGGACGGTAGTGAGCGAAAATGCACATAAGATAAGTGGGTCTGAGATGACGTGGCCTTCCAGAAATCTGTTAATGTATCCAAATCACCAAAAGGATGTCAACTCTGCTGAGAATGGCCTTGCGTAAGCGCTACCGAGTCATGTCTCTGCTTCTAAGTGACTCGGTCCCGCTCATTCCCCAGCACTGGTTGCAGGAGTGGAAGGCTCTGGGTAGCATCATACGGAGGAGAGTATCTGTTAGGCTGGTCCAGAGTCATGTGGGAAGTCAACGAATTAGGACCTGTAGGAATGGAGTTCCAGAACGTGCGTTGCGGTGCTTCCCCAAACTCAGTCTTAGCTCCTTCTCTGACCACCTGTCACGATCGTGCTGAGGGTGGAGTCTGAACTGTGTGCTCAGAGTGCCAGACAGGCGTCGTGTGTCACTGTGACAGCTCAGTGTAGAAAACACGGCGTGAATGCTAAGTCACCTCCCTGGCTCTGGCCCCAGCAGTCTTCCTCGTCACAGCTTCTCACCTTGACGTATCAATGGGTCCGGTTCAGAAAAGTCCTGGCTGAGGAACGGCTTGTCCGAACCGCGTTCAAATGTGGTCTCGGAACTCTGGATCGATTGCAATCAGTTGCAAAAAAAAAAGTGTATTCCCAGTCACGGTGGGAGGCTGAGGGTGGGTGATGAGCCAGATCCCTGGCATCGCACTGCCAGTGTCTGAACGTTGGAGACAGAAAGGAGGCTGTAATCTTAACCCCAGCTATGCTTATGGGGGTGGTGTGCGTGTGAGCAGCATGCCTCACAGGTCAGGGCCGGGAAAATGCAGAGTGCCACTGCCCTGCCGGGAAATATGAAGGTCCCATCATTAGAAGGTGTGCTCTGAGTGACGAGACTAGGAGGGTCACACTGCCTCTGGAGATGGGTATATGTCAGGGTCCTTTGGTTTACGGTCTCTAGAAAGCCAGGCTATTTCTATAGGTAAACACAGCGACAACGTTTGGACGCGAAGATGGCTTTCTTTCCAAGGATGATGTTTTTCTTTCCGAAGAAATTTCTTTCTTAACCCTAAGTAATGAGAGAAACAATTTGCTGTCTCAAATTTGACGTTATTAAATTTCAGTGGAGGAAGAGACTTTAGGAAATCAGCTTCTCAGGGAATTCCCTGCACTTGGTACTCTAGCCTCTCAAGATATGTGGAGTGATTAAGATGGTATTTAGATGACCTTTTTTTTTAGGAGGAAGGATTCTTTATTTGTTTTAAAGTATATTTAAAGGTGTGAGTGTGTGCATGCACGCACGCACATACGTATCGGGGTTTCTCGACTGCAGATTTTGTGGGCTGGATAAGTCAGGGCTGGATAAGTTGAGACAACTAAAATGTCTTCAAACATTTCCAAATGTTCTCCGAGGCCAAAATCACCTCCAGCTGAGGGGCACTGATGTATATCTATGATTCCATGGATATCATTGCTTAGGGTAAGGCTAAAGAAAAAAAAAAAGTGACTCAAAGAGAAATATTCGCTTTAAAAACTAGAGAATACAAGTGATGGTGATACGCCAGAAATCAAAAAGATTGCATGTGACAGAAAGAAGTTTAGGAAAGACTGATTCTGTCTTAAATCCACATTTCGCGGATAAGAATACAGAATGGATTTGACCACAATCACCCAGCTGTTTGTCCCTGGGTTAATTTCAGCAAGATAAGGCAAGAAAGGCACTTAACACAGTGCTTAGCACATAGCAATAATAATCATCTGAAACGTGTACTGAGCACCTACTATCTGGCAGGTACTATGTTAAGCTCTTTACATGTAGTAACTCATTTAGTATTCACAACAACCTTGGAAGATAGGCGTTATTACCATTTCCATTTAAGGGAAGAGATAAGGAAATATGCGAAACAAATCTATAATGAGGGAGGAAAATGATAAGCCATTTGGTGGAGCCGTGGATGGAGTATGTGATTCACCAGTTATGCTTTTATGCCATATTTAAAATGTTTCTCTTAGTGCCTACTGTGCACCAAGTAACATGCTGCATCTGGCCCAGAATAAGCTCTTAATTCATGTCAGCTATTACCAGCGATTATCCCCATGGTTTTGTGTGCTGTTACTGCATTAGTAGAAAAAGCCTACAGCTGCCATTTCTGTATATTATTCATGCCAAACCGAAGAATTTGGTTTTTTTTTCAGTGGGCTTCCAGAGTAGTCTTTCCTGTCAAAGAAAAGCAGAAAGGTTACACGTTAGTAATGCTTTAGATTGCAAAAACAAGACAACTTTACTTACGGTGACGTGAATAAAATGGGGATTTTCTTTTCTTACCATCATGGCATTCAGCAGTAAGTGACTGTGGTGCCAGGTCAGTGGATTTAAGATGTTAGAAGGGAAGGTGTCTTTGTGAGTCTCCTGATCGCTGCCTCATAGTCACAAGACAGCTGCTGCCACTAGACACGACGTCCACATCCAAGGTAGGAAAAGGAGTAAAATAACTTCCTCGCCACCTTCATCCCCTCTCCCCAGGGGTGGGAGGGAACCTTTCCCGGCAGAATTTCCATTAAACCTCCTCAGCCAGAACTGTGTAATTTTGTCATCCGTAGCTGCAAGATCTTGTGATGTGAGTATTTAGTTGTACACTTGGCCATAGAAAACGAAGCCAGGATTTTATCGGCTATCGTGTAGGCGACTCGTGGTTTTCATCCCAAGGAGTAGCCAGGATGCGCTGTCAGCCCCTTCTCCTCTTCCTTCTCCGGGGTCCCTCCTCATCCAGCAGCCGGCATTGGTTAGAGATCTGTTCTCCACTCTGAATTAGCACTAATCGATCACCAAATGTGAACTAAGGATATACTATTGACAAAAATGTCCCGAGTGCATTGGGCTATATAAACAGTATTAGATGCCACTATCATCATCACCATCATCATCATCACCATCACCATCACCACGACCACAACAAAAGCGACCAGACAAGCGCTTACCTGAACACCTAGGATCTCACATACACTGTCTCACATAATCATCACAATGACCAAATCGGTGTTATCATCATTCACCTTTTATAGAAGAGGAAATTAAGTTTGTGAAAGGCAGTGTGGTTTAAGTCCACTCAGTTCGGAGGTGTCAGATCTGGGCTTGAACTCGAGCCTGAAGAACCCCGAGGCCCACTGTTTGCACCGTCAACGTGTTTACAACACAGCAAGGATTGTTGTATCAAGATTAACTATCACGAGAAGTAGTTTCCAGCACTCCGGGACAAAATAATAGTAAGTGCTGAGCTACGTGGTCCTGGAAATAGGTTTAGGATGAATAACAAGAAAGACGGGTTCCATGAAGGCCAGATGAAGACAAGAAAGACACTTCAGAGTGATTCAACTTGACTTCCACGTGTAGGAGTTACACAGGTCCATGCTGGGCTCTCAGCTACAACAAACACACAGGCACAAACAGAACTTTGGGAGTATGGACAGCCACAAAGTGAGCAGAAACCACCAGGCTCAGTATAGATCTATTTGGAGTTTATGGGCATTTTTGAGGTTTCTCAGGGTCCGCTGACAATCCTGTGACCATATGTCTGGCGCCAAGGACTTCAGTTGTTGACAGTGCTTTAGCTAAGCTGAGAGCAGGCAGATCTGGAGACACAGCTGCGGAGGGCAGGCTGGAGGCCACCTCTGCTTCTTAAGCGTGTTTATTCAGATTGGTTTGCCTAAACCCCATCCAAAATCCCTCCACGCTGAAAAAGAAAAATGTGTGCTTTCTTTTCACATAGTATTTCTGAATGCCCATGAATGAAAAAGAAATCAAAACCAAAAAAGGCCAGGATACATGATATTCCCCAGCCACAAAAAAAGACAGGAAGCTTTCTGAATCCAGCCCTTTCGTAAGAGATTGCCCTGTTGGCTTGGAGACCACACTGGCTCTTTAAAAACTTAGGTAAGAAACAATTTTAATTCAATGCAACTCCGTTTGACCAACAGTTTCTGAGTGCTTACTGCCTGCCAGGCTCTGTGCGAGATTCTGGTGCTGGTGGACGCAAAGACAAGTAAGACCGTGAAGGGACCTTATGGCAGAGGAATCAACAGAAACCTCACTGAGGCAGGACAAGTGGGTAAACGGAGCACTGCTATGAGGGTTCTTTTATCTAGTTCTTTTTTTCCAAAGTGATGAGCACATAGTGCAGAAGGCATGGTAAACAAAAGTGAAAAACTGATCCCTACGAAAAAAATCAAGGGAAGGGAAGGCACAATAGCAAGGTAGCAAAGAGCATTTATTTGAGAATCAGGTTTTCCTAAGATCTAGGCATTTATTTGAGAATCAGGTTTTCCTAAGATCTAGAGCATTTATTTGAGAATCAGGTTTTCCTAAGATCTAGGCATTTATTTGAGAATCAGGTTTTCCTAAGATCTAGGCCCAGCTCCCCTACTTGCTAACTGCGTGACTTTGGCCAAGTCATTTTACCTCTCTAAGACTCAGTTTCTTCATCTCTAAAATGGGCATGCTAATACCTCCTTTAAAAAAGCACTTAACACAATGCCTGGCACATAGTAAGCTCAACATTAATTTTTGTTTTCAATGACAGCAATGATGAAAATGTATTATTGCCATCATTAAGCTTAGAGCAGAGTCTGGAATATCGTAAGCCCTCAGTTATGGTTTGCTATGGTTCCATTTGTTGCTCCTGCCGCTGAAGTATTTAAAACAGTGTCCGGTGAAACAGAACAGGTCAATGAGCACAGCTCCAATCCCCCCAGAGCCCCGATGTGGATGCATGGAAGCATCTCTGGGTGACTGGTCCCGTGATCAATGATGGAGTGTAATGTGCCTTCTTTTCTTTTACCTCCAAGAAGCGACACTAGTCACCTTGAGCTTGCCCAAAGTCATGATGAAGGTAAAATTCACAAAACCGAAGCCAGAAGCTTCGAGACTGCCCTGGATAGAACACATGCCGCCCAATGGTGTCCCTATGCTTCTACACCTGACGTCATAAACGATTTACCCAGATAAGAGATGTGAGGAGTCTGGCCCCAAGGTCTGTTTCAGTTAGGTTTTCCTTCCTCTTCATGCATTCATGACCCAGACTGTGACCCTGCCACGAGCCGCAGTTCCCTTGGAACCCCATCTCCCTTCTCCTCCTCGCCTCCTCCCACAGACAGCCTTCCTCTATTTCCAGGCCATCCCCGCCAGATAGCCTCCTGGTGCCCTCTTTCTTTTCTCAAGCTAGAAAAGATTCGCCTGTCCCCTGGGCACTAACCGAATGCTCTCGCGTGACCTGTGTCAGTCTGTATCTTGGTCGATGATCACGTATGCAATAGTAAGCACTGTGAATTGCACATGACAGAATCTCACTCAGACTGGCTTAAACACAGAGAGAATGTGTTGGCCTCTGCGAAGGTCAAGGGTGAAACTAAATTCAGGCGAAGCTTAAATGGTGTCATTGGAAGTCTTGCTTTCTCAGCCTCTCGGATCTCCATCCCTCTGCAGTGACCTAATTCTCAAGCAGGTTTTCCACCTTTTGGTGGCTCAGAAACCTCTAGATGCTCCAGGCTAAGCCTCTCCAAAGGAAAGAGTTCCTACAAAAATATTTCATTGGACCGACTTGGGTCATGTGTCCATCCCTGGACCAATCACTGCGGCAGGGGAATAGAACGCGCCGATTGGCCAGACTGGAGTCACATGCCCGGCCTTGTAGCTTGGACGTGGGGTGAATCCTACTCAAGGCCCTGGCCTGAGAATAAAACAGGTGGTTCCTCAAGGGAAAGTCAGGGTGGCCACCCAGAGGACACAACCACCGTCTGTGGCAGGTATAAGATCCCTGCTGATTCATCTTTTGGTACTTCATAGCACCTTGTCCCTCATAAAGTCAATGCTCAATAAAATTATGTAATAAATGGAAAGAATGAAGGAAGTTGACAAAACTGAAGAACTTACCTACTGGCTTTGCTCATTTCCTCTTCTGACACATCTAGCCGAGCAGAGATCACACATCCGTTTGAGTATTTCTCCAGCTAACTCTTTTAGAGAAAATCTTAGTAAACCAGACATCACAGAGCCTTTCATCCGGTGTCCAAAATGATATAGAAGATACTAATGTTTAGTAATCCAACGTGCCTAGCTCATTATGAAAAAATGTTGTTTTTTTTAACTTAATAAGAAAGAATTCACCATGACCCCATCCTTGACCTGTCTGCTTGAACCTTTTCTTTCTCGCCATTTCTGGTCATAAAGAATGGGCAGGATTTCTGGCATCCTTTATGCTTTTTTGTTATTAAAAGCAGGATCAGTTAATAAATAATTATGAAGCTCAGCTTCTAAAGAACAAGGAGATAAGGGCAGGAACACTTGAGTCTCACAAATTGCATGCTATCGTATAGATTTTCATCCAGAGCAGAGAACAGCCTAGCATTCTTTTTTTTCCCTGTGGCATAAATTGTTCTAATTATACGTGCAAGATCCTCTATCCCCAAAGATATGAGTTGGAAGCACTGTGTCTGTTCTTTGAATTCCAAGAAGCGTTTGCAGTTATGTGTTTCCACCCCCACCCCTTGTTTTCAAACTGAATTGTTTCAGTGGTAGCTTGGTGTGTCAGCTTGTAAGTCTATAAAACAGTTTTATACCAGCTGGAGATTCAACATGCTACATGAATACATAACAGTGCCTAACCAAGAAGGTTTGTAATTCAGTAATTAGCTGTAATTAATGAACACAAAGTGAAGACTCATTTACAGTTTAAATTATCACATTAGCTCCTGTCACCCTCTATGTACACAAAACAGCAGGAATTCAATTATTTTTATTCTTCAAAGCTAATTTAAAATTTAAGGGATGCCATTACATGAAATAATAGGTAGGAAATGTAATCGAAATCACTGGGAACAGTTGGCCGTCCTTAGAATTAAAAAAAAAAAATGTGATCGCTGACGATTTGGAAATGTTTTTTCGTCTGTGAACAGATGAAGGATTGAAATCTCTGCTCTTTTCAGTATATTTAACTTAAAAGAGGAAGCGAGTTGGGTGGTTGCTGAATCTTTGTGCAGGGAGGATCGTGGAGCGTAGTTGTTAAAGCGAGAGATGACTGATATCGCTGTCGATAGTAATAAGACACAGCCCGGGAGACTCGCACCCCGTTATCCTTCATGGGGACCGAGTCCCCTGCAGCCACGTAAAGTTCCAGGAATTGGCACCCATTTTTGATGCATAACTTCAGCTTGGAAGACCTTATGTCACTGTCACATTGCTGTGGTCCCCGATTCTTTGTACGTACATATGATAAATATCCATTAATTTGTTCATCAAACATTGACCCAGCACGGCCTCTGCCTCAGGTGTTGTTCTAAGTGCCAGGATCACAGCAGTGGACGAGACGGGCCACATTCTTGATCTCATGGTGCCAACGTTTCAGTGGGAAGAGGCAGACTATAGCCAGGGGTCCTCAAACTCAGCTATTACTAGAATCCCAGGAGAAGCTTTAAAAATATATGTCTTTCTAGATCTGAGCCTCAATCCTGACTCATTGAACCAAATTCTCTGGGGGTTGGGTTTGGGCACCAGTATTTTTCAAAGCCCTCTGAGTGCTTCTATGTGCAGCTGGATTTGAGAACCACTATGGACAATAAATATGACTAATAAATTAGCACTCATTAGTGACGAGGACTGTGATGAAAACAAAGGAAGAGGCGTAAAGGTGTTAGGGACTGTTCTAGAGTGAGTTTTCAGGGATGACATCTCTGGGTACTGATATGGGAGGGGACCTCAGTGTAAAAAGGGGTCTCCCCTCTGAGAAAACCTAAAAGTATGTTTGCTCTAACTCAGGCATCGGCAAAATTTTTTTCTCTTCTTCTTTGTTTATTCATTTATTAATCTGTATGTATAACCCTTGAAAAATGTGAAAGCTTTCTTAGCTCAAGGGCTGTACAGAAAAAAGCTGCCAGCCAAATTCTAGGAGAAAACAGGCCAGCCAGTGCAAAGGCCCTGAGGCAGGTATGAGTTAAAAGCGTTAAGGAAACAGAAAGAAGGCTTGAGCAGGTGGGGCTTACTGGGTCACGAGGAAGGGAAGGTGAGGCTAGAGACGTGGGTGGGAGTTTAGATTTTATCTATGATGACAATCATTGGAAGATTTTAAGCAGGGAACGAGTGTGTGTGTGTGTGTGTGTGTGTGTGTAGGAGACACTTACATCCCCGTGCTCACCACGGTACATCTCCCTTCACCTGCCACTGATCTCGGTCCACGGCAGTTCCGAGAAGGAAAAACAAAGCCCACGTGGACAGATGCCACATCGGCTGCTTTCGGCTCCTCCTGTACTTCCCCTTCCTCTCCCCTGTTCATTTTTCTTTTTTCTTTAAATAGACCACTCGAAGCTGCGCCGTCTAATTTTTCATAGGTGATCGACTGCTGAGTAGGGGTGTAGGTAGGCAGAGGGAAGGCGCTGATAAGCCGGAGCGGGGATTCTATTAGGGAAATGAGGTGGTAATTAATGAATCCCGCCAGTAATTGGGAAGGTGTGAGTCCCCCGTAACATCGTAATGATAGCCATCCGTCTGCTCGCCCATCACTCGGAGCCATCCCTCATCGGGCTCTGATCTCAGACACGTAGCCATGCAAATCTCCCTGACAGGACGCTGTGTCTCTGTCTCCCTAATTGGGCCGTATAGAGTTGTTTATGGATATTGTCGGCATTTAGGCCTCAGTTGGAGGTTGTTCAAAAATCGTTAGCAAAGTCGCCTTAACGGCATTGTCAAATATGTATTCCCCTGCCTCGATATCTGTTTTTAAGGCAGCAAAGGCCTGTGATGAAATTAAGCTGTGCATTGTGTGGACCGGAGCTCTCTGTGTGATTGTTATTAAAACCGTTTTTGAAGTAAAAACCACTTTACAGTAATTTCTCATCCTGCTTAAGATAAAACTTGAGTTTGTGTGCAGGAACAGGATGTTTTTTTAATAGCACCTCCTCAGTCCTGAGGAACACATTGAGTGTGTGCTAAGGCCATCTTGAGACACAACTATTTGCAAAAGATTACGGTTTTGCATTGAGACTGGTTTCTAAACATCCATCACCATTTCATTCTAAATGGGCACTTTTACTGGAAGCATTCACCACATCTTCTCACCAATATTTTTTCCTGGATGCAAGTGGCCACCCTTTTGTCTCTCCCAACCAAACTGGGAGATGAATTGTTTGAAATGCCATAAAATTTTTTTTCAAAAAGCCCTTATAAATCTAGTGAGCCTAATGTTTCCATCGCGATGTTTAAGAGGGATTTTGTAACTATTTAGAAAACATGGGAAGAACCATTTTTTAATATATGATCAACACACTTTAAAAATATTCAAATATGAAACAGTACAGTTCAGATGGCATCTTTATTAATCTCAAAGAGAGCGAGATTTAAGAAGCTCTGGTCGCCATTTTCCCCCCTGGAGGATGAGAGAGACTTGAGTGCAAAGGCCGACACAGAAGAAGTCTTGACCTGGTTCCTCTGCTCACCGGCTCTGAGTGGCCTTGATTAAGCTACCCGGCCTCTCTCAGCTTCGGGTTTCTCTCCCGTCTCACCGGCGCTCCGGTGTAGACGGAAGGCTTAAAACGAGTTAATAGATGTGAGTGTACGTTATATGGAAAGGGCTTCGCACTGAGACCTATGTGGCTGTGCCATTCACTGGCTGAGAGAACTTGGACAAATCATGTAACCCCTTCCGAGCCACAATTTCCACATCCGTAAAATGGGCCAGATGATATCTACTTCGTAGGGCAGGGCCAAGGAGCAGAGACGATGAGTTGAAAGAACCCAGGATGAGCTTGAGACCCAACAGTCCCTCCACCAGCGGTGGCTCATTCCCGTGGACACCCGTGGAGGGCTGGGCCTGGCGGCCTGGGCACTCGGTAAACGTCCATGAAGTGACTGGAGCAACAACAGGGCACCAGCGGCGTTTACGAGATGCTTACCACTGCTTGTCTCGCCTCTGTAATCCTCGAACTTGACCTACGAATTAGCTTTCACAGCTGCCAGGACAGCATTAAAGCAGCGATGCCCACAGTGTGAAGACCAAGAGAAGGGTTGGATCCTGGAGGCAACCACCATCCCCGTGTGCCTGGGCCCGACAGGCTTCCCAGAACGAGGCGCTAAAAGCCGTCCAGCTTAGGCCGACTGGGACGAGCAGGTCACCCTCGGTTTAAACAGAACTCCTCTTCCAGCCTCAGCCCCAAGGCCCTGTGCTAAAGCCCCTGGTTCTCATAAACCTTCGCTTCCATATCTAACTCTGGGGATTGATTGATTAATTGTGTTTGTAGAACAATCTGGAATGTTCTAGATGCTCTCAAGAAACAAATGGCAATGCTCTCCCTCAGCAGAGGGCTTCCCTCGACTCCTCCAGAAAGTTCTGCGGGCAGCAGCAACAGAGCTACCGATGGCTGCCCCTTTTACCAACGGTGGCTCTGTTTGGTGTGTTTGGGGAAAAGAAGATGGTACACCCATTGGTGCCAGCATTACAGCGGTTTGCTGGGAGCACCAGGAAGAAGTTGAGAGAGGTGGGCATACTGAGAGGGGGCTCTGGGAACTCGACAGGGCAGATGTTGATCAGGTAGCCTGGTCAGCACTTCAAGGACCAGCTGTGGTTGCCTGTCCATCCACGAGTCAGCAGTGGGAGCCCCTCAGCCTTACAAACCCGCCAGTCCCTCCCTCTGTGGACAGCCCAGCCGAGGAAGCATCTCAACTACGTCAAAGAGATCACGAGCCTTATGACCTTCGGTGCTTCTATCACAGGACTCCCAGGGTGGTCTGGTTCGACTTTCTCACAAAAATCTTTATTCATCCCAAATGACAAACCAGCTGGATCATCTTTAAATTAAAGCTTTTATTTTGGAAGTAAAGCCCTAGTTCTTCTTCTTCTTTTTTTTTTTTTTAATCACTATCCCTTGCTCCCTTGGATTTGAATGAATAGCTGTAACGAATGTGTCTGCCTCTGTCGTGAGCATGGAGGCTGACATGGTTCAGTAAGCTAAAGCCTCAAACTGGAATAACACACATGCCAGGGCCTCCATCCTTGACTATGAATGTGCTGGCGTTTCCCATTATAAAAAATAAAGGGGGAGGAAAGAAAGGGCGAAACTCGAAGTGTACGGAACTTCTCTGAATGTAACGGCTTCCAGCACTGGGTGCAAACTGCCGTGCAGCATAATCGTCGAATGCTTGCATCGACACATAAATAAGATAAATTTATTTTCATTACTCATATTTGATGCTCTTTCCTTCCACTTATTTATGCTTTAAACAACGGTTACAGTAAATACAACAATAAAAAAAAAGTGCCTACAGTGGACAGGAAGATGATCAAGCAGCCCCGATAAACAGCAATTCATGTCTCTTCTTTACAATCACTAACGAATCTTAACTGGAGCCATGTTCCATCCCCATGTGAGTGATAAGCAATGATTTATTATGAAGTGTCATGAAATCGGAATGCCATACAGTGAGACATGAGCTAGTGGAAAATGTGTTCCCTCTTTCCCAACCTCATTACTCAGAGATGCAGTGTCCCCTTACCAAGCCTAATTTAACCGACTTTTTTGAGAACTCTACTCATTGGCAATGGAAATTGGCCAAAGAGAGGATGTCCAGCAAAGTCTGCCGCCTAATGCCACAGCCTGGTCCAGCTGGTGCCAGGGCCGGCCGACAGCTCTGGAACTGCGCACGCTGGTCGGCCTCCAGAAGGATGATCCCAAGGATTGTCTCAGCTCTCTGCCAAGCAGCGAGAATGCTGATGCGCTCAGGAAATGAAACCCACACAAGGAGAAAGGACCCGAAGATCAATTTCCGTGAGCTTGGACCTTGCGTTCTCCATACATCGCGCTATCCTACTTGGAATTCATGCCTTCATCATTTAAGACGGACCCAGTGGTACAAGGGAGCCAGCCGAACCTGGAGAAAGAACACAAGCTTTAGAGCAGATCGAACTCGGGTTTTAGTTCCAGCTCTTCCAGTGACCTCCATAACTGGTGTAGTAGATGGCACAAACGACTCCTTTTCTTTAACCTTCCCGGTACCCATGCCATCACCATGTGAATTTGTGGCATCCCCTCATTCCGATTCTAGGCTCAGCTACGTGACTCGCTTCGGCCAACTGCATGTTAGCAGACATGATGCCAGCAGTGGCTTGAAAAGAGCTTGCACGGTTGGACTGACTTTCTCTCACGTCTCTGCCAGGGCTATCAGGACGTGCCCACACTGACCTCCTGGAAGGTGAAAGAGAGCTGTGTCACGGTGGTCGTCCCAGCCTCGGTGCAGAAAGGGAGCGAGAAGTCAGCTCTTCCACTCTTTCTCTACTTCCTCTTCCTTCCTCTTCTAGGCTCCTTTTATCTTGAATGTATTGGATCTTAAAAGGAAGGTTGGCGGGAAGGGGGACAACGTCTCATACTAATAAAGTGCTGTTGCAATCCTCTCTAGTCAGCCGATGCCCCTTGTGGGGCAGGCATTCAGGGACTGATTCTGTGGTGGGGACAGGAGTGGGGGGGTCTATAAAAGTCCTAAATCCTAAATGGGAGATGCGCTCCATTCAGGATGAATTCTAACCCGCTAACCCTCTGCCCACTCGTGGTTCACTCTTCATCCCCTTGTCACTAAGGGTCTCTCTCCCCTCCAGGGCTGGGTACCAGTAGGCAGCAAGATAGCTCTTGACCTGCGCACACTGGTCGGCCTCCAGAAGTATGATCCCTGAAAACTTACGCATCTTGTTTTCTTGCCAAAACAATGAGAGTGGAGGGAAGCTACTTGTCCCTCTGTTGCTCTACCGTCTTTCTCCAATATCTTTTGTTCCTTCTCAATAGTCATAGAGTAACAGACCAGAGAATCTGCTGCGTAAGCTTAACCCAACGGGAAGCTTATGTGCCAATCTCCCCTTCTCGCTGGATGCAGCCCGTCCAAGTGTTCCTCACAGGGTCACTCGCCTGGCTTCTGCAGCCCCCTCGATGAATTTCTCTAGTCTTTTCCTAGATAAGCTGGTGGCAGTTGGGGAGAATGGTGATTGGTGGCCTGTTCTTCTGCCACTTAATAAATCCCATAGGAATGTGTCTAACGGCCCCCCATTTTTTATTTTGAGAAAAATTTTACACTGAAAGTTGCAAAAGGAATAGAAGCTTCATGCAGCTTCCTGTGATGTTAACATCTTAACCTCACCATAGTACAGCTATCAACGCCAGGAAGTGAACACTGGCTCAATACGATTCATTAAACTATGCACCCTGCTCGAATATCACCCAAATTTCTTGTTGCTGTGCCAGGATCCAATTTAGGGTCTCACATTGGATTTAGTGGTCGTGTCTCCCTCTCCTCTCATCTGTGAAAATCCCTCAATCTTTCCTTGTCTTTTATGACTTTGACACTTTTGACAAGTACTGGTCAGTGATTTTGTAGAACGCCTCCCAATCTGGGTTTGTCCGATGGCTTCTCATGATTAGATTGAGGTTATGCATTTTTGGCAAGAAGACCAGAGAAATGATATGCCCTTCTGAGTGCATCGTATCAGGGGTTTTGTGACGTCGATGTGTCACTTGGATCACTTGGTTATGGTGGTATCTGGCAGCTTCCTTTAAAATGTGAAATGTGCAATGGTTCTCCCCAGATGGCCCCAGACTTATTTTTTTTTTTTTGGTATTGGCAACCACTCCTATGCCCTGGGCAAACTGCAAGGCAGAACCACGCAGCAGTTAAACACGTGGTCCCAGAGTCAGAGAGCTCTTGGTTCAAGTCCTAACTGGGATCTTTTGGGCAAGTTGCTTAGATTTTCTCCGCCTCAGTATTCTCCTTTCCAAAGGATCTAAGTTACAGGGTTGTTTAAATAAAGAAATAAATAAAGCTCCCAATATCGTGCATACCACATAGCAAACCAATTACTTCCTCTCTCTGAGCCTCAATAACTTCACCTGCAAAACAAGGCTATACCCACTTCTGCAACAAGATGACATATGTATAAAAGAATATTGCCTTTGTGAAGGTACATGTCATGGTTCCTCCAAGTTCTTTTACTCAGTTCTTCCAAGAAGTTTCTACTCAAAAATGAGGTCTGCCTCTCCTGTGTTTTTCCGAGGGTATGTTTTGTGTTGTGTTGCTGTGAGATGTGTCTGCCTTATTTGTCGTCCATAGACTAGAAGGTTGTTGGCAGGCAGAAACTTGTCTTTTTCAGCATAATTCTGTTGGGCCCCTGGTAGCTCACAGGTTGGGTCAGGGGACAGAAATGCCAGCCATTCAGAGGTCCTGTGCATGAATGAAGAGGACAGGATTATCACTCAGCTACATGTGATCCTTCCACGGAAATCCATTCCTCACAAGCTACCTGACGTCACAAAAGAAACACTTGCTAAACATTGAATGAATGTATGTATGAGTGAATGAATGAATGAATTTGCCTTTGGTTATGCATAGCAATAAAGAAAAAGAAATTTAACTTTTATCTTCTAGACTTTGAATGCCTCTGCCAACAGCTAAATCTCTTCCAGGGAGGGCAGATGGCGGCCTGTACAATGAACAATTTAATCTTTAGAAAATGGAACAACTTTGCCAGCAAACTCCATTTTTCTCCACGAACACATTGTCAATAACATGTGCTCTCAAATATGTGGTGAAATTGATGACTGGGCCCTGATTTATAGAAACAACAACAAATTAAATGATTACCTTTCTCTTTCCTAGCTTGGGGTCCTTCAGACCAGCCGTGATTTTTTTTTTTTCCCCTGTGCTCTAATAATAGAGGAGGTCTAATTAAAATGCCTTGCTGGCTGGTCGTGTGTGTGGAGAAGAGGAAAGAAAGGGGAGCGTCCAGGTGATCTTAATTTAATTCCAGGAGGGGAAAAGCCACTTGTGTGATAATGAAGATCAACTTAGGGAGCCACTGTCATTCCCTCCTCAGATAAAAGCAGATATTGAGGGAATCCTTCATATAAAGACTTTTGCAGCCACTTATTGAGCCCCTGGTACAAAATTTTCTCGGTCTTGGACTGACTTGAGTCTTTGGATTTTGGGTGAAATTGACGAGGGTTGGGAGGGTTCAGAGAAATGGGACTTTCGAGATGGTAGCCATATTGGATGTTTAGGACTCTTCCTGAATCACGGCTTGGTTCAGAAGGAGTCCCCATCCTAAGACTCCTTCCGGAATGGTGGTTCTGAACTCGTATTTGGGGCAAGAACTTTTTTGACAATCTGGTGACAGATATGGATCCCTGTCCAGAAACAATAAGGGCTTGTTTATAAATGTACACATGCACAGAAATGTGAAATTTGGCTTATTGTGTCATCCATCTCTTGTCCTTGCCATAAACTTGAAGAACTTGAGTAATAATTGCTACTCAAAATTGCAGATTTCACCAAATTTCCTGTAATGCTTACCCCAGGTTAAGAATTGCTTGGCTAAAGAGGCTCTTGGTTTCATTGGGCCACAAAAGTTCTTAATTGTTTCAGACTGTGGACTTCCTTGACCAGCTGGTAAAGTCCAAGGAGCCCTTCAAAACTAATGCTTTTAAAGGCAAAATAAAATATGTAAGGTTAAAAAGTCATGGAAATACAGTTATCAGATATTAAAGACACCAATTTGTGATATAGTAGTATATGAATTTCTTCATATACATTCAACAGCAAACCCAGCACTAAGGCTAATAACCACTGTGATTTCAAAGAAATAATGAGTGGATGTGATATCGCAAGATATTTGCAACAACTGTAATGTGACATAAAAATATCTGTGACATTTTGGCAAAAATATCAGCAATAAAAATCATAAGACTGCTACTACTATTGAGATTTGGTACCTACAGTCATAAATTAAAGGGATGCTGAATTTTAGTTAGAGGTCAGTGAAATTGACCTCTAACTAAAGGTCAATTTAGTTGTTTTTCCCACCCAAGGTCATGGATCCCCTGCATTCTATGCATGGGTGTCAGATGAAGGGTTCTCACGGTGTAGAAATGACCTTATGCATGGCGAGCCCCTCCTCTAGCTTTGTCCCCAAGCCTGCCTCGCTTCATCTTATCTTTTCAGAATTATTTACTGAAACGTCTCCTAACTAAAGGTCATTGATGGCAATATGATGAACATTGGATTGGCCTGACTCAGCTCTCAAACATCCACCAGGCGTGTGGGCCAAAGGCAACCGAAAGTGGAAGAGAAAAGGCCTAAATGTTGCAAACCTGTTTAACTAGAACCTAAGCTCCCAGAGGGAAGGACCAGAGCCATCTTATTCCAGGCTAAACATCCTGCAACTGCCCCAGTGAACACTCTCAACAGACACGTATTTAATGAAGGAGTAAGTAGCAGCAATTAGCAAAGAGGAAGGTAGAACTTTACGAAATGTGTGATCCCAGGGGCCAGCATTTCGTGGATGTCTCTCCTGGAGACTTTTTGAGAGAAAGGGACCCACCCATAACTGGGCATAAGTCACTTCCACAGGCATTTCACAGGTACTCAGAAAGAGCTTTTTCCAAAGAGAGCAGAAGACAAGAAACTTTTCCTGTAAAGGGCCAGATAGTAAATATTCTAGAATGTGAGACTATATAATCTCTGTGACAACTTCTCAGCTCTGCCACTGTAGGGTGAAGGCAGCCATAAATAATATGTAAACAAAGGTACATGTCTGTGTGCCAATAAAACTTTATTAATGAACTCTGAAATTAGAATCCCATATAATTTTGACATGTCATGAGATGTTACTTTTCTGTTGAATTTTTTTCAGTCCTTTAACCCTTTTCCAGTCTAGGGGGAAAAAAAAGCGCAGCTCGTTGCCAGCGTTAATTTAACATCATGTGTAGGAATGCTATGTTTTCTAAGATTTGACATTTTCGGCAATCAAGAATTTCTATATTTTGTCAATGGAAATACCACTACTAGAAACAGAATGCTATAAACAGGATGATGTCATTTGTTTCCAAAGACTATCGATATGCTAGAGTGATGCGAAAATAATAATAAAAGTGAAATATTTCATGGCAAACTTTGGGGGTCAGGTTAGGACTGCAATCTACGAGTTATCTCGGGGTAAACACTGCAGCCGCAAGCGCCACCGGCAAGTATTCTCAGGGCAAACAGGAAATGGGTTAAAAATATAAAAACAGTTCTTACCTTATAGGCCATATGAAAATAGGTCACAGGTGGGACTTGACCCGAGGGCCAGGGGGTGGGGTTACGACTCTGGGCTTCCTTTGGCCATTGGTGGTTGGTTTGTGCCAGTCTGGGCTGAGCCTCCCTCTACGCTGGTTTTGATGGTGTTGCCTTCGATGGCCCGAGCCCTGTCCCATGCTTAGGCGTTTGCACCTGCAGATGTTCCACCTAAACACGTTCTCCTCCAGGTCCCCCCACGGCTGGCTCTTTCTAATCTTTCAGGTCCTAACTCAAATGTCACCTCCTAGCAAGGCCTTCCCTGGGCGCTCCTCAGAGCAGCCATGCTGACACTGACACTGACAGCCGCTGACACTTTCTCCACCCTACTCTCTTGTCTTCACGGCATGTACCTTACCCACCGTGGTCTTGCATTTGCATGTTGTCGCCTCTCCTTCTACAAAGCAAACTCCCTGGAGGCTGAGGTCCTCTCTGTCGTGTTCCCTGCTGCGTCCTCCGTATTGAAACACTACCCTGTGTCTAGGACCACGCAGATGCTTCCCCAATATTCATTGAAAGAATTTGTTGTGTTTACTGGTAAGGCCAGAGCCAAAAAACGCACAGCCAAGGTTTTGCTACCTCACGTGGTCCAGTGGGCGTCAGGCTTTATCATCATCATCATCATCATCATCATCATCATCATCGTTATGTAAATTTATAATAATAATTTTGGGAAACAATTGAATATGCTTTCCAAACATGATCGTATGTGGAGCCCTACACACAAAACGGATAAAATGAACTTGCTTTGTTTGAAATGAGGGTAGAAAGTTTCCAAAAGATTCCCTCAGGCACACAGCCCTGGTTGCTTCTTCTAGAAATTTCCACATCCCCTTTCCTTCTGAGAAGCTCTTTGAAAGTCTCTGTTCCGGACGAAAACTAATATCTGAGGCAACCCTTCCCTGTTTGCTCCAAGGTCATTGAGAAGCTCCTGTGTGCTTTCCTGGTAAGCTGAAGAATTGTAGAGTCAATAATGTCTTATTTTTTTTCCCAGTCTTTCTCAATTTATTTATTTATTCTTTTTATGGTGACATTGTTTAACAAAATCTGTTAAGTTTCAACTATACATTTTAACAGTAAAGCGCATATATATTTACACTGTGTGTTCACCTCCCATAGTTAGATTTCTTTCTGTCACCACATATTTGACCCCCTTTATCCCACCAACCCCCCCATCCCACCTCCTCCTCCCCCTCTGGTAACTACTAGTCCATGTCCATGAGTCTCTGTTTGTCCTGTTCATTTGTTGCTTTTAGGTTCATATCCCACATATAGCTGATATCATGTGATTTTCAGCTTTTTCCGTCTGGCTTACTTCGCTTAGCATGATTATCTCGAGGTCCATCCATGTAGAGTCAGCGATTTCTAAGAAATTCTTCTTGAACTATCCAGTCTTTCCTTTCCCAAAAGCATCTGTGACCTCACTCAAAATTAAATTCTGGAAGAGAGCTGTGGTGCCACATTGGCCATTAAATTGCTTTATGGTTTTGTGGAAATGTGCCGGGCCTCAGTCGAGTTTATTTTTTAAATGGCCTTAATAATACCCGCCTTCTACCCCCACGCCACGGGCAGGAGGGGCGAGAGCGAGAACAGAGTGGAGCACGCGTTCCAGAATATGAAAGAATCGGCAGCCTCCAGGCCAGTGTGATCAATTTCAGGCTTTGAACACTTGTCGCTTCCTTCCCCGGCTATCAGTTTGCTCAAGGTACCACAACAAAATACCACAGACTAGGTGGCTTAAACCTCCCAAATGTATGGTCTCACAGTTCTGGAGGCCAGAAGTCCAAGATCCAGGGGCCGGCAGGGGTGGCTTCCTCTGAGGCCTCTCTCCTGGGCTGGCAGACGGCAGCCCTCTCGCTGCCTCTTCCTCTGTGGTCTCTGCTCTGCGTGCGCGCACATCCCTGCTGTCTCTCTCCTGTGTCCTAATGTCCTCTTCTTATCAGGACACCAGCCAGCTCGGCTTAGGGCCCACCCTAACGGCATCTTCTTAATATCTCTTTAAATGTCCCAAATCTAGTCACATCCTGAGGTATGGGGGTTAGGACATCAACATATGAATTTGAGAGAGACACGATTCAATCCGTAATACTGTCTTCTGCTTGTTTGACAATAAAGCTTTTGTCATTAGTGTTACTTTAACATTATTAACTACTTTACCAGCAATGGTTGCTTCTCCGGACGCCTCCCTGCCCTGCTCTGCCCCTGCCTCCCAGGGGACAGCTGGCAGCTGACTGTGGGAACCCTGCATTCGAGATTTCCATTAATTTCGTTTACATTAAAGAAGAGAGGTGCACCCCCTGCTCACTCAGAGCTATGCTAGGAAGGACTGAACATTTTATAGTAAATTTTATGTGAGACATTTAAAATGCATGTCTTTGCTTCTCAGCAGCTGATTTGGGGGTGTGGGAAAGCCTTGAGCTCCTTCCAGAAAGAAAGCCTGGCTCAGGGTCACAGAGCGGAGTCTGAAGAGGCCTCTGGGAGGCTGTGGTCTAATGGTAATAGAGCGGGTGGGGTGGGGAGGGGTAAGCAGAGGGAAGTTCAAATCCGGGTTGCACCTCTCCCTAGCCTCGGTGACCATGGTGACCATCACTTCGTGTTCCCATGATCCAGGTGACCCTTTGTAGAAAGGCACTGCTGATAATACCCACTTCGGTTTTGTAGGAGCCTCTCTGTCCCCCACCAGCCTCCACAGAGCCTGGCACAAGGTGAACCCTCATTACCCAATAATAGCGATTGTTGTTATTACTACTGAAGTACAAACAAATCAACAAACCCCAGGGACTCGAAGGTCTCATAGGAATTCTTCTTCATTTGTATGGAAATTTGGTTACTCACGCTTTTATCTGAGAGGTAACTTGACCTTGGTGGCTGGAACTTGTAAATAAGGGTGGCAGGCAGTCTCTATAAACTGTTGTGCATCGCGTTCTCTCTCTCTCTTTTTTTTTTTTAATATTTGTGTGTTGTGAAGGAATTTAATCTACATAGAAATGCAGATTTGGAGCAGGGAGAGGAGGGAGACACAGAGTCAGAGACAGAGAGAAGGAAGTAGGAAACATTATAGAATTGCGTGAGTCACGGATCCTACCAGGTCTCGGCAGGAACTGTTCATTGATTAAATGGCAGTAATCAATCAATCAGTCAGTCAATCAATCGATCAATCATGCATTAGCGAAGTCGTTCTCAATCTAGGCAGCACATTAGATTCCCCTGGGAAGATTTTAAAAACCACATGCCCAGGCCACACCCCGGACCAGCTAAGGCAGAATCTCGGGGAGTGGCCAGCCCTCAGTGTCCACAGCTCCCAGGCCACTCCCATGTAGAGTGAGGCCAGGGCAGAGAACCCCCGCAGAGACAGGAGACACAGCCACTTCTTACCTGTGACCTGGGCACACTGCTTAACATCTCTGAGCCTCAGTTTCCCTGTCCATCTTAAGGATCGAATCAGATAGAATTGGTTAAACACGTGGGCGCCAGGTCAAGAAAATGCCAAGTTGATAAATAACAAGGGTTTCTTGTTACTATTCTCATTGTCATCCCATGGATGTGAAGTCTGGGCCTTTGTGTCACCCCCTGCAAAATGGTGGAGACAGTGGGGATCCCTGAGGTCATTCGTTTTCATTTCTCTGATTCTATGAAGATAGAGCAAGGACAAAATATGAAGAAGAGCTCATGTTTTTTCACTGAGTGACACCCGTGGGCTGGGTGCTGGGCTGGCACTTTGCAGACTCGTTGAACACGGCAGTGGCCGCTCCTGCCCTTCTGAGGACTGGCGGGGGAGAGAAGCAGTAAACTAGTATCCCCACGAACCAACATTCTGCTCACAACGAGTGGGGGGTCAGAGAGAGGCAATCTGGGCACCTCGTCCAGATTCTGGGCAAAGAAAAGGTCTCTCCGAGCACATGTTATTTTAGCCAGAAGATGACTATGGAGCGGCAGAGTCATAGGAGGGCGCTCCAGGTGAGGGCGCAGCAGGTGTAAGGGCAGTGTTGGGGGGGAGGGGGCGGGAGTTCAATAATTTTAAAGGGCTCCTTTTGTTTAACACATACACAGATGAATAAAAGAACATCTTTTTTTCCTAGAGCATCTCAAGGGACTCGGACTCTGCATAATGTACTTTAGGAAGCACTGGTAGAATCGGATAAGACTAGATTTGAAATCCAGACAAATCCTGATCTCATTCCGGCTTCCCTAGGAAATAACTGTGTGGGCGGTGGGGCCAGTTTAACATCCTGAACCTCTCGATCTCCATTTGTAAAGAGAAAATGCGAGCTCGTATTTTCCCAGTCTATTGAGAGGATTAGTAATTATTAGCAGTAATCAAATCAGTAAAGGGTAATAGTTTTTATCATGAAGCAGTATGGTACTTTGGCGACAGAGAAATCTGAGTTCAAATCCCAGTTCTGTCACTTTCCAGGCCACATGCTGTTGGTCTCGTTCCTGAAACCTGCGTCCGTCAGTTTCCTGACCTTCTAGCGAAGGAGTGTGTGAGTTAGCTTTGGGGATTGCTATAGGAATTAAATAAAACAACGGCAGTCGTACCTCGCACAAAGAGTAGGCACCCAATGAATGAAACCTGTCATTAAAACAAAGGGAGGCTCTTGTTACAGAGTGGGCGGACCTAGGAATACCAGGTGCTGTAGGCTTAAAAAAAAAAAAAAGTGGGCGGGCTTGCTTGGAATATCTAAACATGTGTCCCGCCCACGAACCCCCTTTTCCACTGTGGACGCACCACAAACGGTGCTGCATAGGCTCAGCCACATAATCACAGTGGTGCAAAAAACAAACAAGTTCTGCCTATTTATCTCCCACACTTGGAAGACGCGCCATTCTTCCTAAACGCCAACAACTCACACTTCGGCAGCAATAAAGTCCCCTTGCCGCATCCATGCAGTGAATCTCGTCTGGTAAGTTAGTTGTAATAAATAACGTTAGGCTCTGCTCTCCACTTAGAGAAGATGGGTTCCACTGTGAATCACATCGTTGGCACTTTGGACCTTAAGCTGTCCAGGTTGTTTATGGTGGTGTTTGCCAGTATCTAGACCTCTTTCAAACAATTTAAGTGCCCTTTTGGAGTATATGAATGTGGCTCAATAAAAATGGGTATGGAGAAATCGTTTCCTTGTCTCTCTTCTTACGGCCGTGCACCAAAAGCAACCGTAGTTGAGAGTTGTCGAATGGCAGGTACATAATTGCCAAACGAAATTATAATGAAACCACCATGGACACTTCTCGTCCCGTCATCAGGATGTTATTCTGATCTTTGCCGTCCTCTTAATTTATCTCTTAAAAGGATGACAACAGCTGGACAGGTTTTCAGGCTTTACTACTTTTCATTACATAGCCTTACTGAGCAATGTGCCTTTAGAAGATTCTAGTTAGTTCCATTGACAGCAGGAAATACCGGCTAAGAGAACAGGCTTTGAAGTCAGACAGACATAAGTCCAGATGCTGGCTCTGCTACTTGCTAACGGCCTGACCTTGAGTAAATGTCTTCACCAATTCGAGCCTCTGTTTTCTCATCAATAAATGGGGAGGGACGATGAGATCTACTGTAAGGCATTGGCTTAAAGCGCAGAGTTTATAATGAGCACCGAGGTGTTATGAGTGCTTTCTACTTTCCTCTTCACATCCACGTCGAATGTTTTGAAATGCTATTTTATCCTTTTTTTATAAAAGGGGAGAACTTATTTTTACCTTCACATCTGAATTGACAACTGATTTCTTTTCAACATTTGTTTAAAGTCTGAACTAAAGAGCTTCTCGTCTACTTATTTTTTTTAATTTTCGGAAGGAAAGAATAATCCATTTTCCGATACCTATGGTTACATTTTCTAACATATGGGCAGAATTTTATGTATGTATTTTTTTATTTATTCTCCATCTTATTCCACAGCACTTTTAAGGTACTATATTGTATATGTTGCAATAGAATCATAAAAGAAAAGAGAATCATTTTTTAAATCTACATTTTATTGAGTACTTATTGTCGGCCAAGCATCCTTTGTGGAAGGTACCATTATTATCCTGAGTCTGAAGGTTTGGAAACAGGTTCATTTCTCCCAATGTCACACAGCTAGTAAGTGGCAGAGCAGAACTATTAATGAATACGCCAAAGAAAAATGAAGAGAGAATATGAACAGAAGTTAATGGGTGTAGACTATAGCCTTAGACAATTACACATGGTTGATAAAAGTTGGGTCACCAGTGTGGCTCTGAGCTTCCTAGTAGTGAAAGCAAAAATGGACACGTGATCCATCCCAGATGGACCTTTTCCACAAGGGGAACATATATCAGGATTTAAGAATACACAAAGCTTTCCTGATACTTAATGTCTTAATGGCAGTTATTTCTTGCACAACTTTGTGATAAAGTGCAATAAAAACAGTAGGCGGTCCTCACGAGAAAACCAAATATTTAAAACGGAAATCATTTCTTTCCGTAAAGAAAAAAAAATTAAAACCATTTCTTCCCGCAAAAAAATACGTTTTACTTAACACTGGGCTCCATCCCTTTTTAATAATTATTCAGTCCAAGCTTCGTCAAAGCATCATACTGAGAAGAGATTCATGTTAAAAGCTATTTGAGGGGCGGGAGAAGAGAAGGCCTCTCTCGGCTTCATCATTTTTATTTAGATTGACGTACCTTTGGTTATAATTAGGGATAACTGTACAGCAGTTAAGACTTCATAATCCCATCATTAGTTGTCAAGAGATTTTCATAGGGCAAACCCTCGTGCCATTTCTTTCATTTCTGTCTCTTAACTACTTGGGCAGCCTGAGGTTGAAGAGTGTGCTTTAAGAAAGAGATTTTCTGCTGCCATTGAAATCTTCTAAGCTGACACACAAGTAAGGACACAAATTACACCTAGCGACAGCTTTTACACCACTCTCAGGAGGCCCCGCGTCTTCCCGACGTCTGTGTCGTCGTTCCCCAAGACGTCGCCCTGTTTCTGCCAGTTTCATTCAACTGCCATTTTGCACACAGTGGCAAAGAGACTTTAAACCATTTCAAGGGCCGCCCATTAAGTAGACAAAAGGGGAACTTATGTTTTTTCATCGTTTCCAATTCGTCCTCTCTGTTAGATACTCAAAGTTGGTGATCCAGGGTAGAGGTCAGCTTAGAAGATGTTACTCTAGCACTGATAAGAAAAACCCACAGCAAAACTCTCCTCCAGCCTTAGAGCTATAGGCAGTTGACTCTGGTTTGTGTCACGAAGCATATATCATGCATTTCGGACACAGGGTTGATTTATCACAAGTAATGCTTTAAAAGAGGAAGTTCAAAAGTTGAGATTTTTCCAGTGTGTCGATTATGACTACATGCCATTTGTATTTAAATATTCCAAAGAGAAGACTATCAAGATCAATCACAGTATTGCCTCCTAGTCTTCAAGGATCTGATCAAGCACAACCTTTGGCAAAGAATTTGTGGTCTCATCCGTACAGATCCAAAATCAGGAATAATTAGTTCAGTGGTTAAGAGTAACGGCTCTGAAATCTAGAAAATATATATTCCTATTAAATATTGGAATATTCAGTTCTACTTATTGTCATGTCCTCTTGAGTAAGTCACTTCAATTATCTAAACTTCAGTTTTTTCCTCTGTAACTCTGGATACCCCTTTGGATGATTGAGATGATTAATGGAAATAATACATGTGAAAATTAACAGCCATGACCCAGATGCTACTGATATAACTTTAAATTTTTGTCATTGACTCAACCTCTTCAAGGTTTGATATACTTTAAGTCCCCCTCAACATTCGGAAACTGAGCTGCTTTTTTTTTTTTTTATCTGATTTATTTTTTAACCTCCCTCTCCAAGAGCAATTAGTCTATTTTCAATGATGGGAAAACTGTAGGGAAGAAAAGAATTAAGAAAAAGCCAAAATATAGCACGTGATATTTCAAAAGATTATCCACCTACTCACATGAAGCTGTGTCTAGCCTATAAAGAGTACTCAATATATTTATTTTATTCATTCCAAGGATTGAAGTTGGTCCACCAAGGTTTAAGGGTTTCTCCACAGGGATATTTCTCTTAGGAAAAATTAGGTGAAGCACCAATAATGAAATTCAGCAATTTTAGGTAAGCCGATTTGGATTTTCAAATTGTAAAATCAATTTGAGGAAAAAATACTAACTTCGGGTTCCCACCAGAATTATAGGGTTAAAAATCATTCATCTCTGTTTCCATTTTGCGTCCTGTCACAGTCTTTTTTCAATGACACATTTTATATATATTCAGCATTTCTGTTTCACTCTCTTTTTTTTTTTTTTTTTTTTCAATCTTAAGAAGTCCTGAATTAAGAGTCAGGTTTCCTGACCCCAACACTTAATCATCATAGGAACAAATTATTTAAATTCTCTCAGCCTCAATCTCTTTATCTTTGGACTACTGATATTTATCCAATATATTTCAGAAGACACTATATATGTGAATGTGCTTTGAAAAAATGTAAATTGCTTCAAAATGGCAGGATAAATTATTCTTTGAAGTTGAAAGTACCAAACAGTTGGTAAAGCTTCTTGGTGTCCACTTACATTTCCTGGGACTAATTTTTCTAGTCTCTTCCCTTTTTTCTTTAAGTGTTCGAAGTTGTCTCTTTGATGGAATTAGAGAAGTAAGGATTCCAGATAAATCTACTTTTTTTATTTTGTATTGTTTTAGTAATAAATACTTTAAAATGTCTTTTCCCTTTTTTGGCTTTTTCTTAATTCTTTTCTTCCCTACAGTTTTCCCATCGTTGAAAATAGACTAATTGCTCTTGGAGAGGGAGGTTAAAAAATAAATCAGATAAAGTAATAAATACTTTAAAATGTCTTTTGCAATAGATAGTCTTCAAATTTCCGTCTTCAGGGTCTCATTCACTCATCTGCTATCTGTCAAGTACCAACTGTTTGCGAGACATTGGCTTATATGTGCTTGGGATATAGCTATAATCAAAATGCACACAGTCCCTGCCTTCCTGGGGTGTACAGGCCAGTGCAGGAGGCAGACACTAAACCAAAAATTTCATGTACGATTATGTTGATGAATTGCAAAAGGTCCCATAGGGAAAACATAAATGTGTAATATTATTTTTTTAAAAAAAGGAACTTAGTCAAGTTTAATGGGTAAAAGAAGACTTCTCTGAGGAAGTGACACTTAAACTAACCTTTTAAGGATGAGAAGACGCTAGGCAAACAGAGAAGAGGAGGAATAGCATTCTAGGCACAGGGAACAGTATCTGCAGAGCCCCGGAGGCACATTTCAGGAGCTGTCAGAAGGCCAGTGTTCTTTGGACACGTCAGCACGACGCGGAGACGCAGGCAAGGTCAGAGAAGTGGCAAGGCCAGGTCAGGTGGAAAGTTTTAGAAAAACAGGGGATTCCTTTCTAAACGCAGAAGAGGTCACTACAGAATAAGCTGGGAGGAATTGAGAAGAGACCCTTGCGATCTATTTTAAGTTTTCATAAGCTCACATGTTTGCTGCATGGAAAACGGTCACCTGGATGCAGAGTGGAAGCAAGAAGCTCAGTGAGTGGTTAGGACAGTCCCAGGGTCAGGGCGGAGCATATGCACAGGCTTGAACTGGGGCACTGGGGGAGGAGACGGAATAGAGTTTGGCAAGGAATTTTATGATGAGGCGTCTAGGATGACCCATACTTCTGGCCAGAGCAATTGAGAGGTCTGAGGTTTCATTTCCTGTGAATAGAAATTGGAGTAGGAACAGGTCGAAGGCAGGAAAATTCAAGTCCCCTGTTTCTGAAAAAGTTACCTTTGCGGTACTTGTGACAGGTACTTCTTGACACAGAGAGGTCAAGAGGCCAGTTGGATGTACAAATCTGGAACTCCGTCACCAGCACCCAGGTGATGTCTAAATGTCACAGAACTGGATGTTTGCCTAGGAAGGGCTTGTGTGGGCACGGGTCTCAGCCCTTTGCCGACCTGGCGTGGACATCTCCAGACAAACATTTTAGAATTTCTCATTGACTCTTCTGAAATAAAATTCATAGCTCAAATGACCAGCTTCCACACCTAACTTCAAAGAGAAATCATCTCACGCTGTGACTGTACAGTAAGAAAGAAAAGGAAAGCATGTGTGCACAAAAGTTCACTAGAATAGGACTTCTCACACCTGACCGTGTCTAAGAATCACCTGGGCATCCTGCTGAAATGCAGAGTGTGAATCGGCAGGGTGGGGGTGCACCTGGCACTACGTTTCTAACAGGTGATGCCAGTGCTGCTGCTTTGCGGGCCACAATGAGAGGAACGAGGTCCTCGGAGGAATAATGAGGTCATCGACATGAGCTTCTATCTGTAGATTCACCGTGAACACGTCAGCAATAAAGGCAGATCAGTTCGGGGCTGTCGAATGGACACCTCAAATATCACAACAGCAATGCCAGAGGTGACTCGATTTCCTAAAACAGCAGAGAACTCTCATTAAAATTCCAAATCATACGTAGTTTCTATTTGTTTGCGAGATAGCTTTCTTTCTGGAAAAAGCGGTGTGCATGAAACTGCCTCAAAGACTATGTGTGTATATGTAAACTGGAGTTAGATTCTAGGCTCAAATTTATTACAAAAACGTTTTTCACCTCCATCAGTGATCCTGAACCGGTTATAATTTTACTGCCTCCCTCAAGGGACAACTGGCAATATCCAGAGGTATTTTGGGTTGTCACACTCGTGGATAGGGGGATGCTCCTGGAATCTAGTGGGTAGAGGCCAGGGATGCTACAAACAATTCCCCGATGCACAGGACAGTCTCCTACAACAGGACAGTCTCCTACTGAACAATAATGAGTTCAGTGGTTAACTAGTGGCCCAAGATGTCACTAGCGCCAAGGCTGGAAAACCCTGACCTACAGGGAGATTTTCGAACGTGGTGCAGGTTACGGGGACAATACCACCGTGTAAGAAACTGTCACATACATCGCAAGATGCCTAACATCCTCGGCTCCTGACCATTAAATGCTAGGGGTGTGCCCATGATTGTAGTGATCGCAAAGGAGCCCCTGGGGACAGTAGTGCAGCTCTGGGAAGAGCAATGCAAAGTGGACAAAGAAGAGGCCGACAGAACTGTGCAAGGGCAAGGACAGCGCAAGAGCCACCAAAATGATTTGTCAGAGGGATTAAACTCCTAGCAAATTAAAGTACATATAATCCCACACATCTGTTGGTGGCTCTGTAATTAATGCAAAATAATTACATCTTTTCGCCTGGCTCTCCCTCGCAAACTCTACTTAATGAACACTGCCAATGACTTTGTAGATATGTAATTAAAAATTTTATTTATTTCTGTTTTATTTTTATAGTAGTAGCCCAACATATTAAAAAAAAAAAAAACGTGCAGCAGCGAAGCTCGACCTCAGTGACTATTTGAGAGGCGACCAAGGATCTTTGCTTTCTCCATTTCTTACTCCGTGCTGCACAGTTCAGTCTGTAAAGAATTCATTACACCAGTTCTCATTCCTCTTCCCTGCATTTTCTAGTTTTAATTTTCTGCCAGGCTTTCATCGTTAGACCTAGGGAAAAATTAAGTTTTTCTTCATCATTTAAAATAAGGAAGAATAAGGAAGGGTATACTGTCCCAAAGTGCCAAGATTCAGGTCTCCAGTTCACCATTCTCTTCTAGTACGGAAACACTGACCTTCCAGAAGAATCAACCACTTCCATCAATCGTGGTGGGATATGAGATCTCTCAGATGGACATAGTATCTTAGCCAGGTTTTAATAGAAGACACTTGTGTCTGGAATTCAACTCACTGTACAGATACTCTCGGGAAAACAACTCTAAATTATGAATATCGCTAGAGTTTAACACTTTACTACACTCAACCATCACAGGCGATATGAGAAGCAGCGATTTAAGGGACCAGAAAAACTGGAACCTACATGCCCTCTCTCTCACTTGCCAGCCACGTGACTGCAGGCCAGATGGCTTCCTCTCTAAGTCTGCATCTCCTGGGCTGGAAAATGCAAGATACCATTACTTCCCGTGCTGCAGCGCTGTGACGCTGACGTGGGCTGAGCGTGGCTAGCAGAGAATAAACTCGACAAATGTCAGGTTATCGCTACCACGGGATCCTTTCACGCTGAGACTCGAAAGAGCCAAGAGCCTGAGTCAGGCATCACACACTGAGATCTTAGGAACCGATGGATTTCGTTTGTTTTCGCACAAGAGTCTGTCAGGAAGGTGTTTTCCAGAAAATGTCACTAAGTATATTTGTGAGTGTTTCGGAGGGAAGAAAAGGATCATCAAACAAATTTGGGAAGCAGCGAGTTAAATAAAGATATATCGGATTGGGTTTTAACTGCAAGGCTTCTCAGCCTTTACTTATGCTAATGTGTACTGTGAATTTCCAAGAAGGGGGCTATAATAAAATAAGGTCATCGTTTTCTTCCTCCCTGCTCCCCTTCCCAGAACAAACTTGGCCCTAAGAGAAACCCAGACAGAGGAGTTTGGGTGTTGACCAGCTAGCTCTGGAATGGGTTCAAGGGAGTGATCAGTGAAACGAGGTTTTGTGTCACTGGTATCGCATTAATATCATGGTGAGGGGGGAGAAAATGGGCGCCTCAGATAGACCTCATGTGAAACCACACCCTTCACCCAAGACTTCACCCCGTTTGACAATGCAAGACACTTTCGCTCTTTAGGGAAGGGAGGCTTTGTTATTCTTTTCTCTTCCTCCCTTTCCTTCCTTCCCTCCTCCTCCCTTCTCCTGATGCCGTTGCAATTTCTGGCCTCTACCTTCCTTCTCGTTCTTTGACCCATCTCGCTTCCTCCAACCACGTGACCGTCCTCCTTCAAGTTCGTAGAGCTGCCAGCAGCTTCCAGACAAGTCAGAGGAAAGACGATTTGCTTTCGTCTCTGCCGCGTACACTTCACGTCACAGGGAGATTGCGGCTTCCACTCCTGGTGACCGTCTGTCATCCGGACTGGCACCTGAAGAGAACATGGGGGCTTCCAAAGTGGAAGGCCTAAACTGAAAGCCATCCTCTGCTTTTTATCAGCTGTGTGACCTTGGACAAGTCACTAACCTCTCTGAGACGCCTTTCTCTTATTTTTAAAATGAGATTGTTTCATTTGGTAGGTATACAGCAACTGATCGTTAGTGTTATAATCACATTATTCCTTACCAAGGAATCGTTTATATTGCCCGTTATGATGATTTTGCATAGAATTTCTCTACACACATCCAAATGTCTTCAATGTGTCTTTATTCTTCTACTAGAAACTTGGCAATTTTCCTTTTCCAAAAAACTAATTAGATATAGGTCCAAGGTGTGGTTTCTTTCACACTAAAATGAGCACTACCACTAAATAATGACATAAACCATGAATACCACCCAGATTGGGCTGATGGAAATTACATGCATTTCTACAATAATCTAAGTAGCATATATCGGTTGGGGTGGGGATTTCACCCCGCTAACCTCCCACAGCAAAATATACGTTAAGTACCACTTCCCTACCACAAAAATGGTCCCATCTTTTTAAAATATTTTATATTTGTCAATTACTGTTGACATACAATATTATATTAGTTTCACGAGTACATCATAGTGATTAGAGTTTTATATCACTTCTGAAGTGATCACCTTGACAAGTCTAGTACCCATCTGAAAAATGGTCCTTTTGAGTCAGGAATTCCACATGTGGGAATTTAAGCTTATGAAAATGCAGCATACTGAAAAGCTTTGAACACAAAGATGTTCATCACAGTTTCATGTATCACCAAATAAAACTGGAAGCCAATTAAATGTCTAACATCAGAGAATGATTTAGTAAATTCTGATAGTGTAGGCGATAGATCTCAAGTAGCTGTTTACAATGATGCTTGCAAGTGAAAAACCAGAGGAAAATATTACACAGTGGACACTTGCGACTACGGAAACCTAGCAAAAATGCATGGACAAAGAAAACACTAGAAGAAAATATAGCAGAGTGTGAATAAGAGGTCTCTCTCTGGATGGCGGGGCCCTAGATCAATTGTTTTTATTTTTCGGAATGCTTTATAATAGAAAAATCATACGTTATATTTTTATTTTATGTTGTGGTTAAACGCACACAACATAAAATTTACCATCTTAATCATTTTTAAGTGAATATTGTCACGCAACCATCAGCACCATTCGGCTGCAGAACCTTTTCATCTTGCAAAACTGAATCTCTTTCCTTATTAAACGGCAATTCCCATTCTCCCATCCCCCACAGCCCCTGGCAGCCACCGTTCTGCTTTGTGTTTCTATGAGTTTGACTACCTTAGGTACCTCATATAATGAAAAGTATCTTTGTCATTTTACGACTGCCTTATTTTCACTTAGCATAAAGTTCTCGAGGTTCAACCATGTTGTAGAATGTGTGAGAATATCCTTTGTTTTTAAAGCTGAGTACTATTCCATTGTATGAGTAGACCACATTTTGTTTGTTCACCTGTTGATGCACATTTGGGAAGCTTTCACCTTTCGGCTATTGTGAATAATGCTGCTACGAACGTGGGTGTACAAATATCTCTTCCATACATTATATTTTAAGGGTTTTTTTCCCCCCTAAATTGGTGTTTCCTTTCTATGTTCCATTAACTGGTTACATCACACCCTTTATTGGGCTTAAGTATGACTCTAGGCTGACGGTTACCACCGGTGAAAGAGTATAGGTGGGCAATTTGACTACCTGGGTGAAATAACTACTCTTCCTCAGAAAATAATGCATCTTTTTTTGTTGTTGTTCTGATTCCCATTGCAGGACAAATGCCTTAGTTTCAACTTTCCAGCCTGGATGCCCCTCACACTGAGTCTTTCTTCATTGCACCTGACATTGAACTCCTCCTGACACCCTGCTCTGAGAAGACTGCCAAAAAAAAAAAATCGCCCCAGCCATTTCTCTTCATCCTCACTAACAATTTGGTAATGAAGTATTGATTTCCACTTCTCTGCTTATGGATGATATTAGATTTTCATTGATAAACTGCAATGGGGCCGTCTCGTCTCCACGGTCCCCTTTTCACTGTCACGAGAAAACAAAGTGCCACCGAAGAAAAATAATGACTGGGAACATTGATGTACTTATTTTGTCAGTTTGTAACACTTGACAGGAAAGGGTGGGGGGAGTATCAGTCTCCACAGTTTAATGTCCAAGTGCGCTGCACTAAATGTAGACACTTGGAAGCTTACTTTTCATGGTAATGTCCATTTCCTATTTATAACCCCTCTGGGAACGTTTGTCTAAAGGAAATGTTTCTGTTCAGTGCAACAATTACGGTTGCACCTGGATTGCCCAGTCCTGCCCCTGCCCTGGGGAGTCGTCAATCACAGCAAAGTGGAAGAATTATTAAGTTAAACCAGAGTTTGCGCCAAGAAAACCTCTGAACAATGTTCATCTTCTGTGAAACTTGTTCAAATAGTTAGTCTTCACCATGTCGCTGCCGGAGACTTTTTTCCCCATACAGCGGTGGGCATCTTTATTATCATCGTTATCTTCATTGGTTTAAAAAATAATAATAATTTTAAGCATGCACCACTCTCATATGAGACCTGCAAAAGGGGAAGAATTGGGGAGGCTGGTAAGATGCAGAATCTGAGAGGAAGGCAAGGAGATGAGATCAGTGCAGGGTGGAAAGTTCAGCTGCAGCCTTTTCTGGTAATCTCTTTCTGCAGGACCGTTGTTTATGGGCTTTCAAACGCAGCTTAGCTTTAGAAGCAACAGAAAGCATGAAATAGGGTGTCCATTTTAAATGTGTTTCTGCAACTTTTTTCATTAAAACTTTGAGGGCCCAATTTTAATTTGTGGAATATTCCCGTTAATAATGAGATCTAATTAAGACATCCATTAAAAGCCCGTTAAAGTTAATTTAACGTAAAAATTCCAATAGAATTGTATTAGATTTTCTCCATTAAATTAACGTTATGGATTTTTAACGGATGTCTTAATTATACGTTATTATTAACAGGAATACTGTATTACACAGATTAAAATCAGGTCCTAAGTCAACTTGGAAAAGCTAAGAGCATGTTTTAATATTAAAAGTCTCGCGTACCTAGTGCTCACTTTGGAAATGCAAGGGGTAGATCTGTTGACTCTAGCTGAGCATTTTCTATACAACTGAAAGCAACCTATAATAGATAAATCCATCATTGCATTTAAACGATGAATTTCCTTATTCTCAAAGGACAAATAAGTCTGGATTGTGTTGTAAACTGCTACTCAGCTATAGGTGAAATATTTTAACTATTCTAGGCACAACATTAGGAACTAGATGACTTTGAAACAAAAGAAATATATATATTTTTTTTTGCCGTTGCTTTAATTACCAAGGGTATCACCCTGAAAAAAAATCTCAACACCAACGAAATGAAGCCAAATATATCCAAATATATTCTCTTCACCATTTCTCATGGAGGCTGCCTGTTGGAATTGTTTTGAAAATTTTGACATGATCCCTAAATTCAACATTGGGATTTTAAAAAAAAAAAAAAACTTCTTATTTACCTCCTAGGGAAAGTGTTGCCCTTATGCCACATATAATAGCAAATTGCTTTTTTTATGGCATGCATAACCTAGATGGGAAAAAATATGGCGCTTCGGGGAAGGAGGGAAAAAGTAAATGAAGTTCCAGGAATGTCATTCTGAAGTAATGAGGCATGGACAGAAAATATACCCCTCACATCATCGGATTGAGATGGCAGTCGAAATAGCTTCATTGAAGTGTCAGCACTCATCCATCAATCAATCACCCACAAGGAAAAATAGCAACAGTACAACGGGGCGGCTTTTATGGGATTTACTCATGGGCATAGGGAATAGCGGCTCAAATGTAGTTCTGACATGAAAAGCAAGGTGCTGATATTATTTTTTATGATGGGAGGATCATAAAGTGAATTGAGAACAGCGAGGTCTGTCTTTGCTTAACCTGTTCAACCAGAAATGAATGGAGCTCAACTGGAAAGAAACAGTCTTCGGATGGGTTAAGATTGAAGGGTGGACTCTTACCGAGTACTGTCCTTTGACAAAGAAATTCTATTAAGGGAAAATCGATGCATTAGCATTGGGGTTCCTGAAGCTGTTAAAAAAAACTGCCTGCTCCAACCCAGGGTTATTAGATAGAGCTTCATAATTCCGATTCTGCCACGACCGTCCAAAAGCAAATTCTTGGGCTCTTGTTCCAAGTCGGGGTGAAACAACACCATTCTCAACTCCATGGAAATAGTTTCCCAAGAAAGAAAAAAATAAATCATCTGCTCCAACTTCTATTCTATATGGCTTTGTTAGTGCAATTTCTATGGAGGGGCGGGGTGGGAGGCGAGAGACAAAAATATTGATAAATTTGGTAAGACTCATGAATTGTCGCTTGGTAACCATAAATGTCACTTACTGAGGGACAGCTGCTAACTTTCTTAGGAAACAAGAGCTGAGCTCATGCTGTGAAATACACACAATTCCGAGTATACTCCTAGAGATCAAGCCTGTCTTCATTTGGCCGGCTCTGTGAGGCTTCTAGAAACTTCTTTCTAGAGAGAAAAACTGAACATGAACTCAGGAGAATGTTTTTATCTGCTTTCATACCATCCTTTTTCTCTCTGTGGATAAATGTAGTTCTGAGAAGTTGGAGCTTTAGAAACGAGGAGGAAGATGACATGCAAATTACACTCCAGTATCTCCATGCAGCCACCAACCCTCGGTATCAGTGAGGATAAGAGATTGCCTTTCCTTCCCCCATCCTTCCTTCTAGCTAAGGCCACTAACCAGCTGCAAATTGAAATTTCCATTGAAAAATTTGTACGCAAACATTTAAATTTTACATATTTGGCCCCATTTTGCAGTTCAGCAAATTCATCAAATACACAGAATGTTACAAAGCACTGGGGGCTAAAGGCAGAAGAGGAAACATAGTTTATTCAGCAAGTTCACCCAACAAATACCAGTGTGCACCTACTGTGTGCATGACACTGTTCTAGGTGCCTGCCACAGGATACTACAGTGAAGAATTTACATATCTGGTCCTCCCGTTGTTATAAAGATAGCCGATGTCAGACACCAGTGGCAGGAGCTCAGCTAGGCTCTAACTCCTCTCACATTATTTGCGCTTTATTTCTGTTTGTCAAAATGATATTTCAAAACAGGGAATTCTTCTTCTGAAAAGCATAGAAGGAAGAAATAGCTTAAAAATAGGTCAAGGCCTAAAAGAACAGAATCGTAGAATAAATTGGACAGCCCAGGCAGTCCCCACAGAATTTCTTTAAGGTCACAAACAGATTTCTTAAAACTCACCCCCAAAATGTGCCTGTTTTGTTGTCGGAGTCTTGCATAATTAATGTCACGGGCACAAGCCACTGGACTGAGCCGAAATGTAGAAAACAAACAAATGAAATGACATATTTGAGAAGCATTTCCGGAACTCTGGTTAAGCAGTGAAGAGATGCGTTTGAGAGTGTGTGGGCACGTGTGTATGTATTCATATATATATATATGTGAATAATATATATATGAATTTTGCTGTCATCTTCCAGGGCCTGTGGACAGTGCCACAGAAAGAGTCCATGGTTTTCTGAAACTTTTCACAGTAAATCCAAAGATTACGAGGCCTTCGAAGGTGCTTGCATTCTGTTGCTTTTCCATCTGTCACTTCCCAAGTTATTTGTATTCAAGCCTTTTCAATGGTTTCATTTTTTAAGCTTGTTAAATGTTTTTGTTTAGAAAAAACAACATTAAAATGTCATTTTCACATGATCTTCTATTCTTTGCAACAAGAATAGAAGTGTGTTAATGAATGCTAAAATAACAATTATTATTATTATTATAAAGAAATATATGGAAGGCTTTAAACACACACACATATACATCCGCAGTTCTAAAAAGAGCAATAAGTAGTATCTATTTCAAACATGCATTAGGCAAAAAAAAAAAATAAAAGAATCACAACTGAACTTTCAGTTTATTTTTTTTCCCCTGTGAGATGTTAAAATGCTAATTTCATTTTCTCCCTTCCTATATGTGGCACTTTCTCAAAATATCTATGAAATACTTTTAGGCATAGATTGAGCAGGAGAAAAGATACAAATTTCCATCCTCTCCCCACCCCCAGAGAGAGAGAGAGACATGTTTTTATTGTAGGGGAAGCATTAAACATTTTGAAACTTGTGAATCATCTTTAGAATTCCTACGGAAGAATTTTACCTCTTCATCCAAAGTAAAAGCCACTTATCTCCTTTGGTTTCCTGTGACAGATTCAGAGGCATACGCAGATATACAATTTCCAGGCTCCTAGTTAATCTTCTTCCAATAGCCACGCACAGCGGGCTAACGGGCGTGGGTGTTTCTCCAAAAATTATTCATGCGCGAGGCAGCCCAAAGCTTCAGGGAAAACTAGAAATGTTTTATGGATTAGAATAGGACGATTTTTAAAATGCTAGTACCAGGTGAAACACCATTTCTGCGACAGGACTCTGTCCGTTTCCTTTGGAAAAATATATTGCAAGTAAAATGGCTCTTTCAAGCAAAGGGCATCCTGACTGATACTTTTCAGCATGCAAATGATCTTACCAACAGCCATATGAGTATCATTAAGGCTTTTAAAAAATGATCTGTTTGAGGACAGATTAAATATTCACAGCCCTTTGTACGATGTTTATTTGCTTAAACCACTTTTGGAACTACAAATAATAACTCTTTTGTGAGAACCCCCAAGAGAAGTTGAAAAATTCAAGAAAATGTATTACTTAAAAAAAAAAAAAAAACTACCACTCCCTTCAACTCCTCCAGAAAATGAATTTCATTGCGTTCACTGAATTATCTTGAACCTAAAATCTACATTTGGACATGAGTCCCAGGAAAAGGCTTATATTTACAGAACTTGAACAATCATATAATTATTTCTCCAATGTGAAGACTGTATACAGTAATATTTTCACTTTCTAAATGACCCATGGAACATCCAGGAATTGTAAATTTGTCTGTACGTTTTTTTTAAATACACAAAATTTAACCAGTCTGGAGAGACAATACAAACGCTTCCTGCTCTGCGTTGAGAGAGATACTACAGAAATGATATTTTGGCGTGCAACACATCAGATGCTAGAATGTGCAATGTGAGTCAAAAAAAAAGCTTACATATGAAACAATTCTCATTTGGCTCAGGGTTCTTAAATGTCATAATATCTCTGGATACAATATACATTCTGGTCTCTGATTATACTGGTATCTTTCTAATCTTTTCTGGCTTGGATGCCTTACATCCTGGTACCCTTGGCATGACTCACAAACTTCCACACCCCTTTAAAATCAAAAGGCCATTGACCATACACAGTCACGGTCTCCTTAACGGTCAACCAATTCTTACTCTGCAGAGTACTTGTAGCTTTTTAGAAAATTAGCCATGAATCATGTTTCTGTTACATATCTGCCCCCTTATGTGAATTCTAGATTTTTTTTTTCCTTTTAAAAAAGGCAGCGGGGGAGGTAGGGCGGAGTGAGTTGGGAGAATTTCATTCGTCCTTGCTTGTAAAGGAAAGTGTTTATTTGCCAGCAAAGAAAGGCGAACACATTTTTATATTAGGAAAGAAGACGAGTCGTTCTCAAAGAAAAATGACGGCGACCATACCTGTAGAATGTTTCTGAGCAGCGTACTAATTTTCTACCGCCTGCATGCTGTATATAGTACATCTGCCTGTATACACGGAGAGAAAACCAGGCTGGTTTCCTTGTGTACCATGTAGCCTGGATGGCTGGGAACGCAAGCCTCCCGTACATTTTTATACTGTATATATTTGTATATACTAACTATATCACCATGTATGAACACAGATTTTGTTATATCTGCTCGTTTCTGTTTCCTACCAAACTGGCCCACAATGGGGTTTCTTTTGTACAGAAAAAAAATAATAATAATATGCTTGTAATTTTTTCCTGATCATTCTCTTTCAATAGCTTATGAAAGAATTAGATCTGAGTTTACAAAGAAACTATAAGACCCAAGTTTGTCTGTCTGCATGAGTCCCGTCCAATTGCTGGATGTAGGGAGGAACCAACAACCCGATTCAGAGTTTTCCTTTAAAGGCATGCTTTACCCCTTGGGAAAACCACAAACTCATCCATGTAGAATTATCTTCTTTGTATTTTATCTAATAGTGCCTGAAATTTTTTTAATGTCTTCTCAGAGGAAGAATTCATAATTGTCAAAATTTGAAACATTAGCTTAATTTTGTTTTTATGACCTCGCAATTCTGCTCCTTATTTATTCGGTTGCTGTCGTAATGGGGCCCCAGGCCATTCCCGACATCGGCGTGTTCTTCTTCTGCGTTAAGGATGTTTTTAAAATTAGAGATTATTGAGCCAACAGGCTGTTTTAATCAAAACCATGTTTCACTTGTTTTTGATGATTATAAATTGTCCTCGCAATGAGAAAAAAAAGTTTTCTACTAGGAAAATTATACCACCCTGTGGCCAAACAGATTCATCGCAGATAGGCATCCGCGCCCACTCTCCTGCGATCTGGAAATTTCTTCCCTTGGTTGGCCACACTTACTTTTACTCCCCATCATCCCGAATGCTAGTGCTCAATGCAGTCACCCTTTGCAAATTTACAAAGGTTTGGCCCAGTTGTCATGGCCCAAAGACAAGCAACCCAGCTGGAAATGACGGCTTTCCAGCTTGAAAAAAAATCCAGGGATTTTCAGAAAAGGTGCTCCTGCTTTTGTCCCTCGGTGCCACCACCTCGTCATCCCTCCTAATTAGAAACGATCTGGTTGTGATATCTCATATCACTTAAATCGGGTTAAAAGAAATATTTGGATCAGCCCTTTACTGAATAAAAATGACTCTGTTTGAGTTGCATTCGAGATGTATGCCTGTGTATGATGCTGCAGTGTCGAAATTATCTCTAGAAGGGGAGATTTTTTTAAATATAATTTTACCACTAGAAATAAATTCTGAGGGTAGAGATGAAGAAAACCCTTAAATTATATCGCTGAAGCCATTATTTTTTACATCTAAAGAGGTTTTTTTTTTTAAGGAAATCATTCTACTTTGAGAATTGTAATTAAAGCCCTAAATAATAGATACTACTTCTTTTAGCTATTGTGAAAAAATAATAACACACTCACCAAGGTTATATGGAGCCCCTCATTTCCATCAAAAAGGTTTCTATAAGTGTATTATTTACATTTTCAAACATGATAACTCTTTCCTTTGTGACAAAAAAAAAAGTCTTTTTTTTTTTTTACTTCCTACTGAGCAGTTATTGGAAATAAACTGTTCCCATCTGAAACTTTATCGTTATTTGCATCAGAAAAGCCAGCTGCCCGCTTTGAGGACCTGGGTGTGTTCAATTATGATTTTGCTGGAGGCCGTCCCTCATTTTAATGCTGCAAATATTGAACCACCTTTCCGAAACCTAGCTCACCCGGTAGAGCACAGACACGCCTCTCAACACCATTAGCTTTGCAAATGGCTTCATTTCCATCGACGCCTACTTCCGCTTTGGCCAATTGAAAAATGAAAATTAAAGGAGAGATGAAGAAGAAAAAAAAAACACAGATGCACTTAAAACATGAAAAGAATTATTTATATGATAAAAAATATATTTAGATTTTCAAAGCACAAGACTGAATAGAAGTGCTCTTTTTAGTCTTTCTGAAGATATTACTGTTAAATGTCTTTCTACATCAGGCTTAATAAATCTGTAATGACATTTGATGGATTGATTTCTGCCTATGTGTGTTTTTTAAAGCTGGCAAGAGAGGAGAGAGGCAAGGGAGACGGGAAGAGGGGACAGAGGATATACCCTGGGGCCAAGGAGAATATTGACAGGCATCTCTGTTGTTCCCACCCACCCCACCGAACCACCCCCAGCTTCTACCCTCTTCCCTGGTGGATTTTTTTCCTTTTTACAAAAGCCAGCACCCCTTGCTTGGTTTCCGGGCTGCCTTTGCCTGCTCTCATATCTGGTCGGCTTGTGCCTGAGTAATTGATGATGTGCTCTCAGCAGAGGCTGTGGGCAGCTGCCTCACAAATTCAAGGATGCTAGGCAGAGGGCAGATGCGATGGAGACGGCCCAGCCTTCTCCCCTCAGAGTGATGGCCCAGCTGAACACTCAGTTTCCCCACATACCCCTCTCCATTAATGTGCCAGGAGAAATGGACCATGTTTCACACACAAGCTGCCCGAGCAGATGCAGATGCCCCACCAGAAATGATTTGTCGTCTGCGCACAGACAGCTCACGGTGTCCGTGTCGCACGGCTGCATGAGACCCGCGCTCGTTAAATCATAATAGCTACAGGATCACCTGTTAGCTCCCTTTCATTGCCATGGCCCCATGTCTAGGCCATAAAATAGGAGAGGCCAGGCTAAGGAAAGCAAGACGGGTGAGGAAAGGGGGTCCCAGAGCGTTGGGATAAGCAGTGTGGACAAAACCAAAGAGTTCTTGGTCTTTATTCATTTGGTGACTATTTATTGAGCACCTGCTATTTGCCAGATCAGAAGCTCACACCAATAAAGCAATGTGATGATGGTTATGAGAACAGGATCTCGAGTCAAATTGCATTAAAATCCAGGCTCTGTCATGTGTCATCTCTGTGATCTAAGGCAAGATTAAAGGAAGAACAGAACATTATGAGGATGAGTCTAGGGACTGTAGGAGCACAGAGGTGGCCCCCAACCAACCTGAGAAGTCATGAAGGATTCCCGAAGGAAATGATGTTGAAGATAAGGTAATTCTCAAAGATCATTAGAAGAACCGAAAGTATACGAGAACACGTTCCTTAACCACGCCCCCCCTCCAATCCAATCCATCAACAAGTCCCGTTGTTTCTCACTTCAAAACACAACTCTGGTCTGTTTACTTTCTACCTCTCCTAGGCTTCTGCGGTGTTCTTCAAACAGGTCCGTAAGCCATCCAACCCAAATCCATTCTTTGTACAGCAGCTGGACTGACCTTTTAATAAAGTAAATCAGATCAGGCTATTTTGCTCCTCAAGACCAAAGGTAGGTCCATGTTTTCTTTGAAGGGTCAGAGAGTAAATATGTTTAGTTTTGTGGGCCAGCTGATCTTTGGCCCAACAATTCAACTCTGCCATTGTAGCGAAGAGTGGCCATCAACAATAGTAAACAAATAGGTGTGGCTGTGTTCCAATAAAACTTTATTTACAAAACAGGCAACAGGCTGGTTGTGGCCCGTGAGCCATAGTTTGCTGACCTTGCCCAGGATCCTCCATTGGTCTTAGATTAATTTCCTAGGGACACAGGCCTGGAGATGAAGACATGAGGACAAGTAGTTTACATGGGAGGTGAAGCCAAGAAACACAAACAAGAAAAGAGTAAGGGAACGGTGCCAATAAATGGGCTTTAAGAATAGTGTCCTCCGTGGGCGGGGGGCCCAACCAACCCCACAGGGAACTCCGGGAGACAGGGCAAGACAAGCCTCGGCACATTGTGACTCTGTCTAAATGGTGACAGAGCCGGGGTATCTACACATCACCTCTGATCAGTTATTAGTGGAGGGCTGCTGCAGTGTGAGGTGGGGGCTTCACCTCCCCAGCACTTCCGATCTGCCCAAAGACTTTGAGGAGTGGGCTTCAGTGGCCAGAGAAGATCCCAGGGCCCAGAGTCACAGGTGCTTGGAGCCGGAAATGACGATGTGAATGATCCCCCATCCAGAGCACTGATCACAGGCTGCTGATCACAGGCTGCCGCAGTGTGATCAGTAGTATACTGTCGGTTTCCCCCACAGACGCCATGCGAGAGCAGACGCTAATGCGTGTCTTGTTTGCACATTCCCAGTCTGAGGCGTAGCACTGGGGATAGAGCGGGTGTCCAAGAAATATCCGTTCAATAAATGAATGCCGTTTTTCTGGAGACCTGGGAACTCCCCAGTCACTCTCTCTGAAATGTTCCCTACATTACCGGCTGCCCACCCACGGCCTGAATCTTCCAAGAGCCACTTCCTTAATCTCACCCCCAGCACAGTGAGGCATTTCTTAAGAATTTCGTGGGATCAAAGACCATGATCAACTGCCTCTAGGGACACACTGTCGAGCCATCTTAACTTTCTGAGCAGTCAGGGGCCACAGAGAGCTCTACCTGAGTGAGTGTGGTCTCAGGAGGAGCTAGGAGAGGAGGAGGTCTGGGCGTGAAGCCCCGCACCGGGCAGCAGGCCCGAGCTCAAACTGAGGAGAGTGTCTTTGCTCTAAAGCCACTGGACACAGGCAGAACTTCAGAAGACTAAATACAGAAGCCAGATACAGACAAGCCCTGGGGAAGCCAAGACACAGCTCCCAGCGTAAAAGGGGTCACATTGATGAACTAGGATCTTTCAACAAGCCCCAGACGGGTCCAGTTTGTCATACATCTCACACGTTGCAAATCTGAATCTGTATTCAACGAATTGAGCATTTAGAAACACTACAGTTGGATTTCATTTTTTTACAGCTGAGTAATATTCTATCGTATATATGAACCATAACTTCTTTATCCAATCATCTGTTGATGGACATTTAGGTTGCTTCCATATCTTGGCTATTGTAAATAATGCTGCTGTGAGTGTAGGGGTGCATAGATCTTTACAAATTAGTGTTTTGGTTTTCTTTGAATAACCTACCATTTGCACTGACATGGATGGACCTAGAGGTTATCATGGTGAGTGAAATAAGTCAGACAGAGAAAGATAAATACCATATGATTTCACTTATATGCAGAATCTAAGGAACAAAAACCTAAATGAAAACAGACTCACAGATACAGAGGACAATCTGGTGACTGCCAGAGGGGAGGGGGTCAGCAGGGTAAGAGAAAAAGGTGAAGGGATAAAGAAATTAGTAGTTACAAAATAGTCATGCGGACATAGAGTGCAGCATAGGGAATATAGTCAATAGTATTGTAATAGCTGTGTGCAGAGCCAGATGGGTGACAGAGTAATTTGGGGGATCACTTCATAAACTCTATAAATGTCTAACCAATATACTATATACCTAAAAACAAACAAACTAATAAATAAGTAAATACATTACAGTTATATTGAATTTTTTACTAAGTGCATGTATTGCCCTTTCAAAAATCAAAAATTAAATAAAGGTGATAGAGTAGCAAAAATAGATATGATGAACAAATGTCCCTATTTGGTATAGAAATATACTATAAAGTTATAATAATTTTTAAACGCTCAACCGGCACAAGAGTGAACAACTCAACGTCAAACAAAATAATGTCTAGGAACATGTTAAATGTTTAAAGAATTTAGCATATTATAAAAGTAGAATTTTAAATTTATAGATAAAAGGTGCATTAACGGCTAATAAAATAGTGCTCTGACAATTGGTAAGTTTTCAGAAAAAAAGTAAGTTAAATATTTATCTTGTACTATATATATTAAATTATACTTCAGATGAATTAAAGAATTAAATCTAGAAAGAAAACCATACGAGGAAAACGTAAGTCAATAGTTTTGCCTGATATCAGCCAGGAAGTTATTTCCAAGTACAAATGCTAAGGAAAAAAATCATAGGAACTGAAATTCCAGGAGTCAAAAAAATAAAATAAAAACAATAAATACAATAAAAAGTCACAGATTGGCAGGGGGGGGGGTTATTTGTATTAATATGTGATTTATGTGATTGGCATAATTAGTGATACCAAGAATGTTTATATAGCTCTAAGAAAAGTGAATAATATCTAAATAGAAAAATTTGGGCAAAATTCACAAACTGACAGCATGCAAATAAATACAAATGTTTAATGAACATTTTAAGACAATATCGAGTGACAGTAATAACCAAAGAGACAAGTATTAAAACAAGAAGAAATCATTTTCACTTATCAAATTGACAAAAATAAAACATAATGTTTTCATTATTGGACAGGGCTCAGGGAAGACACATCCACACACATTGCTGCCAGGAGTGAAAATGGATAGGAACTTTCCGGAAACTGATTAAACAGTATTTATCAATCTCTCTAAAATGTGCATGCCCTTTAATTAATTACTCTTCTAGAGAGTTTTCCTCCAAAAATAATTGAAGATTTGCTCTGAGATTTATTTAATAAGGATGTGTAATCATAACATTGGTTATAATTGTGTAAAGTTTTTTGGAAAAAAGCCTAAGTGTTCCAAAATAGGCCATCGATTACATAAATTAGGGTACACCTCTGAGATGAAGGAAAACACGTAGATCAATGAAATGGAATAGAGAGCCCAGAACTATACCCTCATCAATATAGTCAATTGATCTTTGACAAGGGATCAAACTCAATACAATGGGCAAAGACAGCCTCATCAACAAATGGTGCCAGACCAAGCAAATGTCCATATACAAATGCTGACGAGAATGTGGAGCCACAGGAACTCTCATACATTGCTGGAGGAAATGCAAAATGGTACAGCCATTTTGGAAGACAGTCAGCAATTTCTTACAAAACTAAACATACCACGTGATCCAGTAATCACACTTCTTGGTTTTTACCCTAAGGAGTTGAAAACTTTTGTCTACACAAAAATCTCAATGTGGATGTTTACAGCAATTTTTTCATAATTGCTCAAACTTGGAAATACACTGTACTAGATGAATGGAAACTGCTACATCTAGACAATGGGATATTATTCAGTGCTAAAAAGAAATGAGTTATTAAGCCATGGAGTTTCTTTAAAAAAAAATTAAAAATAGAATTACCATATGATCCAGTAATTCTACTTCTAGGTATATATCCAAAGGCAATGAAATCAATATCTCAGAGATACTTCTGAACTCCAGCATTATTCTGTTCACTGCAGCATTATTCACAATGGCCAAGATGGAGAAACAACCTAAATGTATCTATCAACCAATGACTAGATTAAGAAAATGTGGTATGCAGCTCATACAACTTAACAACAAAAAAAACAAACAATCCAATTAAAAAATAGGCAGAAGGCCTGAACAGATATTTCTCTAAAGAAGATATACAGATGGCCAATAGACATAGGAAAAGATGCTCAAGGTCACTAATCATCAGAGAAATGTAAATTAAGACCACAATGAGATATTACTCACACCTGTCAGAATGGCTCTCAACAATAAATCAAAGAACAACAAGTATTGGCAAGAATGTGGAGAAAAGAGAAGCCTCATACACTGTTGGTGGGATTGCAAATTGGTACTGCCACTATGGAAAACAGTCTGGAGGTTTCTCAAAAAATTAAAAATGGATATATCTTTTGAGCCAGCACTTCTGGGTATTCATCTGAAGAAAACCAAAACAGTAATCCATAAAGACCTAAGCACCCCTATGTTCCTGGCAGCATAATTTACAATAGCCAAGATATGGAAGCAACCTCAATGCCCATCAATAGTCAATTGGATAAAGTTATGGTTCATATATACAATGGAATATTACTCGGCCGTTAAAAAAATGAAATCTTACCATTTGCAACGACACAGACGGACCTAGAGGTCATTATGCTGAGTGAAATAAGGCAGACGGAGAAAGATAAATACCATATGATTTCTCTTATATGCAGAATCTAAGGAACGAAAAGAGCAAACTAATCAAAAACAGACTCACAAATATAGATGCCAGTCTGGGGATGGTCAGAGGAGAAGGGGGTTCGGGGGCTGGGAGAAAGGGGTGAGGGTTAAAGAAGTACAAATTAGTAGTTGATAGATGGTCACAGGGATGGGGAGCACAGCATAGGGAATGCAGTTAGCGTTAATGTAATGGCTAGGTGGAGAGCAATTAGGGGGATCATTTTATAAACTATATAAATTTTTAACCAATGTACTGGATACTGAAACTAATAATAAAATAAAGAAAATGTGGTACGCATATACAATGAAATATTATTTGGCCTTAAAAAAGAAAATTTTGCCATTTGTGATAACGTGTATGGACTTGGAGGACATTATGCTACAAAAATTAAATCAGACGCAAAAAGACAAACACTGTATGATCTCCCTTTTATGAGCTGATTTTAATTTTTAAAGAAATATCTCAATGTAGATGACCACAATGTGTGAAAGAACTCTCCTTGCCCCCAAAAAAAGTAACAAAAATTTATTAAAATGAAGTAGCCACAGAAAGTTTCCTACACAGGGACATAGAAGAAAGGTCTCAGGGAACATCTCAGTGATGGCCCCTAAATTAGCCAAAGTCCTTCTAGGACTTTGTCAAATAACACTTACAAATGTTACTCATCTGCATGATCATAATTGATTAATGCCTAGCTCCTCACTTATATGAAAACTAATAGCTGACATTTAGAACAGTATGTACCACGTAGCAAACCTTGTACTTAGAACTTTATGTATTTTATTTCTTTTAATCCTCACAAAAAAAAAACCCACTGAGGTAAGTACAATTTTTACCTGCATTTTACAGATGGGGAAACTGAGGAACACAGAGGGTAGGTAAATTGTTCAAGGTCAACCAGTTAGCAAGTGGCTGAGCTGGGATTCAGCCAGGCAGAATGGCTCCAGTATCTGTGTTCTTGGCCATTTCTCTACCAGGAGTCTACAGACTGCAGCCCATGGGCCCTCATTTTTTTTAAATAAAGTTTTATTGGAACACAGCCATACCCATTTGTTTACTTATTGTCTATACCTGTTTTCACGCTAAAACAGCCAAGCCAAGTAATTGCGACAGAGACCCTATGTGGTGCTCACATGTTCCACACTGCTGCATGTACCCCTCAAGACATAGTGACAAGGCTATAATTTGATTTTGTCTCTCGGCCCACCAAACCCAAAAATATTTACTATCTGGCCTTTTACCAAACACATTTGCCGAACTTTATTACATTGTCACTAGACTGTAGAATCCATGAGGGCAGAGACCAAATCCTGTTTGGTTCACCACTGAACCCCCAACTTCTAGGACATCCTATCATGCGTCAGACATCACAGATGCTCCAGATACTATTCGTTGCAGAAATCAGTGAATGTGCACGTAAGCCTGGCTAAAACTTCAATATGCTCCATGCATTGATGCCTACCCAACGAATAACACATAATGCTGAGAAATGTCCCACCCAGCGACCCCCGGAGTGCCCCATTTTACAGCCCAGAAGACTAAGTTGCCCCATATCCCATACCTATCGACATGGTGGACATAGAATTCGGACCTAAGTTTGCGACATAGGAAAGCCACTCTCTTCTAAGCCCCTATCACAGAGCTTGGCAAATGGTAAGCCTTTTAATAAAAATGATGGTTTATTCACCATCTAATGGTCATAAGACCTAAGTTTTATGGTGTGAGCAGAAGATGTCCCAGGACTTCCAAGGACCAGCTCTGGAACGTGGGGAGCTGCAGCCTGAGTAACAGAGGAGACCCTGCAGAGGAAGAGAATGTGAGGGGCGAAGAGCTTTGAGATATGAGTCGGTGTCTCCTTCCCCATCCCTTGGTCTGATCTTCAGGCTCCAGAACTCAGGTTCCCTCGTGGCCAGGCTTGAGACCCTGCCCCATCTGGCTCCCGCCACTCCCGGACACTGGCTTCCCCTAGCACATCCGACACTCCAGCCAAACCACAGTGCTCTCAGCTCCAGCACTCCGCTTTGCAAGGGCGGGAGCCTTCCTCCTTCTCTGACTCTAGTCGAGAAGTCCTCTGCCCTCGGGTGGCACCCGGACTACCCTTTTGTAAAGTCACTGCGCTTGTGTTGACTTGTGCTGTCTGCTTGTCTCCTACACACGCCAGAGGGCAGGGCCTGGCGAGCAGTCTTCCCCGCCTGCACCCCCACCCCGCTCCAACCCCCACCCCACCCTCACCCCACTCTGCCTCCCACTGCATCCCCAGCACCATGCCCCCTCGTGGCCTGTCATGGCAGGCGCTCAGGGACGACGGGTGTGTCACAAATAACAAAGGCCCCGGCGTGTGTCCTCGGAACTGCTCTTCACTCCATCAGAGTGAGGCAAAGTGTGTGGCGCCCGGGGAAGAGATGAAGACGCAGCGCCCCGGAGGCGTTCAGCGACACCTCCAAGGACACGCAGCGCGGTGACGCAAACCCGAGACCCAAGCCTGACCTCGCGTCCTGAGCGACCGCATACAGCACGCAGCTGTCTCATCTCCGTCGCGTTTCCTTATCGTCGTATACACCTTTGCTCTTCCATTCACAGCCAGTGTGCGGACACTACATTGCGAGCAAATACGAGATGATATATGACATGATATAAGATACGATGATATAGGACGTGATTAGTACATGCTGTCTTAGTAATAGTTTATTATCTTTAACATGGCTTACATAATGCACATTGACACTTAACTCTTACTGAGCACTTACTCTGTATCGGGTTCTTGACAGAAATGACCTCTTTTTTAATCTTTACTATCACCCTAAAATATGCATTCTCCACAGCAGGTTCTTAGGGGGTGGTGAAAACTCTTAGCTATTACAATGCTTTCTGGAGCTCCAAAGGACCACAGCACATAAACAAATATAGTATATATCTGTGGCATTAAAATTTCATGGGGAGAGGGAAAAATTCTTTAAAAGTTCCTCAAGGGGCAATTTTTTTAAAAAGGTTAATTATACTGCGTTATTAACCCTACGGCGCAGGCTCAGAGAGGCGAGCTAACCTGCCCAAAGTCACACAGCGAGTGATTTGTACATCAAAATTCAAGCCCAAGTCTGTCTAATGCCGAAAGCCGGGTCCTACATGACTTCTGAGAGCCTCTTTTTCGGAGATTAGGTTAAGTCAGAGGTAGGCGGGTCCTATAACTCTCTCCACTGAGAGCGTGGTCCTCAAACCCGCCACGGCAGCAGCATCACCTGGGCGCGCGTTAGACACGCAGGCGCCGCGCAGCCCCAGACCTGCGCAGCCAACACCCACAGCATCCCAGAGGCCGGTCTGCGTGCAGTGTGCTGAAGGAGCTGGATTCTCACGCGCACAGGTGAGTGACCCTCCAATACCTGGAACAACAAAGCCACAAAGACACCTAGACCTGTTCCCACATCGTAGGTTCCCTGCCCCAGTCGGAAACTCCCGTGTCAGACTAATTATACGGAAGGGTGTTCCGTGACTTACTGTGTTCCCAGAAAAAGAAAGAAAAGTGAAGTTCTCTTTCAGGTTTTCAGAGTAGATAATGTCAAATATTTACCGAGCAAACATCATTGTCAAGGCACGCCATTCTCTTCCCGCTGATTAGGTGCTGTCAATCACGCCTCGATGAGAGGCCTGTCAGCCGTTCTCAATAGAAGCCACCTGTCATCTCTGCTGAACTAGGCGCGCCTGCCAGGCAGGGGGACGTAGGGAGAGGGCTCTGCGGGCAGGCCTGGGAAGGAGGGGTTTCTGGGGTTGCTGAAGGCCCACCTTTGTGGGTGGGATAGATGGCTTGAGGCTGGCTGTTCAACCAAGTAGCTGAAGGAAGGTGGGAAAGAGGCCTTTAGGGCAGAGGAGACCGCGCTCATTCGCCAAACAGGATTCGTAAACCCAAGCAGCATCAGAACCACCTGCAGGGCTTGACAAAACACAGGTGGCCGGCCCTGCCCCGGAGGCTCAGGAGTTTGGGGGCGGGGCCTGAGAATCTGCATGTCTGCCCAGCTCCTAGGTCCTGTTGTGAGAGCCACGCTTTGAGAATTAGGTCTGAACCTTCGACTCCTGACTGGTTGCTCCCTTTCTCCTCCTCACACCTCACAGTCTTCATGATGAGCAGCCGGTGTGACCCTTTCAAAACAGATCACACCAGCCCCTGCTCCAACCCTCCAGCGGCCCCCACCTTATTCACGGCGAAATCCCAAGCCCAGAACACTCCGCCCAGGCGTGACTTGTTCTCACGCTTCACTTCCGTCTCCTCACTTAAATGCCACCTGTCAGTGATGCCTTCCCTCTCTAGCCCCTTAACCCACTTTAAACTTTTCCTCCCAGGACACATTACTACAGGATGTGCTATGCTATGCTATGCTATGCTATGCTATGCTATGCTATGCTATGCTATGCTATGCTATGCTATGCTATGCTATGCTATGCTATGCTATGCTATGCTATGCTATGCTGTGATGATATGTCATATGATATATGACATGATGATGTGATATGATATAGTTATTTGTTTACATCAATGGTTTATGACTAGGCGATTCTGCCCCCCACCTCCAGAGGACATTGGGAAATGTCAGAGACGTTTTCGAGTGTCGGGACTGGGGAGTGTTAAGGCTGGCATCTGATGGGTAGATGCCAAGGCTGATGCGAAACATCCTACAGTGCACATGATAATGCCCGAGACAAAACATGACCCAGGCTTGAATGTCATTAGTGCTGAGGTTGAGAACTGTGGTTTACATGTTCGTAGTCTCCATACAGTTTGGGACGGGGCCATATAGTAGATGCTCAGGAAGTATTTCTGGGTGGATGGATGGATGGGTGGATGGATGGATGGGGTGGATGGATGGATGGATGGATGGAGGATGGAGGGATGGATGAACAGTGGCTCAATTTGAGAGGTCAGAAAATGTATTACTGATCCCTCACTTTGTCACCCCAACTCCTATTCATCCTTCAGATCTCATCCTAGATTAGCCTTCTTCAATTCACCCCCCAAACACACACCGGCACACACACTAGGTGAGCTTCTCCTGGTTGCAGCACTGATAGCTTGTCTGCTTTCCCTAGCAGCACTGATCTAGAAGGTGATAATAATTTGTTTGGCTGTCCGTGTCCTGCTGCCTCCCCCATTCAACTATAAATTCCATGAAGAGAAAGCTGTGTCCACCTGTTCACCAATTAATCCCCAAAGTGCCTGGCAGATAGCCACTCCCTACATGTGTTGAATAAATGAAGATAATTTAGGGAAAAGAGCTTTGAAACATGGCAATAAATATATCTGCTGAACAAATGAATTTGTGGAAGGATTATTTACTGAAATATTAATTTGTCTCGTTCATCCTAAAGCACAGAAATAGCAGAAGATATTTCTATTGCCTCTGTGCTCTGAAAACAGTGTGAGCTCCAGGGTCACTTTTCCTCAGGAGAGAATGAATAGACCTTTGTTTCCAAATAGAAGATTCTCGAAAGATCTAGATCGTCCAGGGAAAGAGACCATTCTCGGGTTGGGGGAGGGGGAGCGAGGCACCAGTGGCCCAGCCCCAGGGACCCAGGGCAGACGAAGGAGCTGCAGTGACCCAGATGCTGGCATGGGAGCCTGTAGTTTCTGACAGCTGGACAGCAGGTGTCATAGCTTGGTGACTTCAGCAAAGGGACCCTGTCTTCAAGCTCAGAATGGTGAACCACTTGGCTTTGAAGGAGTAGAAATACTTCGAACATGAGTATCTCAGTTTTGATCACAATATGATCGAGACCAGGGGCACATTTTTACCAACTTCTGGACTCCGAAACTTTGCTTAACTCCAGGCAGGGGAGGGAATGTCTCTTACATAGGATGGAGTAGGAATATCACAACGTCCAGAACAACAACGTCCAAGAGCAATAAAATGCAAGCCACTTGTACCTAAGCTTAAATTTCCTCATAGCCACATTTAAAAAAATAAATTAAATGAAAAGGGTGAAATTAAATTGAATAACATATACTTTATTTAACCAATAGATTCAAAATATTATTTCAACATGGAAGCATATAAAAAGTTAGTGATAAATATTTTACTTTTTTTTAAATTCCGAGTCTTCAAAATCCGGTGTGTATTTTATACTCACGGCACATAACAATTTGGATAAGCCACATTTCAAGTGCTCAGTAGTTACATGTGGCTGGTGACTACTGCATCAGTTCTATTGGATGGGAACTTGTAATATACTTGTGGGGCTTTTTTTTTTTTTTTTGGCTAGTGGAGCATCGATTTTCCTCTTTCTTCTAATAATCGTGCCTATATTTCTTTCGGGGAGTTACCTCTCTATATTAATATCTATTACTGGTTGTTATGGGTTGAATTATACCGCTCCAAAAATATATATGTTAAAGTCTAAACTCTCAATATTTGTGAATGTGATTTTATTTGGAAATAGTCTTCGCAGACGTAATCGATTTAAGATGAGGTCATTAAGATGGGCCCCAATCCAATATGACTGGTAATCTTATTGAAAAACAGAAATTTGGACACAGATACAGACATACATGAAGGGAAGATTATGTGGAGAGACACAGTGAGAAGATGGCCATCTACAAGCCAAGGAATGGCTGAGAATATCAGAAGCCAGGAGAGAGGCCAGCAACAGGTCCTTCCCCAGTGTCCTCAGAGGGAGCAGAGACCTGCTGACATACTGACTTTGGACTTCTGGTCTCCGGCACCGTGTGAAAATAAATTTCTGTCATTCTAAACCACCCAGTTTGTGGTACTTCATTAAGGCAATACCATACAATATACCACATAACAAATTGTTTCAAAATTGAGCAACTTGAAACAACGAACACATGCGATCTCAGGATCTCGCAGTTTCTGTGGGCTGGGAATCCAGGCACGGCTCAGCTGAGCACCTCTGGTGCAGGATCTCTCGTGGGCTGCAATCTAGGTGTCAGCCAGGGCTGTGGTCTCACCTCAGGGGTCAACGGGGACAGGATCCACCTCTGGGTAAAAATGAGTGGCTGTGGGCAGGACTCGTTCCTCGTGAGCTGTTGAACGGAAGACCTCAGCTCCTCATTGGCTGTTGGCTGGAGGCCTCGATCAGATCGTTGCCATGTGGGATTCTCTTTCGAGTGGCAAGCACACAGGTGCAACGAGACAGAAGCCGGCGAGGGTCTTTGTAACCTCATCTTGAAAACGTTACCTCCTCGCTTTTTGCCTCATTCCCTTCACTAGAGCAAGCGATGAGGTTCAACCGCACTGAAGAAGAAGGGATCACACAAAGGCATGACTGTCGGGAAGTGGGGATCGGTGAGCCATCACAGAAGCTGTCTCCCACACTCTCCCAGACTGTACCGGGGTGGGCGGGTGTGCAGGCTTGTCACACTCTTCCTCATTCTGCATAAACTCCACTCCATCCGACTCCCTGGAACACCAGAGCTGCCCTGTTCACTGCCTGCCTCCAGCTCAGTCCTTTAGCTGGTAATGTGTCAGCTCCCCTGTACCATTTCAAAACTGAAGAGTCGGTTTTGTTTCTTACATCCATCGAACTCTGACTGATAAGAGGTAGAACAAATCTGCCTCATTTAGAAAAAATAATTATAAACCTTGAAGTCCAGTATTGTAAAGCAAATACCCACCTGCTCAAAAAGATGGATGGACGCGTAGATGAATGGATGGATGGATGATGGATGGATAGATGCATGATGAGATGGGATATGATGGATGGATGGATGGATGGATGGATGGATGGATGGATGGGTAGATGGATTTGAATCTCTGTGTGACAGGCTCACAAGTCCTAATTCCTTTCATCTGCCCAAAAACTTTTACTATCAAGGTTATAATAACATCAAGCCTCCTATTTCAGTTACATTTCTTGATTTTATCTACTTAGAGCAGAGTAGCAACAGTGCGTGTGCGTGCGTGTGTGTGTGTGTATGTGTGTCCTAGTTTGTTCACATTTATTGCCTTTCTTAGGTATTCTGAAATTAACCAGGCCTGCTAAGGGACATTAGTAAATATTTGGTCATAAAGTATCTTCAGAGAGCCATTTTCTGAGTTAACCACACCCGATAAAATCCTCTTGCATCATGGAAAGGCTTGTCTGGCTGACAGGCAATGAGATCGTTTTATTGAAAAGACTCATGATGTAGTGAACAAAAGCTTAGGAAATAAACTCTAATCCCCAAAGGAACACTCGATACAACTCGACTCACACTAAAATATTCAATTTATGGCCTATATTGAATCGTATGTCTATAATTTACTGCCCTAACTACAAAGGAGTTTTTTAATACAAACCAATTTCAATATATTTTACTATTTCCTTACCTCTGTTAACGCAGAAATAACAAATTTTGCTGAAAGATTAGGAGGCAAATGCAATAGAGATTCCCAAGGATGCATCTTGCAGACACCTAGTTTTCATCAGACTCCGAGCACCTATGATTGTGTTGGGTGTCCTGGGCACCCAAACAGGTATTCTTATTTTTAACTGGCTTCCCAGGTAGTTCTGACATACACCAAGGACAATAGCGCTTATGAAATCAAGGTTTTTATTCAGTAATATTTATAAGGCACCTACTATGTGCGAGCATCATTTTCAACAGTAAACTAGACAACAAAGTCCCTCTCTTTAAGGAGCTGTCATTCTATAAGGGAAAGAGAAAATACTTAAGTAAAATATACTCTCTGGAGAATGTTCAGGAGTCAGAAAAGTCCTCACTAAGAAATTGATATTTAGGCAAAAGTATGAAGGAAATGGTGGTTCTGGCTCAGGGTGGCGCGAGGTAGCCATCTAGCTGCCAGCTGGTGCTGCAGCTGCATCTGAAGGCTTGACTGGGGCTGGAGGATCCACTTTTAAGATGGCTGCCTCCTGTGGCTGTTGGCAGAAGGCCTCCATTTCTTTCCGGCTCTTGAGAGAAAGCTTCAATTTCTCACCATGTGGGTCTCTCCACAGGACTTGTCGAGCATCCTCACATCATGGCAGCTGGTTTCCCCCAGAGCGAGTGATTCAAGAGAACAAGGCATAAGTCACGATGCCTTTTGCAACCTAGTCTTAGAAATCATACACTGCCATTTCCATACTATTCTGTCAGAAGAAAGTCATTAATTCAACTCACACTCAAGAAGAGAGAAATGAAGCTCCACTTCGTGAAGGACATTGTGTCGATGAATTCGTGAAAGTCTTCTTTTAAACTATCACAGATGTGAGTGGAGATATTATATATGCAGTTGATTATACAAATCTGGAGTTCAGTGGAGAGGTCTGGAATGGAGATATGCCTGGAAGTTGATGGTACTTTTATTATTATTATTATTATTATTATTATTATTATTATCATTATTATTACACCACAGTGGTTATAAGCACAGGCTTTAGTGTTAAATCTAAGTTCAAATTCCAAATCATGCACTGCCTAGCTGTTTGACCTTGACCAACATAGGCAAACCTCTTGCAGTTCTCACTCTTCTTTATAAAATGCAAATAATTAATACCTACCCTGCAAATAATACCAAAAAGTCTGAAAGTAGAGTTGGCTGATTCCCCCAAAGAAAATACAAGTTGTGGTACCAGGATACGGAGGAAGGAAATTAGACAAGCAAAACCAGCGAATGTTCCTACAGGCGTTTTAAGTGGAGCAGTGCCAACCAGTCGCTGTAAAGCACGTTTGCATGTTGGTTTGTAAGAACTTTCTCTGTTTGTCCTAAGAAATAGTCACTGAAGTCTTCAGTGCCTAGTAAGTGACTGGTCTGAGTGGATTTTGCACTTTAAAGAGAAGGAGGAGCAGAATTTCAGGGAGGAAAAAGAAACACACTCAGAAACCAGAGCCTGAGAGAGAAGAGCCAGGATTCCTTAAACCCCTATAGGAATTAGCAGAAATCTTTGAGAAAGCTCTGGAATTGCACGGGCTTACAGAATGGAGTCTTCGAGGCATTTTTACCTAGATATCAAGGGCCGGGCGTTCTCTGTCATCCAAGCTGTAATTATAATATTGATTATACTTTTCAAACTATCTTCACCACCACATCCAACAGAGATTAGGAAAATTCACCAGAGTTATGACTCACCCCCAAAACTTCCAAACCATAGTACTTGGATGCAGTGGGGGGTGGGGGTGGGAAATAAAAGTAGGGGTGATAAGAACTCTAAGAAAACAAACAAGCCAGTGAGATGCCAGACTGATGAATTCTAGCTTCAGAAAAATTTAAGGTCATTCAATTTGTAGACACACAGCTAATCTGAAGAAGTTTCATTCGTTTTTTACAATGATTTTATGATGTTTTAAGTATTTTTAAATAAAATATTTCAGATCTATAAGAAGGTGTTAGAGAATAATAAAACAAACACCTACGTTTCTACCCCCCAGTTAAAAAAGAAAAAAGAAAGAAGCTTATTTAGTTAACAAACCCTGGTAAAATGATTTGAGTCTTTAAACCATGGACATGCGTGGATGTGCTAAACATAAAAAGTGAAAACAAGTTATTAAAAAATAAAACAGTAGACACAGCAATAAAAGAAATTTTAACAGTGAGATTATAGTGACAGTGTCTTATGCACTCATAATGGACTGTATTTGTAAGCAGCTGTTTTTCTTTAATGAATAAATAATTACATCCAAAAACTTTTTTACAGTAAACCCCTAAGAACCTTTCCCCTCTCTGATCGTATTTCCCCCTTCTCCCCTAAGATAATCACCATACAGGATTCGATGTTTTTCATTCCCCTGCATATCTTTATATGTTTTTTTTAATATATCCTTGTCCCTATATGATATATAGTGTTGTTTTGTAAGTTATTTAAACTTCATACCAATGGTATCACTCTGCATGGATCCTCCTGCAATTTGCTTTTCTCAGCATTAGTTTTTTAAACTGTGTCCAGGCCCTGTTTCCCTGCAGCCACACAGCTACGCATCTGTGAACTCAACCACTGACTTATTCAGTCCAACCTTTTGTTTGTCTCCAACGTTTGGCAACTCTTCATTCTTGCAACAGTTTCCTCGTTTGTAAAACCAACAGGTGCCCCCTCTCCCATCGAAAGGGAGAGCATTCAAAAAAACTAAGAATTGATCTACTGCATGATCCAGCAATCCCTCTACTGGGTATTTACCCCCAAAGACTTGAAAACCCATATCCGAAAAGATATTTGCACACCGATGTTCATAGCAGCATTTTTCACAGTGGCCAGGACATGGAAACAACCTAAGTTGATTGGCTAAAGGAGCTGTGGTACATACATACAGTGGAATATGACTCGGCCATAAGAAGAGATGACATACTGCCATTTGCGACAACATGGATGGACCTAGAGATAATCATGCTAAGTGAAATAAGCCAAACAGAAGAAGTTGAAAATCACGTGATGTCACTTATATGTGGGATATAAACCTAAAAACAACAAATGAACAGGACAAACCAACAGAGACGCGTGGACGTGGACAATACACTAGTGGTTACCAGGGAGCGGGGGAGGGGAGGGGAGAGGAAGACGGGGTCAGAGGGGGTCGAATATGTGGTGACAGAAAGAAATCTAACTATGGGAGGTGAACACTGTGTAAATATATATGTGCTTTACTGTTAAAAAAAGAAAAAGAAAGAAAGAAAGCAAACTATTCAACCAATGTCACCAAAAAAAAAATTAATTAAAAAAGAAAAAAAATTGTTTTAATTAAAATAACTGTAAATTATTTTTTAAATTAGACCTAAAGAGAAAAAAGAAAGCATCCAAGAGTCGTCTCTAGGGAACCAGCCTTCTGAGTCTCTCTCACACCATTGTCAAACCACCTGCAGTGTCAACGTCCGTCTACAAAATTCTATAAATGACTGGGGAAGAACATGAGCCCAGGGCCTGACTGACGGGTTCAGTTCCCAGCTCTGCCAATTTACTGGAGATGTGACCTCAGGAGAGTCACTTGACCACTCTGTTCCTTAGTTTCCTCATCTGTCAAATGGGTCAAATCACAGCACCTCCCTCGGCAGGCTGGGAGGATCAAATGGATGCATGGGCCATGTGGTAGACTTGGTGAAGTTAGTTATTATGACTGAGGTCCTTTTAAGGGCACTCCGCTGAAGGGTAAGGTTTCACTTGAGCTGTTTGAGCATCTACACTACAGGGCTGGAAGGACTGAGCTTTGATTGGCAAGGCTGACATGTGCTGTGGCATCTGCCCCCAACAGCCACGAAACTGGAAACTCTCTTGGAATAATAATAATAGCACAGATCGTTGCCAATAATCGAAAGCATGTTCCAGACACTGCTACGAGCCCCTTCTAGGCCGTCTTGTGGAAGAGTCCTGGCAGCTTTCACGGGGGTGCCATCTGAAGAGAAGGCAACTGAGTTCAGGGACAGAGCCGGGACCTCAGTTCTCACTGACTCCAAAGACCAGGTTCGTAATTGTCACCTGGGTGGCAATGGTACGTCAGATGGCAAGATGCTCGGCCTTCGGATTGGAGAGACGGGAGGAGATGGAGCATATTTCGCTTACGCGAGGGCATGGAAGGGGTGCGTCAGCAGACCCTGCTGGCGGACGTGTGCATTCGTGCGTCTATCTTGGAAGTGAATTTATCAATAAAAATTCACATTGGATAAGCACATACCTAATAACCCGGAGACTCTACCCCTCCATACTTACCCAAAAGGAGTACTGTCACGTGAGCACACATGGGCAAAGCACGGCTGTGTGCAGCAGCAGGTGTGCACAAGTGGGAAGCTGGAGACAGCCTCCGATGGGACACCTACACAAGGGACACCCACACGAATCACAGCCACGCCCACTGGCCCGCTGCAGCGACGCCGTTTTTAAACATGGACTAACTCTAATCATACCAACATGAACCAGTCTCCTGCACATAATGTTAAAAGCGAAAAATAAGCAAATAGCAGGGGGGGAAATATGAAGAGAATGAGGCATATTTTAAACCCCTACACATCTATCTAGTGCATGGGAAAACATCCTGAAAGATTCACATGGAACCGATGGCGAGATTATCTCTGAGATGGGGAGCGGACGGGGGATTAGAGGGTGCCTGGGTTTTCTGCATTGTTGAAATAGCTTGCAAGACTCTGTGTACGTTTCCTTGGGAAAATCTGGCGGAGGAGCGGAATGAGATAAGGCCCGGGAAAAAGGAAGACCACCATGCAGTGATTCATGACCCGCCTGCCAGCTCATCTCTCTGAAAAGATGCACACTTTGCACATCCGTACGAAACTGCATGCAGGAGGTTCACAGATTTCACGGGAACCGTCCGTGAGACCCCACGACCCCTGGTTTAAAACACCTGTGCTGTAGAGGAGGAGAGGGGCGGGTTCATAGTGCCACGAGCCCTTTGCTGCCCCTCCCACGGAGAGGTGAGACGGGGCCCCGCTCCCCTGGGTGCTGAGCTGGTCTTGTGATCTGCCTGACCGACAGAGTGTTGTTCTGGCACTTGCGAGGCTGGTCGTTGGAAGCCGCACTTGCGGCTCTGGGCCCCTTGGGACACTCACTCTTGGGGAACCAGCCTCCACTTGAGGACACTGACCCCTGGGCACTGCTATGCTGCAGAGGCCTCATGCAGCAGACAGTCCTGGCTGAGCCCAGCCGTGCAGCCATCCTGGCTGAGGCACCAGATGTTGCGTGAAGCCACCTTCACCTCCCAGAACAGCCTATCCACCAGCCTTTGTGTGACCTCAGTTGATGCCACGAGGAGCCAAAAAACTGCCCAGGGGAAACCTGCCCAAATTCTTGACCCCCAAAATTCATAGAGACGTGACACTGGCTGTGGTCTTAAGCCACGAAGTTTTGGGGTAGTTTGTTACTTGGCAATAACTGAACAAGAATGAGATGTGCTTCTGTGATCTGGGGTGAGGGTGGGGAGCCCAGCCCTCCAGGGACCCTGGAGAGGTCTTCGCTTCAGACTGGCTGTCTCGAGTGTGTCCTAACCTTCCACTGGGAAAACTAACTTACATACTACTTACCTCGTCTCCCAAACGTGAATTGAGCACCTGCTAAATAAGTACCAAGCACAGGCCAGACTCTGGAGGACCGCAGATCAGTTAGAGAGGGTCTCTATTCTCTGAGGATTCATTCTCAGATGGATAGACGTGCAAATGAATAATTGCGATACATCTCGAAATCACGTATAGTAACCACAATGGTTTTACGATGATAATAATAAAATCCTCTGCATTAATTGGCTTTCTATGGATGAACTCACTTCACCCTCACAGCAATGCCCTGACGTGGGTCCCCTTATTGCTTCCATTTATCAGATGAGGAAACGGAGCCACACAGATGTGAAGAGATGCGTCCAAAGTCACAGAGTCAGGATTTGAACCCAAGCTGCCTGGTCCCAAAGCGTTTTGCACGAACTAGGACTGAAGAGGCAGAGGTGGGAACAGTGACCAGGCTGGGTCCCAGGGGTACGTGAAAGGTCGAGAGATAGGGTTGGCTGACAGTTGCATTTCGGGTAAAGGATGTCACAGGAAGTCAAAGGAGGAGCCAGATTTGGTTTGAAAGCGGAACTTCCCGGGGGGACGCGTTACCTGGGTGACCCACATCGGAACCCCGCAGATGCGTTCTGGTGGCCCGTGGCGAGTGAAACCACATTTTCAAGGAGGGCATGTCACCCTAAAACATAACCTGCTCAGATTCATGGGGACAGAAAGTGGAAGGGCTCCCTCGAAAAGTTGGAAGATCTGGAAGGCCCCCTGTGCTGCTCCAGGTCCCCAGGGCCCACCGGCTTTGCAGAGGACATCCCCCTCAGATCCCCGCGGCGCCCCCCAGTGCCCGGGCCCAGGAGGGCTCAGTGTGACAGTCGCGTCTCTGCGGCAGAAGGGACGCCGGGCTGGGACCTCACGCGGCTCCTCCACCTCTAATTATGATGATTGTTGTTGCCCAGTGATTAGCTGGCTCTGCCGCCAGCATTAAACAGTCATTTATCAAACCCCGAACCTCCTTCTTCAACAGAAAAGCGTGGCCCTCGCCCTGCACTCAACAAACAGCCGCCATGCAAGCCACCTCCTGTCAGGGCAGAGGCCAGGGTGTCTGGCCCCCTCGGCCCCCTGACACGTGAAGGAAGAGTGAAAGCAAGGCCATGGATCACTGTGAGGGGACACATCTGCCTGTCACCGGTGTGTGTGTGTGTGTGTGTGCACGCATGTATTAAGGATGCTTAGAATTCAGACAGAGCCACTTTCACACGTGAGAGAGGCCGTGGGTGTTCATCCCCACAGCCCCGGGTCTCAGTTCACAGATGAGGAGACAAGAAATAGTCGCTTTGTTTTTCTTTCTTTTTAACTTTTTTTAGGAGTCCCTCTGTCTGAGTTTCCTGGGGCTTCTGCGACAGGTTACCACAAACCGAGCAGCTTAAAATAACAGAAAGTCACTCTCTCCCAGTTGGGAGGCTGGAGGCGTCTGACAGTGAGGTGTCGGCAGGGCCCTGCTCCTCCAGGAGCTTTGGGGGCGGGGCGGGGGGCGCCGGGAGGTTCTTGGTTCGTGGCCGCCTCTCTCCTATCTCTGCCTCGGCTTCCTCACACGGCTTCTCCTCTGTCTCCTCGTCTCTTTTCCATCTCATTGGCCACCTTCGGGGGACACCATTCCCCCAAGACCCTGAAGTGCACAGCCACAGAGACACCCAAGGGGGCAGGAATCTTTCAGGGCTGCCTCTGAGGGCAGGTAACTTAGGTTCGAATCCCCACTCGGGCACTTCCTTGCTGTGCAACTTCGGGTGGCTTACTTAACCTCTCTGTGCAGTTTCCTCATCGAAAAAATAGGACGAGAAGCATTTAAGATCTTGCTTCCTGGCAATTCTCATTCTCAAATTCTGATAAAAATTTTCTAAAAAAAATTAAAATAGGAATAATAGTAGTAGTTACTGCAGAGGATTGTTGTAACTGAGTGAATTAATGTACGCCTGGCACACAGCAAGTGCTCTATGAATGTGTCTGTTATTATTATCAGCATCATCGTCATCGTCATTATTATCTGAGCTGCATAGATCAGAACACGTACATGGGAAGCTTACGAACGTGTTTCATCTGTACTACATGCATCTTTTAGCTTTCGAAGCAGTACTTTTTTTATGAAAGAAGTGTTCACATAAAAATCCAGGTTTCTAGCTTTAAAAAAAAAAAATCTAAAGACTCGGCAACGTTGGACTTGCTTTCCCACCTGGCACCCATCGGCCATAGCTAAGAAGCCACTGCCCCCCCAGCTCGCAGGTAAACCTGGGCACTCGCACACCTGAGCCGCCTTGTGCATCGCTGGCCCCGAAGGCATGAGCGCTCTCTGCCTCTGCCCTAAGCCAACCCCGTATGTCCCCAGTGAGGAAACTGACACTAAGCGAGGTCGTGTGGCCCACCCAGTCACTCGGCAGGTGGCGATGGACTAGGACTGGATCCCGAGGCCTCCTGGCTTCCAGCATCCTCACTGTCACTGAGATATTTATATATGTAGGATGCCCCTGCTTGATGCTTCAAGGTGACAGAAACGAAGAGGACATTTTAGCTTTCTCTTCCTGTTTCACGTTCAGGGAGGTCGTTCCCAAGTGATGGAAGCTAGTCCAAAGTGGGGAGTTCTTGAACTTTGGGGTTCCAGAGACTCCTGGGGGCAGTCTGGCGAAGCCCACAAACCCCTGCGCAGAAGAGTGTTTGAAACCATGTAAAATAAAATCCAGAGATGGCAAGCACAACCAATTATTTTAAAATAAAGTTATTAAAACATAAATTATAAAAACAAATTTGAGATATTGTCACACATGTGCCTCTTTATTCATGCATTAAGTAATGAGCTCTAGACCAGAGCTGAATAACGGCCCTAATTCCGAAGTCACGATGAGTGAATAATATTTCCGGATATCCGGAACTGCTGTCACGTGACAGGAAAGTAACTACGGCTTCTATCACTGGCAAAGTCACAGGTGCTTCAGCCACCACACGGTTTGCTGCCAACTTTCATAATCAAGGAGATGCTAGATTAGAGTTAGAACTTGGTGGACGTGAATGTCATTTTCTTCCCGTGCGAGCCGGTACAGCTGCTCGATTCTGTCACTGAGTCCCCACTGGAGGAGGCCAACGAGATGGCCATCCTTGCGCTTACGGGCTAAGATCAGGAAAGTCACACACAGAGGGGCACTGAGTGGGTTTTAAACACACCTGCAAATTTCCGATGCTCCCTCCTCAAGGGTAGAAGCTGACAGAAAATGGCAGGAAAGGAAGAGAGGAAAGTAGGAGGTGGGAAAAACAATGCACATTCCCAGAAAGTTCCAGAAAGGATGTAATTAGTCCTGAGAGGAGAGACACCTGCTTAAAAACTCGAAGAACCATCTGGAAAAGCGAGCGTCGACCTCTAACACTTTTCCACCTTGATGAATAATGATACATTTCAAATAATAACAGTTTATCTTAGTTGAGAATTTACTACGTGCCAGACCTCTCTCAACTGGAATTCGTTAACTCATGAAATCCTCCTGACCGTGTAATATTGGTATTATCAATCTCCCCATGTCACAGATGAGGCAATCGAGGCCCAGAGAGGTTAAGTAACACGACCGAGGCCACACAGCCAGGGAGGGCCGGTGATTGGATTTGAACTCAGCCTCCAGAGCCGCTATGCCACACTGCGGTGAGACCTGGACCACAGTTGCTGTCCGGGTAGAGACTCACACTTGCTTATCGCCCGCTTCCAAAATCTCTCATTTCTTCTCTGCTCTCTCAACAACCCAATATTGAGGTCCTGACAGCTTCGACACCAGCCCTAGCACCCTAAAGATGAATGTAATACCATTAGATGCCTAGGATTCTATCTAATCATTCTTTCAGTTAGCTGAAAGCGTTGGTTTCTGCTAGCAGATCTTCGGATGCCTTAAGTTGCTATCAAGTGCGAAAACCCTGTGTGAATGAATGGGGTGTCTTGATGGAGATCTTCGCTGATCCCTAAGATGCGTGTTCTCTGCCATGTAGAGCAGTTTCAAGGTTGAACTGTCTTCTCTTTAGAAAAGCAAAATCTACTCCCTTTAGCAGGAGCTGCGCAGCTGTTCACTGAGCCGCCCCGTCGTCTGTGACCTCCGGAGATGTCACTTTGCTTGGGTGGATGGGCCCGGAAGCCTTTGGTTTGGGTGCGGGCAGAGGCCGTGGCGTTTTGTTGGTGGCGCTCTGCTCGTGTGTATGCATGTGGGTGTGTGTTTAACGTGTCTGCCTGGGGTGGAAGGACGCCCCAAGGGAGTGAGTGAGAAGGGAGGAGAGCAGTATACGGGAGGGTGTCATGGCTCGCACCCGTGGGACCGACTCAAAAGAGGTGACACAAGCGCAAAGGAGCCGATTCGTGAGAAACATCTGGGAGACGCTGAGCACCTGCAGTGTTGCTCAGGCAGAACCAAGAGCAGCAAGAAAGGAGCGAGGGCCCCACTTTGGGCACATTTGAGGAGTCACCAAAGCACTCAGTAATCAAAGTCAATATTTTAAATATGATGTCTTTTAAAAGTCAGAATGAATGCCAAGGAAGCCATGATGAACAAATTACCGAAAGTTCAAATCAAGACAGGACGGCGGCCTGGAGACAACACGCGGCATCGAGCTGGGGACGGAAGCCTTCTTGAATCTTCTGTGGGGAACCTGCCTCCCTCTGCCCCACAGGAATAGTGGTCACTGGAACTTTCAAAGGCAGAACCAGCCACAGACACCAGCACCTTAACAGGCATCCATTGCAACGAGGCAGGGGTCAGATGCCACGATGAGGAGGACATGTCGGCTTTGCTCCCGGCATGTCCTTTCAACAAAGATGGACACCCAGCACGCGCCAGGCACTTAGCACCCCGGACGCTGACCTCCAGCCCTGGTGCAGCTTTTTGTCTTTGAGAGGAGTGAACCGGTAGTCAAGTGAATTGCAAATTATACGGCGTATCTGTTGGAGGAACAGAAAGAGTCTAGGTCAAGACCAAGGCTCCTCAAAAACAAGGAATTTCCACAGACCTGATGTGCAGCCTGGTGATTATAGTTAATGATCCTGTATTATATACTTGAAAGTTGCAAAGACAGTAGATCTTAAATGTTCTCCCCACAGAAAAGAGACGGTCATCACGTGACGTGAGGGAGGTGACAGCTAAGGCTGAGGTGGCCTTCATTTTGCAATAGATAAGTGGAACGAATCAACACGTTGGACACTTTAACCGTGCACAATGTTCTGTGTCGATTGTATCTCAATAAAGCTGGGGAAAAAATAACGAAGGAAGCTAGAGAAAGAGAAAAAAAAAAATGCCCTGGGCTTGGTTCCCAGGAGCGAAGCCAGCACCCTGTGCATTTGCCCCCGTCCTGCATGCTCGGCACCTTCTTCTCATCTCTCATCTTCTCTCCTCCTTCCTTCTCCCTACCATCGGATGTCCTCAGCCTTGCCCAGCCCCCCTGGGAGAAGCCACTGGACAAAAGCTTTCGACATGGAGGCGGTGGATGCGAAGAGGCGAGACTCAGAATTGCATATCGGGCATGACGTACGCTATGCGAAGTGTGCTCACTGAAAGAGAAAACGCTAGAAGACGACGGCAGCACCCCCATGTCCGAGGCCCCCCCAATCCCAAGAGCACCTTCGAAGGAAGGGAACTAGGTCACGAGGGTGAAGCCCTCAGGATGCGATTAGCGCCCTTACAAAGAGAGACACGAGGGTCTCCTCCGCCTCGCGGCTCCCCACCAGGTGAGGGCGCAGTGACTGCAGAGTCAGACCTTCGCCAGACGCCAGAGCTGCCGGCACCTTGACCTGTAACTGAATTTGGACAAACCTGTGAGAAAGGTATTATTTCAGCCGCCCCGTCTGTGGTGTATTTGTTACGGTCGCCTTAACAGACTAAGATAAGCCCCATCTTGGAATGCTGGGACTGGAAGAAAGAAGCCCCCTTCTCTCCACATTCGGATTTGTTTCCCAAAAAATTCAAAATATAATTTTTAGAAGATGTTTCTGATTAGACTTAGGCTCCGGAAATGACCAACTAGAAAGCGATCCTTTCTCTTCTTTCATAAGAAAATTCATGAGGATATTTCTATGTATATTAGATTAAATCCTATGGCCTTTTATTATGACATTTTAAAATGTATGTTCTGCCTCATTTCACAAAGGACCTAAAACATAAATTCGGACATATTTCATAGAAATAACAGTTTAACCGAAACTATGCTTCGTTACTGTGATATTCAAAAAGTTTCTTTGAGCATTTTATTTTCAGGGGTCCACATAAATATTCTAAAGAGGAGGAGTTACATCAGGGGTCAATGAACTTTTTCTGGGAAAGGCCAGAAAAACTCTGCCATTGCAACGCAAAAACAGCCACGGACAGTACGTAAACACGCGAGAGTCTCGTGTTCTCATAAAACTGTATTGATGGACACTGCGCATCATTGTCGCGTGTCACAGAATATTCTTCTTTTGATTCTTTTTCGACCATTTAAAAATGTAAAAATCATTTTTAGCTCCATTCTAAAGTGTAAAAACCATTCTTATCTTGCTGGCCTTACTAAAATTGGCAGCAGGCAGGATTCGGTTCACGGGCCATAACTTGCCAAAGCCTGCACCAGAACGTTCTCCAAACAGTGTTCATTGAGACATACTCCTTCCTCGAGACGGTGACAGATGTCCCTCTAAAACGCAGATAAAATGGGGATCGAGGTCAAATAAGTTTGAATCGGCTCTAGTTTTAGTGAGTTTCTATGCTAGGGGACTCTTCCCAGTCTCTGCTGGGACGACGTTCTCGGCGAATCTGCATGACATGCACCTGCATCCCAAACATCTCGGTGACAACAGTAGCTGATATTGTTAGATGGTGGTCACGTGCCAAGATCGGGCTGAGCATTATGTAGGAAGTAACGTATCTTCTTCAGCGGAGTTAAGAATTCTTGAGGTAAGAATCATTGCCAATGATTTATTCTGGAATACGAACGTGCCGAGGAACGCCGTCTTGGAATTAACAGCTCTAGATTCTAGCATGGGTTGATGAACGCAATGTGTATTTTGACACTACTGTCCTGCTCAGCAGTGCTCACACTGCAGGGCAGATACTCCTTGGTGGTGGGGCCATCTGGGCATTGTGGGATCTTTAGCAGCACCCCTGGCTTCCACGCACAATATGGGAATAACACACCTCCCCCAGCTGTGACAACCCGAAGTCCCCAGCCATTACCAGATGTCTCCTGGGGGACAAAGTCACCCCCACTAGAGAACCACTGCTCCAGACTCTAGGTGAATGTAAGGTAAACGGCTTTTTTATTTTTAACGGAAACTGTGTAAGGGCATCCTTTAACTGAATTTGGACAAGCCCAGCCCGGGGGCACTTTCTGAAAACAATCGGTACTACCTGCTTCGGGTGTCACCAACCAGTACAGCTGCTTCTGACTGGCCTGTGCTACAATCCCCATGTGTGCTCATTGTGCATACTTTCTGAGAAATATTAAAACAGTCTAGCTTTCGACCCAAGAATTCCACCTCTGAAAAATTCAGCCAGGAGGAAATCTGAAATGTGAACGAGGCTAAAGTACAAAGATGTCCGATGCAGTATTTTCTATAAACCACCAAATCTGGGAAGCGATTTAAAGTAAGTGCCATGGTCTGTATGTTCGCATCCCCCTAAAATTCACATGTTGAAGTCTTCATGCCCAGCGTGAGGCTATTATGAGGTGGGGCCTCTGCGGGGCGATGAGCTCATGAGGGTGCAGCCCACACAAACAGGGGCACGCCTTATAAAAGAGGCCACAAGGAGCTCCCCATCCTCCTGCACCATGTGAGGACACAGCGAGAGTGTGCAACCCAGAAGGGGGCCCGGCCCACACATGGTGACACCCTGATCCCAGACTTCCAGCCTGAGGGACTCTGAGGAATGCATTTCTGTTGTTTACAAGCCACCCAGTCTGTGCTACTTTGCTAGAACAGCTGGGACAGACCAAGACACTTAAGTACAGGACAGTAGCATCAAAGTACACATTTCATTCATCAACGGAAGATGTTACGACCTTCAAAAATCATGGCTACGAAGCATATTAATAACCACAGGAAATGCTTTGCTTTATCTTACATTAAGTGAGCCAAGGAGCTTGCAAATTTGTTTATCAAGTTCAACCTCAAAAAAAAAAAAACCCACAAAACTTTTCTTTAATAATAAAAAGAACCATGCTCACTCATTAGCTGCCTCACAACTGGGAGATGATGGGCGGTTTTCTTGTTTGGTGGTCAATGGTGGTTTTTCTTTTTAATTTATCAGGAAACCTCTGCTTTTTTTTTTTTTAATTTACTTAAATTAATTTCAAGTATACAGTACATTGGTTAGACATCTATATAGCCTAAAACGCCCCCCAATTCTCCTCCCTGGCCCTCCACCGAGCCAATATTGATGCTGACTGCATTCCGTCTGCCGTGCTCCCCATCCCCGTGACCAACTATCAACTGCTAATTTGTACTTTAACCCTTCACCCCATTCTCCCAGCCCCCAACCTCCCTCCCCTCTGTCCGTCACCAAATTGTCCACTATATTTGTGAGTCTGTTTTTGATTAGTTTGTTCTTTTTGTTCCTTAGATTCCGCATATAAGTGAAATCATATAGTATTTATCTTTCTCTATCTGACTTATTTCACTCACCATAATAACCTCTAGGTCCATCCATGTCGCTGCAAATGGTAGGATTTCATTCTTTGTCAAGGCTGAGTAATATTCCATTGTATATGTGAACCATAGTTGCTTTGTCCAATCGTCTGTTGATGGGCACTCAGGTTGCTTCCATATCTTGGCTATTGTAAATCGTGCTGCCATGAATATTGACGTGCATAGTCTGCTCTTCTTTCTAAAGCAACCGGGAGCAAGAGAGAACAGCAGAGAACAGCGAGGCAGGATCCTGGAAGGGTTAGTAAGGGAGGCGGCTCCGTCCTTGCCACAGCCGGGATGCAGAACCCAGCACCCTGGCGAGCGGCGTGCGGGTTCCATAAACTCTCAGAGGGCTGCTTCCCTTCCCCGTGAAACCGGGCGTCGTCAGGACTGAGACAGTGCGTGGCAGGGACTCGGCCCATTGCGCGTGCTCAGTACCGGGGATGTCTCTGGGTCTGGTGGAAACGGGGCCACGTGTTTGGGGAATTCCAAGGAGTCACTGGTCCTTTGTTACCTCGGTTTCTGTTAGATGTTTTTCTCAAACCACAGGCATTAACATTTTTAGAATAATAGGATCTTTCTGCAAGTCTTAATGAAGATTTCACTGATTCGCTTTTCATGGGGGTTGTGTTTTTGGTTTAGGGGATTTGGGTTTTGTTTTTTGTTTCTGTTTTTTCGTTTTTGTCAATTTAAGGACTGCCCTTTAGTCTTCAGTTATATTTTTGCGACTGTCTTGCCCTCTTTTATGACGTGACAGCGGCAGTAAATGTCAACTGCATTTTTTAAAATACCCTTAACTGAGAAAATCAGAAAGAAAGAAAAAAAAAAAAAGGATAGTTTGAACGTTTTTCCGGTGCTCCTTCGCTTGCTTCATCGTCTGTCTGTGACAACAGAAGCCCGCAGGTGGGGTAAACCCACAACCACACCTGGGCGGCCGTCCCGCAGACAGGAAAGCCTGCCGCCCGTTAGTTACACAGGTGAGAATCCTCGCTGCGCTTTTCTGAGCTGATGCCTGGACTGTTTTATATTTGTTTACCCAGAGTTCTGCAGTTGCTGATTAATTTCCTAAAGTGGCCCTAGAAATCTGGTGGCAGGCTTCTCCAGGTGGTGGCGGCCGCCTTTGTTCCAGCCCTTGCTATTCTTGGCTTACACTGCCCCCGTGTGGACAGAGGCTGCATTACCGTTGCCTGGGGAAAAACCTTTCCTCTCTTGTCCAACTGTTTAAGGATGTCACTCTGGTGGGCTTTAATAAAATAAAAGTGTGTTCTCTACCGGCGTCTGGTGTCTAAGTGCTCCAGAGTTCTCCGGAGACAGAAAGAAACCTGATTAAGTAGAGACCGCTCTAGGATGTGAGTGTGAATCTGAACACAGCTACTGATAGGTTCTGGAACCGATAAAATGGAACACACACTAGTTGTGACATTGAGACAGAAAATTAAAAACGAAACCCAACCTATGCCCCTTGGTACAAATAAGGGTTTAATAAATACTCACTATAATCTAGTTCTTATAGAGATTCAATTACATGCCCCAGATATATATCAAATATAACAATTTTTCAAATGTTATCATGAATAAGGTACAAATTCTTTGACAAGCACAAAAAGTCTTGGTGGTTTTTGTCATTAAGAGTTGCGTCGATGACTATCATCCATTTGTTGACTAAAATATATTTATTTTGCATCTCTTGTTTATCGGTCACTGTTCTAGGCATTAGAGATTCATTAGTGAGGGGGGTGGGAGGAGGGCAATTAGTAATGTTTAGACTGAACGTCTGGGGGAAACTATCACACTAAAAATGAGTTTTCATATTTTAAAATAAAAGGAAAATAAAGAATGTGATATGGCCAAATAATTCCACTCCTGGGTATACGCCCAAAAGAACTGAAAACAGGGACCGCATACGTGTCCACAGCGGCACTACCCACAAAGAGTCGGGGGCCACGACCTACTGAGTACGGGGAATGCAAATGAGAGACCCCACCGCTAGTTATGCATGTCAGCAGTAGAGCAGCGGCTCTCAGCCCAAGTGGGGCACCACCCACCCCAAGGACACTTTCCTCACAGAACCGGTAGATCCTCCACCTTGGGCGGGGTGGGAGACAGGAATGTTCACAGACCATCTTGCAATGGGTGCACAGTCCCACGCAAAAAGTTGTCCTGTCCAAAATGGAGGCCAACAGTGCCTCCACTGGGAACTTCTGCAATGGGCAAACTAAAAATCCTGGCAAGACGGAGTGACAGGCTGTGAGAGGCAAGGGCCAGCGATGTGGCCAGCAGTGCCAGCAGCAGCTCAGCCACGTGGAAGCTTGTGTCCATTTCAAGAGCAGGATTGGAGTCGTGGGAGCCAATGCAAGACTCCTATTTTTCATTATAAATATTATTTCATTGTTTTAACCAGCTTCAAATATGATTTTGTTCACTTTTATTTAAATGGCAATCTCAACGGTACAGAAAGGGCTGTGACAGAAAAGAACATAGTCACTATTCCATTAAGGGATCAGCTACGATCTTTCATTTGAATTTTCAGTGTTTTCTTTTGCCAAATGGACTTTGGTTTGAAAGGCTTATCCAGCTTGGAAATACAAGCCGCTGCCTGTTTTTTAAGGGAAGAAAACCCGAAGCCCCAACACCTTTTGAAGCCACGTAATTCAAGCCTCATCTCAACAAAGGATCGCCCAAATTTGTTTATCTGATGACGGGCGCCACCGTGTGGCAACGGTGTTTACACCACCCACAGTCCTCCCCGCCTGAAATAAGATTCTCCGCGAATTTCTAATTTCGTGGGATTCTTCTCACTGTTGTAAATTTGTGCATACAGTGGAACTCAACATGTCGCTAACTCATAGATTTATACTTGCATAATTCAAATTTGCATACAGTAAGACCTCCCTGTTTCAATTAGGGTCCAGCCAGGCTGATGAACCTTTTGAAAATCTTTAAGCTTCTCGGCTCCATGTCGTTTATGTTGTAGATAAAAGCCATCGAGCCGGCTTTTATCATGATTTATGATTGTTTGTTTTATATTAAGGATCAGCAAAAAGCAATAAAAAGTCATTACAGGATCCATTTTCCAATTCGCTACACTTGCCTGCTCACCTTCAAAATCCAACCAGTAATAATGAGGGAGACTTCATACAAGTTCAACCAGAAGTTCAAGTCTTGCTGTTGATATCCGACATTGCCTTTCTACTTCCGGTCGATAAAACTGTGAATCTCGTCATCCTGCAACTTTGCACCCTGCAACGTGTCTATTGGCCACAAAAGGATGGGACCTCCTTCACCAGCTACCTGCACTTTTTCAAATCCTTCCCTGGCACAAAACTCTCCCCAAGTGACCCCCAGCTACTGATGATCCCTGAAGTGGGCCTTGCAGCCGTCAGTTTCCCAGAGGCGAATCCCAGAGGGAACGGCAAGCCCGCCTGGCTCCTCTTGCAAGTCTCAGATTAGAAGACTCTTCTTCCCGGAAGCCTTCCCAGCCCTCCTCTTGGGGGTCAGATGCACCAACAGGCGGCATCTTCCGGAAATGAAAAGCAAGTTCAACATGGTGGGGTGAGCGGCCGTATCAGTGCCTCTGTGGCATGAATGTTCAACCCCATTTGGAGGTAACGCTACGATTCAATGGCCGTGCCCCAGCATAGACAGACACCGTGCTACGAGCTGGGGACACAGCAGCGACTAAGTGCAATGCTCAGGGCCCCCCTAGTTTTCTTTAGGTCCCACGAGCCATGCTAAGCCGGATCTACTTCCGGAGGTTCTTGATGGAGTCATCTTAGAATGGGGGGCGGGGAGGGCGGGGTGCAGAGACAGGACAGGCAGGAGGAGGGTGCGGCGGTAAAAGAGGAAGAAGGAAGGAAGGGGTGACAGGCTCAATCTGCCCTACCTGGAGCCTGAAAGATTCTACTTGTCCTTGACCCCTCTCTGCCAGGATAATCGGTTTGACCCCGGACCTTCCTGCCCTACTTCCCACCTGCAAGCCAGAAGACAGAGGCCCTTCCGTCCTGCCCCCGGCTGGCTCTCAAAAGCCAACACTCGAGGGCACAGTGGAGAAGACAGTAGCGACCAGAGTTCCTTTTAAAAAAAAAAAGGTTAAACTGGGTTTTAGGCATTATTGGAAATAAATACCAGCATAGAAATGGTGTCATTCTGCTTCAATGTTACCCATCGGTTAAGCGCAAGGACTCACCTACGCAATGAACGTAAAGGCTAGCTCAAGGAATAAGAAATGATACAAATTTCGAATATTTCAATAAAGTCGTATGAATAGTCTCATATTTCCCGCAGCGTGGGAAGTAACACAAATGTTCTATCTTTGTAGATGTCCCGAACTAATGGAATAGCGAAGCCGGTGGGACAAGTGACGTGTGTTTGCAACAGCGCCGCCTTGTGGCGCAGTTTATTTAACACTCCTTAGTGTTAAAAGGTCTGGGGTTGTTGGTCAGTTCTATGGGAAAAACAGCTTTGAATTATCCAGTGTTCAATTATTCGCTGTCTTCAAGAACGCGCCTCTGCGCATACCACTTGGCGGAAGCGTACCGTGCTCATCAGTTTTCCTCATGACCAGACACCCGCTGGGTTCCACATGTCATCAACCCACTTTGCTACTTCACCTAAATTCACAGAAATAACCGCCTTTTACCAAACTCGCATTTATAAACTGCAGCCAACTACCTATCTCTGTGTAAAAAGCACTGACCTAGCTCAACCCCTTTACCAGCCGTGGGCAAGTTACTTAACTTCTCTGGGCCTCAGTTGGCTCATCCGTAAAATGGTGAGAATAAATCGTCCACCTTAAGATAATACATATGGTATTATCTGTTTTTTAAGGGAAGAAAACCCGAAGCCCCAACACCATTTGAAGCCACGTAATTCAAGCCTCATCTCAACAAAGGATCGCCCAAATTTGTTTACCTTAAGATAATACATAAGCGCATATACTAAGTCAGGAGGCAGAGCAATTTTCAAAAGGCTACAGAAGAATCTCGTTCTGGTAACAGTAACAAATAAATAGTAATGTGGGTGTAGAGAAAAATCAGAAGACAGATTCTGAACTATTCAAGGTAGTTATGTTTAGGAGGGAAATTTCACTTTCCACACTAGAGATTTAGTGGAGGCTTGCTTTTTTATAGAGAGACATATAGATTACGCTTGTAATCTTTAAATTAGGGATTTGGGGATTGTGGTAAAATATACATAACATGTGCCACTTTAACCATTTTTAAGTGTGCAATTCGTGGCATTAAGTACATTCCCGTCATTGTGCTATCATCACCACCATCCATCTCCAGAAGTTTCTCATCTTCCCAAACCGAAACTCAGTCCCCGTGGAACACTGACTCCCCACCTCCAACCCTACCTCTGGCTCCTAGCAACCAGCATCCTGTTTTCTGTCCCTATGGATTGGACTATTCTGGGTACCTCATCTAAGTGGTAGAATCATACAATATTGGTCCTTTGGTGCAAAGTTAGTTTTTTACTTAATGGAACCAATAGGAAGTGCCAAACATCATCCTCTATAAAGCCCTCAATCATTATACATTTCCACAAGTTCTAACCGTGTGGTCCAGGGACCTTCGAAAGTTCCAAGATGCCTCAGGGGTCCAAGGGTCAAAAAGAAGTTATTTGATTTTCACCTTCTCATTCTCTCATGCGTGGGGCCTTCCAGAGGCCACACAATAGGCATAACCCACATGAACAAAAACTTTTGAGGTCCACTTTGTACGAGTGTAAAAGGATTCTGAAGCCAAAAGTTTTAAGAATGGCCATATTTTTTATGTAAACCTTTCCTATGATGAGTGACGCTTGGACTGGCATGAACCAAGGAAAACTTTTTCTGTACATAGGCGGCTTGAGAATGTCTAAACGTTCTCAGACGTGAACACCACCCACACCCAGCAGTACAGGCGCACCTCAGAGGTACTGCGGGGCTGGCTCCAGACCACCATGACAAAGCGAGTGTCGCAACAAAGCAGGCCATGCAAATATTTTGGTTTCCCAGGGCATATAAAAGTGGTATTTACATTATACCGCAGTCTATGAAGTGTGCAATAGCGGTATGTCTAAAAAAGGTACATATCTTAATTTAAACATATCACTAAAAAAATGCTAACCGTCATCTGAGCCTGCTGGGCAAACGGCACCGATAGGAAAGCTCAACGCCGTGTTGCCAGAAACCTTCAATTTGTAAAAAAATTTAAAAACGAAGAACATAATATTGGTGAAATGCAATAAAATGAGGTTATTCCTGTATCTCTAATGTCCTATCATCTGATTATCAAACTCTGCCCTCCAGCCACCTCCAGCACCCTCACCCCCACTTCAGACCGAAACACTCCCAATCCTGGCCACCTTTGATTCTTCTAAAATACCTGCCAGACCCACGCATTCTCCCCTTGTGAAACGCCCTTCACTTGACGTGATGATGCATAAGGAATAATAAACTAACGTGTGTTGAGTGTGCATCCCACTTAGTGCTACGGATGATGGACATGCTTACATGGAGTAATTGAGTAATCTCGAAGGTATGCAGTCATTCTCAGATAATTCTAGACCACCTCTGACATTAATGAATTGCTAAGCTAGAATAAACCACATACAGTCATCCATCTATCCATCCGGCCATCCATCCTAGCGACAAACATGAAGAGCGCCGAGCCCCGCACTAAGCCCAGGAGATGCACAGATAAAACATGTTTCTGCCCTCAGGGGGCTCACCTTCAGCGGGGACACTGGCAAACCAGTGCAGGCTGTGCTGGCAGGTGGTGCTGAGGGCTAGGAAGAAAACCCACGCCCAATGCAGAGACAGAAAGGGCTGGACAGGCTTCGAGGCCGGGGGACACGTGAGCACTTTATTTTAATGTGCATTACCCAAGATAAGTGTTACCAGGTTCGAAACGGCAAAAAGACCCCACTGCTGAAAGAGAATGGTGCCTAGAAGTTTCCAGAAGGAAAACCAAGCCCCTGTGGCTGCCTAAGAAACAAGGGAAGACGGACGGGGGAAGCTTCCAGGTCTCTGCTTGGAACTTGGCCTGACATGGCCACCCAGCAGACACTCCCCGTGTCATCACAGGCCTCGGCGCGTCTTCGGCACCCCACGAGGGTCGGCATCGGAAGCTGGGTGCCCGAGAGGCAGGACTCTAGCACCTGGCACTAGCCCTCAGGAAGTTCAGCAACTACGTGCCCAATAAATAAAACCGGGCAGAGCGCGCCCACTTTTACCTCTCCAGGTGAGATTTGTCAGAGTCATTTTTTCAGGAGAAAAGCGTGCACTTTTCTAAGAAAAAATGAAACAGTCCTAAAATCTGCCTGCACTAACATGTATGGTGCGCTTTCGATATAGGGGATATGGATTTCCTGAGTATACGCTCGTCCTTCCAAAAACACACAATGGAGGGAAAAATCAAAAACTCATTTTTTAAAATGGTTACTTCATAGAAGGGAGGGAAACAGGGAGAAAGGGATGAAAAGCTAGAAGTCTCTGAATATATCTGGTTTCATACTTTTGAGGAAACTATGTTTTACATAAAATTATACTGAAAAGGGGAGGAGCGAAGCAGTGTGTCCAGATGGAAAATGCCTCTAACAGTCCATGACGTCGTCGCCATGCCAACCCCCGGGAGTGACTTGACTCCATACTACACGAGTTTACTCAGCAGAGACCAGTGAACGCTGGAAGGCTTCAAAACGCTGGCCCCCGCCCCCAGGTCCGGGTGAACCTGATAATCTGCATTTCTAACAGTTTTCCAGTGGTGATATTGCTGCTCTGGGGCTACAAGTTAAGAACCACCACTATAAAGAAGCAAAATTATTTTTAAAAAATTTCTTGGACACTTTGCTTAGTAATCATGTAAATGATACTGGCATTGTGATGTTACATATAGCAGGATAAGGTAGGTAAGTCATGTATCAGCAGGAACCCAGGTTTTCAGAAAAATCAAATTTAAAATCAAAGTGAAAACATCTTAAAATCTTAATTTGAATTAGAAAACTGTAATTCATGGAGGTATTTGTTTTTGTAAAATATATACATACATATATATACATACATATATACATATATATATATATATGTGTGTGTGTGTGTGTGTGTATATATATTCGTTGTTCTCTACATGGAGAAAGCAAGCCTAGGAGCTGAAGCAACCCAGTTGTAATGATCACTCCTTACCCACAAAACACCATAAAAGGAACTCTGGACACTTGGAGAAATAAGTCTCCAGGTCTGGGTCAAGAAATGTTCAAGATGAGCTCACAATATCTCGTCGTGGCTAAAAGCTAAGAAGCCTTCAAAATGTGTCGTCCCAAACGCAGGGCCAGCTCGGAGCCCCCGTGGGCCAGAGACAGGAGACTCAGCATCAAATGATGCCTGCAACTGGTTAAAACGCATCACATGTCTAACGAGTTCATGCCAAAAAATTTCAAAGTTCATTCACCAGTCGTGTCTGGAAGATGTTGGGCACCAACTTGTTATTCCCGATGCTGGTTAACCAAGGAAAATCAAGGTTTACCCCTTCCTTCTTGTTTAAGCTGTATTTCAAGGTAACCAACAATCACAAGTGAGGTCTCTTTTATAGCAGGGGTCCCCAACCCCCAGGCCACAGACTGGTACTGGTCCGTGGCCTGTTAGGAATCGGGCCCCACAGCAGGAGGTGAGTGATGGGGTGAGCGAGTGAAGCTTCATCTCTATCTGCAAATGCTCCCCAGCGCTAGCATCACCGCCTCAGCTCCACCTCAGATCATCAGGCATTATTAGATTCTCAGAGGCACCGGTCCCTGATGCCAGAAAGGTTGAGGACCGCTGCTTTATGGAGAAAGAATGACAGAACTTTGGGGAAAAAAAACACCTTTGTAACATCCCTAATGTTCATCAATGGCTACTAAAACCCAAAGAAAGGCTGATGGGGAACTTTAAAATGGCTGGTTAGTGTGACATCTGAACCCACAGATCAAACTCAACACCACTGGAAGTTAGAAAGCCAAATGCTGTGTGTGTACGGTGATGCCACGGGAAGTACACTACACAGCCTGCCTCTTCCCCAAAACTGAACTCGAATCTACTTTAAACCTCTAGATGTAATTTACTAGGTTTTAGGACATATAGAGGCTAGAAAAACAGGTTAGATGAAACCACAAATACGCAAGAAACCCAAACAAGAATGCGACAACTTCTATCGGACAAATGACTCAGTTTCTTCAAAAAATAAACCGTCTTGATGTGTGTGGGGGAAGGGAGGTTTAAATTAAAACAGGCTTAAAAAAAACTTTAAGAAACCCGAAAATAAGCCAATGTTGTTTGGATCCCGACTGCAACTTACCACCCCTAAGACATTTTTGAGACAACCCAGAAATGCAGACACGGAGGCTGGCTGCGAGAAATCACTGTCCATTTAGCCTGGTGTGATCGTAAAAAAGCCCTTATCTGTTAAGAGAGATGCACTTAAGTATTTTAGGAATGAAATTAAACCACGCCTTTAAAATACTAAGGGGGGATTTGCAGAAGGACGCAAATTGTGGCTGACAAGGACAGGGGCGATCATCACACCAATCTCTCTGTTATCGTGCATGTTTAAGGTTATAATTATAAAATAGTAAGAATCAGAAATCAGGAACACAATAAAGAGCCAAACCCAAGGATGCAAAACACCAAATCTATATTTACATCCACATATAATAACATAACTTTAAGCTGAAATATATCATAAATAAAACAAGTAATGTCTACTGTTTGACAACTTAAGTATCAACAATTAAAATAAATCAAACTGGAATGAAATAAATACATAAACAAAAATCCAACAGATTGTACCTCTATTATATGTACTGTTGTCTCAAAGAAAAAAAAAACATATAAAACCAGTAGTATCCCAATAGTTAATACTGATGGACAAAAAGGAAAAACATTCTGAAGTACAAGGGCTGTAAAAAAAAAAAACAAAAAACCAAAAAAAACCTGGTTACTTTTATGCATTCAGTAATGTGGTTAGAAAGGAGAAATATGAAAGCCCCCAAAATTTCAGCGTAACACGAACTGACTTATTTTCAAATAGATTTGGTGATTTTTTTTTTTTTTAAACACGAGTTTAAATTTCAGCCCTCTATTATCACGTATCCCCTTTTAAGATTTACGTTTATAGTCAGAGCAAGCTTTCTGTAACACTCATCGGATCAGGCAACGATCAAGCCAATCATCTTGCAAATGTGTTCATCTTCAAAAATATGCTATAAAAGTGCAAAACTATGAAAACAAAAGATCTAGATTATGTACATATGGCTCAGCTTGTGAACAGGAAAAAAGGTTAATAGTGTACAATTTCCTGATACAAAGCACTTCATTGCGATGCCAGCAGACCGATCTCAAAATTAGGCCTCCCTCTCACGCGGGAGGTTAAGACTTCTCCGTCAAGTATGCTTCACGTTGCATAATGAAAACAGAAAACAAAACAAAAGATCAGGGTTCTTTTAGGACTCGACCCTTGCTCTACTAGAGAAGGGCGAGACAAGAAAAATTAACAGTGCAAATTTATTTTTGAAACAGTTGTCTTAATAAAATGTTTTGTGGTTGCTAAACCTAGAGTCTATTGAAGAAACTCAGCCGTGGACAGCAAATTCAGGGAACAAAAGTTTAAAACAGCTAGTAAGCCAAGTGGTGGCTATCCTCACTTCAAAACCCAAATTGAAAGTGTACTGAGAAAACGCTTCAAAACAAACAAAACTGGGAAGACAGATGAGGTCTAGAAACAGATTACCTCTTCCCCAGTCACCAGAAGGCTCGCTCGGCCAGCAGCTCCTTGTTCAGAATCAACGTGTCTCACCTGAGCATGTCCACTAGCAACTCAGATGCAGACACACCAACACTTCCAAATACAAACCTAAAATCTACCCCAAAACTTTCATTTTCCTTTAAAATTGCTTCCAATGTATGTAATTCACATGTATAATTTAGCATTCATATTTTTATCTACTAATTTAGGCGAACACACGCCCAAAAAAACTGAATTTACCAACAAAAATGATTAATTTGGTAGGAAATTGAGTAACTTCACATACGACTTGGTATGTTTACTGGATAGCTGGCTGCTCCACAGAGGAAATGCTTCTCTGTGGACACACGCACGTAAAAGTCCCACAAACCACCCCTCGGAAGAGGGCCATGGCCCTGGGCGCCTCCTCAGCCGACACACAGAGACTTGCAATAAAAGGGCACCGAATTCTGAATGGCTGACCTCAATGTATGCAGCACATATTCATAGAGTCGATACTTCCATTAACAACTTTAAGACAACAACAGACTGCGGACAATTTAACATAATACAAATCATTGAGAAAAAATTTTTAAAAACATACTTTTTAAATGAAAGCACAAATAGAAACTGCTCAAAGTGATGAGCTGCATTAGAGGAAAAGAATACACGTGGCATTTAAACAAGCAGGTTTACCACTTATATATTTACAGATTTTTACCTGAGGTGCAAGCATTATATACTTTTTCCCCACCCCACCCCCCAACCCAAATGATTTTTTTTCAGCAGCGCTCAAGTATGCAAAAAAAAATCCACTTCTTATTTGGTCAATTCTAAAAAAAATATTATTCAGGGACAAAATAGAGATTTCCAGTCTCCATTTGTTTATAAATCAACTGTTCCAACTATAGTTTTTTTATTGCTATTTGATACAAAAGTTAACAGAACTTTACAAAACTGTAGTGTTCCTTATGTTATAATGTACAGTACAATCACAGCTTATTTCAGTAGCTTTCACCATTCGTTTTCTCAAAGGATGAACTAAATTTCACGGAGTACACACATCCATCAAGACCTAAGGGGGGGAAAAAAGGTTTAAAAAGTGATTAATATAAAACCGAATAGAATTTAGAAAGATCTTCTTATTAAAAAATGTATAATAAAAAAAAAACTAAAGAAATTTAAATAGGTTCCATTGAAGCTTGAATTTTACAATGAAATTATCAGGAGACTAAACACACAATGCCATAGGACTGTGATGGTAACATAAACTTGACCTTGTTTTAACGAAGATGATTTAACCAAGAATCAGAATCGGTATCAGCGACAGTGTGTCTGGCAAAGCCAACTGCCACCTCCAAGAAACTATGGAAGTTTAAACTTTATGAAAGGAAAAGGCATGGCATGGACCAGGAGTAGTTAACAAATGACTTAGAATAACCTCCCTCCCGGAGGATGCATAAAACATTTACAACATTACTGGTTCTGCCAACACCTATCAAGTATCAACGATAGTCCCAGCAGTGGGCTAGGCGTTGAATGAAGGCCTCTCCTCCAAGCTCGGCTAGTGGGGGAAGTCGGACACGCAGGCAGGACGGGCGGAAATGGGTCTGACCCACGCGTGCAGAGCAGCACGATGGGAAACCCCTAGCTCCCAGCGAACGTCTACAGAAATGACAGGTGAACTGGTCCTGAAGTATCGTAAAGGCCTGACAAAGAGGGTGCAGGAGGAGGTTGCGAGCAGAAGGAAAGGCCAGCAGAGAAGCCCGGGGGTGGCAGAAGAGGCCAGTGACGGGCTGGGTGTCACTGTGCACAAGCCAGTCTGTCACTAACGGTCTGCCAGTCCGGAGACTTGCATGTGGCCAGTGGGCCCACGTGGATCCCCGCGGAAACCGGAAGGAGAGATCCTGTCCTGAGCCACGCGTATCCCATCTCCATATCTAGATCTAGCAGGCACTCCGTCTAGCAGGACTGCGCCATGAATACGCGGTAGTGGCCTGACAGGACGGGTTAGCTGGAGAGACCTGGAGCTGTTCCTTCAATGTGTGTCACGTGAGTCCTAGCGTAACTTACATACAGGTGCGCAGCACTGAGGACACTTGCTTGAATCTTCTGGGGTTACTCTCCAGTCAGACACACGTGCCACGTGAACCAAAAAGTCAAAATAAACCTCCCTTCCCCCAAAAAAGATGTACAAAGGTCTGAATAAGGTCTTAACGGAAGGCTGGGACACAAGCTGGGGACCATGCAGAGCTAGGACAAAAACCAGGCAGAGTGGCGCGCTGGCAAGTGACATAATCCAAGTGTCGGCCTCCTCACCTGTGAAGTGTGTACAGGACATCCTGACCTGGGGGTCAGAAAACTTTTTCTGTAAAAGGGCCAGATGGTAAATATTTCCAGCCTTGCAGGCCATACAATCCTGTCACAACTACCCAACTCTGCAGCCACAGATAAACAGGTAACGAGGACATGGCCAGGTGCCAAGAGAACTCTACTGACAACACAAGCAGAGAACAATGTTAATCTGAGCTACAGCCCCCTAGTGGGAGAAGGATTAAATGAGGCCGCGGTTATGAACCATTTCATTCAATGCCTGGCAGAACATAAATGCTTAGTCACTTCCAGTTGCTATTTACTGTTTCTATCCTGAGCACTCTTAAGTTTTAAAATACCTAAAAAGACAAATGAAAATAAAAAGCAATTCTAACTTATGTTATATTGGATAGGTGGTTTATTTTCAACTCAATAAAATCAATGCATTACATATGCTCACCTTTCTTCCCCAAAATAGGAAGTCAAGTTTTTTTGTCATTTGGTCGATAATGTGCGTTCCCAATAAAATTCTCATAGTTTCTCTTTTGCAGCATGTTGCTAGATAAGTGTTGATATGACACAGGCCTTTTTCCTGGTTGAGAGAAAAAGTGTAAAAAGACTTTAGAATTCAAATCATTAGGTAAGATGTCGGTGGGTTGTTAAAAGTCAATTTTCGAAATTCCTAACTCTAAAAAGGTCGTCGGAACACACCCGTCACGCGGACGCGTCACGTTATCGCTGTGATGTTTCTAAGTGCCATGAAGACATTCGTTACCACAGAATTGTAAGTTACTAAAGCTAAAGCCTTAAGCGCTAGGTTGTCATTAGAAGAATTAAAAAGCCAAAAGAAGATGGCAAGATGGTATTTTTTAAATCCACATCCCTCCCATGAACCAAAACGGTGTGGGTGGAAGAGGAGAAATGACAATGATCTAAGACAGACGTTCCTCGCCGTGCGCTTCTCACCCCAAGTTCTGACTCACGTCCACTCCGAGTGCTGAGAGGAAAATGGACGCTTTTAATCAAAAGGCAGCAAAAATTAATATTTCGTCACAATTTTTATAAAAGTCACTGGAGTGTTGAAAGCAATTTTTTTTTAATTTGCTATCCGTACCAGATCAATTGGCATCAAGCTATCCTTGATGGAGTATTGTCACCACCCGGAATCCTTAATTTGATATTCATACAAAATGAGAGGCTTAACATGGACTTGTCTCTGAGGCCGCACGAACCAGCAGAGTTCACGTCCCACAGACAGGCGAGGTGGTTTAGCCACCACTGCCAAGTGGGACGGGCCGCCAGGACACTGCCATCCCCTCCTTTGCATGCACAGCATGTGCCAGACCGGGCTAAGAAACCGCTTCCTCCATGAGGAAGCAGCGCTTTAAAAGCGTTTCCTCCGCGGGGAGAACTCTGGAGCAATCTACAAGTGTAACCATTTGCATGTTAGGGGAAATAATGTCACTTTTAAAGTTCACTTAGTATTTCACAAGGGCGGTGTAATTCTAGAAGTCCTGACATCCAAACTGTTTAACCAGCAGCCTGACAGGTCAAGGGTCTTCGTGTGTTATTCACCACGCCCCCTCTGGCCCATGCGACAACACGTGGCAGGGCTGCACGCAATTCGCGTTTCTCCAAGACGCATTTTCTGCTCTGAAGATCTGCACAGCCCCAGTAGGGGTGCTAACGCGTGGACAGAGGCACCCCGAAATCCAAGGGGGAGGGGGGAAGCACGCAGCACACCGCAGATGTGCAGAGGAGAAAAAACGATGAGGACCAAGGCGAGGGCCCAAATGCCACCTGAGATTCCAACAGCAGAGAGGGCCAGACCGGTAGGTCTCAACCGTCTTTACTGTCACCCCCCAGGAGGAAAGGCCAGCCGGGAGGTAAACCCTGGGGAGTAAGGCCTTCTCCCGCGGCGCTGAGCTGCGAGGGCCCCGAGCCGGCTGACTCGGGACGCCGGGGGCGCTCACCTTCCTGGCCGGCCGCGGCGGCGGGCGCGCAGGCGTGCAGGGCCCCGCCGAAGGGCTTGTGTACGGTCAGCACGCTAGCCGCGTCCACCTCGCCCGAGGCCAGGAAGCGCGGCTTGGGCGGCGGCGCGGGCGGCGGCGGGCACAGGTACTCCTGCGGCAGCAGCGACGCGATGCCCCGCACCACGTGGTACTTGGGCAGGTCGAAGCCGCGGCGGAAGCTGGGCGGCTCGGCGTCCGGGGCCGCGGGCGCGGGCTTCGGCCTCTTGGGGTGCGGCTCCCCGAACTCCGGGCCGACGACGCCCGCGCTGCGGCCGCAGAAGTAGTCCCTGGCCGGGGCCGGCCACGGGCTGTCGAGCTTGGCGGGGACGTCGGCGGGGCCGCTGCCCGGGCCCGGCTGAGTCGCGGCGGGCGCCGGCGCTCTGGCCTTGGCCTCCGGCCGCTTGGTCTTCTCCGCGGCCGGACAAACGCCGCCTTTAGCAAACATCTCCGGCGGCTGCGGTGGCCTGGTGGCCGGAGCCCCCTGCGCCCCGACGCCCGGCGGCGGCGGCCGGTGCGACTTCAGGTTGCTGGGGGCTAAAGTGCTAGGGTCAGTCCCTGGGGTCGAAGCGGATTTGCCTGGCCCCGGGGGGCCCGGCTTGCCCCTCTCCGATGGCAGCGTCTTGGACGGGGCGGCCGGAGCCGGCCTGGCCTTGGGCTTGGGGAAGCCGGACAGCGGAGTCACGTCCTTCCCCAGCAGGGCCGGCGGGCACCCAGTGCGCCTGCTTCTGAGCCAAGCCTTGTTTCTGCAGTTCTTGTGAATGTCTGGATTGTACTTATGCTCCAGTCTCTGGTGCATCATTAAAACTTCTGGATAAAACGTCTTGAAGGTACAAAATGGGCAAGTGATACTTGGGATTAAACTTTTACTCAAAGAAATTGCGGGGCAACTGTGAGGGGCCCCGACGGACAAGTTTAAAGGCTTCTCTTGACAGTCCAGGCCTGGCTTGAACTTGCAGTCGGCGGCCACCTCTACCTTCTCTCTGCGGCCGACTTCGGCCCCGTGGGTGGCACCGCCCTCCGCGTGGGGAGTGGCGCCCGCCTGGGGAGTGGCGCCCGCTTCCGTTCTACAGGTGAGGTGACTGGCCTGAGGTTCCACCGCCGCTCGCTTCTTTAACGCGTCCAAATAAGCAGAGGCCAGATTTGTGCTCATTTTATCAGCACTGTCTTCGGTTGCATTTTTTTTGAAATCCTGAGTATCTCTGTGTACTTGAGAGAGGACAGCGCCGCACAGAACATTCTGAAAGGCAGGGGCCATCCCCTTAAGTTGCTTTGCGGGTGGGCTGCCTTTAACATCTTTGGCACCATCAAAAAATCTTTTCAAATTTTTGGTTTGCGCACTGTCGGCGGGCAGTAGTGCATCTTCGGTCTCCTGGTTTTTCCCATCGCTCTTGACTTCGCTGGCAACGTCGACCTGCTTGTCTTTGTGATGTCTCTCCAAGTGATACCGCAGAGAGGTCTTTTGGGCTGCAGCATAGTCACAAAATTCACATTTGTATGGTTTTTCACCTAAAACAAGAAAAGTCACTACATTACACAGGTTTTTAAAAAGCATAAAAATAGATCCTTGGAAACCGAAAGAATCTAATACAGAAGACGGTTCCTTCCTTTTCAACCTCCTCCACCGACTAATCTTCATAACCAGGATTTCTCTCGTGGTGTTTGCTCTTTATCACACTTACTATGCAGAATATCCGAACGTGAATACGTGCCTTTAATTTAAAAGATAAAGTGGCAACACTTGAAACTTCTCTAAACTTCACAACAGCCCTATATAGAAGTGAATATTCATTATCCCAGTTTTACAGCTAAGAAACCAGAGCTCATGGATAGCGAGTAGAAGAGAAGAAATTCAAGTGCATGCAGCCTTCTAAACCATTGTTCTAGCTGCTTCTACAATCTAAGGAAAAGACTACTACACATATTCACATTTCATTCTAAACCATAAAAATACAAAGAAGCTGTGGCATTATAAGACATTAAAGAGGTCTGAAAATGAGTTAGGATATAGAAGTCAGAAACTAACTTCAAAACGGGAATAACAGTTCAAATTACAATGACACTAAAAGAATTAAAATGACAGCTGCAATCTGCACACTACACACACATTTATTCTCAAGCTATTCCAGGGGTCTAGTAGAATATTTAAACAGCACAAAAATCAGACACAAAACTACATCATAATTCTTTTCACTAATGCACCCTTTAAAAAATAATCTGAGAAGCTCCTTACCTGTATGCGTTCTGAGATGAATATTGAGGTAATAATTTGAACGGAAAAACTTTCCACAATAACTACATTCTCTTGAGGATGTAAGATGCTTTATTTTGCCTCCATCATCATTTTTATCTTAAAGCAAAAACAAAAACTGTTAGAAGACAGCTCAGATACATGAGTAAAGCTAGTCAACTTAAATGTTCTTGATAAAAACGTTTTTGGAAAGCATAAAGTAACTTTTATATTACTGTTGAATAAACCAAAAACACTAAAAACACCCTAAATGTTGTTTTCAGGTCGTCTCAAGTTTTGAAGTTGTATAACGTGTGTGTGTGTTGTTCTTATTTTTGGTTTGGTTGGTTTTTTTCCTGAGTGTAGCAGAGTTCCCTGTTGAAGAGTCAGCTCTCCATCTGCCTTCATCACAGGAACGATCATTGACAGACAGATGCATGAGCAGCTTGCATTCCCTCAGCATGGCTGACAGGAGCAGGCTCTGGACAGCTGAAGCCAGACCTACACGCAGCGGCTGGAATAACCAGCTTCTCCAGAGTAAGGCGTTTAGAAAACTGAGTCACTATAAATTGCCAATTTTCCCAGCCACTGGGAGAAAAATAAGTTTTTTATTTTAAGATTAGGCAAGTCACCACTAGAGGGCAGCAAGCACAACTTCATCTCCACAAACAGGTTTGACCGGAGGCAAACACCTAGGAGAGTTTGTCCAAATTGAGCAGTGTGTCCACAAGCGCTCATGGCCACAGCGTGTATCTGACAAATCAAAATCCGTCCTCAGATTACAATGTGTCGAACTTCACACTTCGACCTCGGCTAGATGATCAGGGCAGGTATCTTACGTGCAATAAAGTCCACTAGTGACACAAGTTAAAGGGTGGCTACACTTCCCAGGAACGCCTGCTTTCTGAAAGACAATTAGATACGCTACAGTGAAAACACCTGCCCCCCAAACACCAAGTGTTTAAGTTTTGGATAAACCTCCTCTTATTGTAGCTCATATTACATGTTACAACATGACAACTTCTGAAGTCAGGTCATCTCTTAAAATTTAGCAAAACTAATAAAACTGATCGTTTTGCCTTGAAAAACTGTTATTTCCAACTAGGTCTCTCCCCTGTTCCTTCCACATTTTACATCCTACATTATTTATAGCTGATTTTAAAAAGCACCTTAGCTTACAGGCGAACCTTGGTGACCCTCCAGGGACAATAAAGACAGAACTGTACAACCTGTCACCCCTAAGCTCCCGAGGAAAAATGTATCCACCTACCTATAAACCTCTAAACACCTCTGGGCTAAACATTCTAAAACAGCAGAGACAACTCTCGATCTAAAAAAAGTGTCATGAAGACTTTTAAAAATCAATTATCCCATGAACAACTATAAACGCATTTATAAAGGCTAAAACAATTTTTTAAGAAATTTTTACATTTCTTGTTGATTTTCTTAAAAGTAAACCTAAAGAAAAGCCAGGTTGCTAGTAAATTATAGGAAGATAAATCTAGAATAGACCCCATCAGAATATAAACCTAGGAAAATCAATTCCCTAAATACAGAATGGCCAGCTTGCTTTCTTATAATCACACCCAACGAGCTGAGCTAGTAGCTGGGCTTGTACCTTATCGCAATTTCCTACTTCCAACTATGTGTCAGGATTTATGGTACGTTGCATCACATCCCAGAAGTTATGAAACGCCTTTGTTTTAACAGAAAGGACATGAAATGTCCACATCTACCTGGTTCCTGCTCTTTAAGCATCCCCTTCGGTCCTACAGTGCTGTTCTTTAAATGACCGAAAACTTTTTATAAATCAGCTACTGATTTAAAGCATCCTTGGAAGGCAGAAGACAAGGATCAATGAGCCCATTTTGCAAACAGGAAAATCAGGGCAAAGAGAGGTGAAGCAACAAAACATCAGTCACGAAACAATGCAGCGGCAGAACCAGACCCAACCCAGGCCTTGGTGCCCCAGCTGTCGTGGGTATTCTAGCCACCTGGTGACAGAGCCCGAATTTCCCCGACTTTTCTGCCCCCACCACCTACTGGCAGAACATGACTGGACATTTCATTCCTTGCAGGGAGCTGGGGCCTCTCCCCCACCCCCGACCTATAATTTCTCCATCACAGAATGGCCCTCAGATGCACTGCCTCTCAAAAGCATCAGGTAGAAGATTAGAGGTGTGGGTTGAAAGCTTTTTATGATGTCATTAAGGCACCATAATGTGTTTTCTAGAATTCTGAAAACGGAAGATTGTAGTTCTCTAAGTGCTAGGTTTCCTGCGTCGCAGAAAACTTAAAACGTGCTCAACATTTGATATGAAAACTACTCTCGCATCCATCACGTGATCGGGAAGAAACCAGGCACCAGCTTAAAAACATCGAGAGTGCCACGTATTATCTGGTCTCTTGACCCCGGCACTAGATAACTCTTTGTGCGGGGTCCTCCTGGGCAGGGGAGGGTGTCTAGCAGCGTCCCTGGCCTCCGCCCACTGGGTGCCAACAGCACACACCCCCAGTTGTGACAACCACAAATGTCTCCAGACAGTGCGGCCTTTTAACTCAACCCAGAGGGGGTTAAGTGACTTCCAGTAGGACACTACCAAGAGCCTGACCTCAAACCCAGCTCCATGAACCCCCTCACCCGCCAGCGTTCTGTGGGGAGCACAGAGGCCAGCGGCGCAGCTTACCCAGATGGAACCCCTCGGGCAGTCCGTCCTCAGATCCATCTTCAGAACCAGCTTCTCGATCGATGGCTCCATTTTCATCCAGTGTGGCGGGCAGGTCTGGAGAGCACGTCCTGGGCTGCCTCCCGTCTACTGACATGGTCGGCGACTCGGCGTCCATCCTCCTGTCCTTCTTGTGGACCCTCGAGTGCAGGACCAGCTGGTGGTAGGTTCTGAACGCCTTGCCGCACTCTGCGCAGTGCGTGGGCTTCTCCTTGTTGCTGGACAACTTGGGGTCCGCGTCCCCGGAAGGCACTTCGCCGTTGGCGTGTCTGGGCTTCTCCTTGTCTTGGGAGAGGCCTGTGCAACCGCTCTTGCTCGTTTTGGACTTCCCAGAACCTTCGGGATGACTTTTATTCACGTTCCAAATCTCTCCGAGCTCTTCTTTGTCCGAATCGTCGTTGTCGGTGCTCCCTTCCTGCCCCGGCTGCTCCTTCACTTCTCGGCAGACGGCGACCTTGCCCTTGGTGGCCAGCTGCCAGGCCTGGTAGGTGGTGAACGGGTCGAGCTGAGGTATCCATCTGGCGGGCGGCTTCCCGGTTTCCGGGGGGGCTCTGGGTCTTAGGTTCAAGAACTGCAGGAACTCCTCTCCGGGGGCCGGCATCCCCTCCTGCTGAGAGTCTGTTTGGGGACCGCTGCTACCGGAAGCCGTGTCTTTGGTGTGCATCTTCCTGTGATCGATTAGACTTTCTTTATTTGGAAATAGGAAGCCACAAACCATGCAGATTTTGTAAGGAGAGGCGATGCTCTCGGCGGCGTGCTCCTGGACCACCTCGTTGATTGTGACCGGGCTCTCCGAGCCCTGCTGCAGCTTGCCCTTGGCCCCCGACTTGCCGTTGTGTGTCCGCATGTGGTTCTTGAGAAACCAGGGCTCCTTGAACCTCCGTCCGCACACACTGCACCCATACGTGAAGGAATCCTTGTGCTTCTTCATGTGGATCTCGACGTCGAAAGCGACTCTAAATGTCTGCCCGCACACTTCACAGCTGAATTCTTCATTTTCCTTGCCGTTCTTGTCCTTGGGAGGGTCTGTTCTCACCTGGCTTTTATCAAGAGGACTGAGATACTCTGCTTCCACCCGCAGGACCGCGGGCTCACAGAGCGTGGGGCGGTGTTGCATTAAGACGTGCTTATTGAGGTCTTCAGAATGGGCGAAGGTCTGACTGCAGAACATGCAGTCCAAGGGCGTGTACCCTTCCATCTGGATGATGCTTTTCTCTTGTGTGGCTCTGAAAGGAACAGCAGTGGCGCCTTTTATTGACACGGCATCATCTAGCTCCATTTGGCTGCCAAGAGAATTGCCGATAACTTCCGGTCCGTCCATATACACTAAGAGGGACTGAGTCGGCATGTTTCCTGTCACTTCGGGACTGTATATAAAGCAAGAATCCGGTTGAGGAATTTCTGGAGTTGGAATAAGGCCACTTGTAAGACTTGTCACTCACACCCCGAGCAGCCCTGGGCTTCAAAACGAGAGCAAATATTTGTTATAAAAGTTCAAAAGAAAGTGTATATTCCTCTAACTTCTTATCTTCAGAAGTCTTAGGAAGCTCAGTGATAGTATCACTGGTTCTTTCCACAAAAAAGGCAGACAGACTCTCCAACGCTTTGATTCAAACGTGAGTCAGCACGAAGCGTTAGTTCTCTTTGTCTCCATTGAATGACTCAGTTGAGCAAGAAGTCAATTCCAGCAACCTGGAGACAAGCGATTTCCAAAACCTAGAGGGGTAAAAAAATAGGAACAGTTAGCTGCATAGAGAAGAGCGAGGGCTGGCAAGCATGACTCACAGTGATCTCTTCCATGTGGCGGAGAGGGTACCTAATTCAGCTGCTTCACTTTTAACTAATGCGGTGCCATCCTGTAAAGGTGCTTGTTAATTAAGTCATTAACATTTATCCAATTGGTGCACCTATTAAATCACTAGAACTTCATCCAGCTGAGAAACTTAAAACATGGTACTTTAATGGTTTAGATCGAAAATGTGAAGTTGCAGGACAAAAATGGTTAAATTCAGAAGAATACATTTAAAATGCACACGTGTATCCTTACAGACAGCCTCCACAAATCTAAAGACTCTTAAGAGTTGTGAAAAGAAGATGACAATTAAAGACATCGCTTCAGGTAAAAACTGAAGACAGAGCTTCAAATTAGCTTATATACAAACACACATACAAGACACACAGAAACCTCAAAGCACACTGGACGATTACCCATACACAAGTCAACAAAGTAAGCACAGAAAAACAGGGACCTTTCCTGCAATCCCTGTGCAACAGACAGAATACCTCGGAACGGGTCTCATCCCGACCAAGGGTACCCTCGACCAATTTTGATTCACTGGATATTCTAAACTTCAATCCACCACCCAAATCCCAGTTCACTTCTGACAACTCTGCCTTCAACAAGTGTCAAAGGAGGGCTTCCTTGTCCAAAGAACAAATAAGGAAGTGCGTACACAGCCACTCTGTGAATGTGAATGCACATGTTTAAAATAAAATCCTCAGCACAGCTGGTTCAGCGGAAAATGGATCCTCCCATTCTTTATCTGCCTTTCACATTCCGGATTGGCCAGGTAAAAAAATGGAGGACCAGTTAGCTCAGCAGGCTCTGATTTATTTAGAAGCTACTGTTCACTCTTGGAGAAGAATTCATGTCCACAGCCAACACTCTCCACCTTTTTACAGTGAACACAGGAAAGGTTTCTAAATAGTCCCCACTCTCTAATTGAAGTCAGTTAATTCTGCCCAAGAAAACAAAAAGACATGCAAACTACTCCCACCACAGGCAACATTAAAAGAAAGAAGAAAAAAAAAACTTTCCTTCTCTCCACTTCCTCAAAGAGCAAGGGCCTGTAAGCTCAGAAGGAAAGGAAACATTTCTTCCCTTTCTTTACACTCATAAGAAAAAAAAAAAGTGCTCATATTCCTTGTTATCTTTAGTTCTGAATAAACTAGATCTCTAAGGTTTTCTAAATAAGACTTTAGAAAAGAAATGTACTGAATGTTTTATCTTAATTTCTTAGTCTTTTGTTGCAATCCCAGCAGAGGATAAACACGTGGACTGCCTACCAGATTGGTGAGGTACAAAAGGACACCAGTGACCCCAGTTCTAGTCCTGGCTGAGTCACAACCTTCAAGTTGTCACCACCGCACACCTCACATCTTTACCTACTTAATGCAGATGGTTAAATTATAAGATCACCTCAGAGTTCCAAAATTCTATAGTTCTAATGGCTAGATCTACATTTATGGGCAGATATAGTCAAAAAAAATACTTTATGACTATGCTAATCAAGATATTAAATGATATTTGTGTGACTGATCAAGCAGGTTTCCATGCAGGCATTCACTCATTCAGCAAATACTGACGGAATGCCAGTGTCCTAAGTAATATTTTAGTTCAAGAAATTCACAGCACATATTCTAGAAAAGTAGTTACCAAACTCTGACAACACTATCTTCACTGGCCAACAACTCAATGACAAATAGGGAAACAACTCAATGAGTTCAGTCCATTTCAATTTGAATAAAGACTGTCCTTTACTTGAGATCTTTTCTACTTTTTGGTGCCAAAATATCCTTCTTAAAAAAATGAAAGTGGCAGTGGCGAATGGTATTTTTTTTTAATATCCTAATTTGGCAAAATCAGAGTTATCAAAATCAACATTATCTTTGTTTATTTGTTTTTTAAGAAATTCGACTAGTCTGTAACATTAACTTTTGGGGAATTCCACTTTTTTATAAATCATCTTTCCCAAAGAGACACCAACTCTGGATTAGACACATGATGTGAGTACATCCCTGTTACTTCCCACTCGGCTAGTAAATTATCGTAAGCTTCTAACACAGGACCTAAAGGAGGCACGGTGGAAAAAAATCTTAGGAGAAAGCTTCCGTTTGGGGGGAGGGTAAATAGGATGGAGGCCTGAAGATGAGGGGAAGGATGGCCTGGGCAGGGGAACCTTCCAGAGAGCCCGGATCGGGGAGAAGACTCTCCCAGGCGAAACTGAAGCACATCTTCCTCCAGGGACGCTTCTGACACATTCTGATAGTCACTCGCTCTGCCCAACTGTCCCTAGCTCTGGACTACCCTAGGTCGCAACCGTCCTTACTACTCATCCAAGAGATCTGCAAACCCTGGGCCACCCCTTCAAAGTAAGATTCCCAGAGCACAGACCCTGTCGCCTTGTGTGCCACTGCCCCTGTGCCTGGGAGCGAGTCCCTGGCACAGGGTGAGGCCCTGGACGAACACCTGAAGAAATGAACAAACCCTACAGCCAGTCCAGGTGTGCAATCAGTGTGCACATCTCTGGCCACATAACTGATCTCATGCTGAAATTAACTTGAATGTTCATCAAAACGTCCACTTAGCTATCTATGGCTGCCACCTAATAATTACCATTCTCCACAATTTCAAGAGTGTGATTAGAGAAAAGAACCATTTACTCACTCCATAAAGCTGACCAGCACGCGCAAGAGCGCATCGCCTGGGTTCTGTACTGACCCAGCATGACAAAACATGTGGGCCACGCTAAGGAACTCTGATGGCAAATGCCTTCAGCTCCTGCCTGAGAAACTACAAGGAGACAGAACACTTGCTTAAACTCTAAATCAGTATCTCCATCACTTAAAACCAACCTGCTAAACAAAAACCTGTAGACTGATTGTAATAAAGACTTTAATAATAATGGAACTTATAAAAAAATAGACATCCTAGGCTAATTACTACCAACGACCAATCAGCGTGTCCAACCGTGTGAAGTGTGTGTGGGCGTGCGTGCACACAGCCTTCCCAGAACCCTCAATGCTCTACGCGTGGAGCACACAGGAACCAGCGGCACATCGATGACGCTGCTGACCAAGTAAATCGTCCTGACAAAGAAGTGGAGGGGGAGAGAGGACAGTAGCCCATCACCCTCAGACTAAGCGCTTTTAGTTTGCAGAGAAGCGAGCATTCTGAACACACTAAGCTTACTGAGAGGCACTTAGCAAAATGTTTTTCAATATTTAAAAAAAAATTTCCTAAACTTTTACTCAGGTAAATGAAATGACAGCACTTATCCCTCCAGCCACATACCCCCACACCTAAACAAGAGGTTATTCAGTGTAACCTTACATTATGAGAAAATACTAGGGTTTGAGTTACATTGTGATTACTTAAATTTACCGCAACATAATTTTTGAAAAAAAGCAGGAACCAAACTGCTATATAACTGCCTGAAATAGAAATCTAATGTTCATTAGGTCATTTCTTCTGTTTTTGGGTTTTTTTAAGCAGATACTTACTTGTGAGTAAACCTACTGTAAATTCTATCAATACCTGTAGATCTTAAAATATTATACATACGCAATGCTTAATGAAAAGCACAATAATTTGTGTGTAAACATAACAAATTAGGGATAAATGCCACCACGCTGCCAGTGGCTGTGAACTTTTAAATATTGTTCTTCGTGTACAAATGTAGGCAAACTGTTAACCTTTAGAGACAGCACAGCTCTACTTCAGCTGAGGTCATCTTAACATTTCTTGATAGGAAATATTCATTACCATAGTGTGAAGCAATAAAATAATCAGTCCTCAAAAACTCAAAAACACATAAAAATCCTATTTATAAGCCATGTAATTTGAAGTATTCGGCAAATCTACTAGCTCCTCCCCACCCCCCAGTTACTTAAGTACCCAATTAAATCATCATTAAAACATTCTACTAAACAAACTGCTACCCTTTACACTGCAAAATTATCTCCAAGATCTGGTTAGGAAACATAGGCTTTTTTATGTTTCCCTTGTATATTTTTCACATACTACTTTTTCTTAATCTGACAAGCAGAGAACTCTACACAGTAATTTACAGTAACAATTAAAACCTGTAACTTTAAATCCTTCGGCACTATTTCAAGGAAATCACTAAGTTCACACCCATGAGCTTCAATGGTCAACCCCGACATCCCTAATACAGCTGTGGATAGATGTTTAAAGTGAAGAGAAAGAAAAAGATTAAAAGACCGAAAATTGATATTGAGTATTACAGCCTCAACTATTTAAAAGCAAATGACTGTTCAAAGGCAAAGTTTGGGAAGCTCCTATAGGACATAGTCTCATTTTCTTGAAATTGTATGTAAGTGCTCACTTCTAAAAAGAACTAGAGACCAAAGTAGTACCAAAAAAATATATAAAAATATAAAATATAAAAATATAAAATAAAAATATAATATTAGTGTATTTGAATGTCATAATTAAAAACTCTGCCTGATCATTCCAAATCAATTAAAGTTAGTTTAAGGATCTTACATAAACTTAAAGCATTATCAATTATCAGTATTGTCAATATTAACAGATACTGTGGTCTGTAAATTGGCTTTTAAAAATTCCATCTTGACCTAAAAAAGGGAAATGGATTAAAAAAAGAATTTTAATTAAGCAATTAAGCAAGCAATTTTAAGCGCTGCTATCAGTGAGTTTCCATTACTATGACTTAACCAGTACCACCCTAAATATTTTGAAAAGATTTCAGACTAACTACACCAAAGACAGAGAATGATTTCAGAGAACTAATAAAATAAACTGTTCTATCTTTACCTATATTCTTTAACTCTACAAAAACACTGAATGTGTATATGCACACACACACACAAATAATTGTGTATATATAGATACACAAATAACTATAACAATGCATTATACCACACCACTACCCTACACACCTACATCGCTTTTTCTACAAGGCCAAATGGTGAGTGTTCTTAATTGTACCCAACTTAACTAACTTCAGATTAAATATACACATTGCAACACCTTTTAAGGCATGAGATCTTTAGAGACATTTAAATATTCCCCTCCCTATCTTTGTTGAGTAAATACTAAAGTTGTATGTCTGGATCTTTCAAATCACCTGTTTGCTTACAAAATTAAGGAGAAAAAAGTCTCCTTCCAATTAACGCAGTCACTGTTTGTTAGGTTTACATACTCAACGACAACAAAAAAAGTATCCACTGATTTAAAAAAAAAAAAAAAACACTTCGAGTATAACAGAACTGTTCTGCAATTATCCAGATTTGATGCAGGTAGGAAAAATAAAACCAGTATTTCTTCTAATATACTAATTATTCAAGAACAAAACCTACCTGCATATAACTACATATATCTCCAGGCCATATAACTACATTTTTAAATTCAAAAGGTTTTCTAACATTAGAATATAATGAACGCCAATACATAAAACAGTGTAAGAACCCATTAAAACACCAGCATCTGACTCTAGGATAAATCTTCTCTGTGGAGGAATATGTCCTTCAGAAACAACTTTGGTAAATAAAGCTTCAGAACAAAAGCTAAGGAATTAAACTAATTCTCTCAGACAACTTACTCAGCTGTCTTTTCAGGTTTAGTAATTTTATTTCTCAACTTTATCATAAAATTGCCAAACTGACCCCAAATTTCCAGTAACTCAGTTGTTACCCTGGGCAGGAAGTAATGGGGATGTTAAGAACAATCAGTCAACAAATGTTCGAATGTAAAGTTTTCTAATGAGCTTTCCAATGTTAGGCACACAAGGGCAACTGTTGGGGCAGCTGGCTGGGCAGGGGCTGCCCCGCCATTTATCTGGAAGGTAGATTTATACAAGAATCGAGCTTGCTCATCACGAGCTGCAGATTTCAGGAAAGATGGTCCCTGTACTCACTTCCTCAAAGTCAGAGTCCTATCTGCCCTCATAGTCTCACTTCAAAACCCTTTGCCCCACGTTCCACCAGCAAGTCGCCTAACTGTGTTTAGGAAAAAAAAAAAAAAGAATCCAAATAACCTTATTCCTAAAAGCCAGCATTTCAGTCAGGTTGTTTTACTGTGCCTAACATGAGCCCACTGGGTTAGAGTGATCAAGCCTCCCTCACCCAAATTTAAGAAAGTTCCTGTTTTCTTTGTGTAACTCATTCTTTCTTCCATGTGCACTTAGTCAATTCCCCTCCCTCCAAAGCATGGAGATGAGGTGTACGAATCCAGCCTCTTCCCACCCCCCCAGGTTTCATTTACATGCTGCAAGTAAACCCTTCACTCTTTGGAATATGTAATATGACTGTGATTCCTTTAACGCTTGTTCTGTAAACACCTTCTAGGTTTTTATTTTGCAATACCTCGGTAATTTCAAAACTATTCTGTATATTCCAATTGCAGTCATTTAATTTAAAATCTCATTACATTTATTTTATTCTATTGGAATGCCCATGAGTATCTAGAACTGTCTCATGTTTTTACTCCTACTGTATAATTTCAAGGCGTGGGAGATACCTAGCCATTGTTTAGTACCCTGGATTCACCTTTCCACTTCACTTACTAACCATACTGCTACAGAATTAAACTGAAATAGGGAATGAGGAATAAAAAATTTAAAATAAGTCATACCCAGCAACCTCAAAAACCATAACTCCCAGGCCACACTGGCACCCATTCTGAGATGGAACAATCAGAATTGAAATTTTTTTTTAAAACAAATGGAAACTAAGCTTCATGTAAAACATAAGAGGTCCAATCATTACAGTCCTAAGAGTCAGATAAAAAGCATATCCTTTTTTAAGTAGATTGTAAGCAGTCAAGAGTCATTAAAACTACTCCAAAGTTCTTATCAGCCAATACCATGTTTGTGACAACTTCAAGAAAAGAATGTAATTTTGTAAAGTGGGAAAACAGCACATCCTTCGGGACCCCTGAGGCTCTCATCAAGCATTTCAGAGTTAAGAGTGCTCGGGAGTTGGGAAAAGGCAACCCTGCTGTGGCAAAAACATGCCATTTTGTCATAAATACTGTTAGAAAAGTGATTAACATTTTTCTGAAATGAAGTGAGGGACTCTGTCCTTGCCAGGCCATTATACTCCTTAATTATTTCATCGGTTTGTAAGTGACTTGTTGATTAAATCTTTTCAGATTTCCTCTTTTAAAAGGACCACTGGAAGCAAAAACTGGGGTTGCTATTCCCCCCAAGTTCCACTGCCAAAAACAGAGGCTTACAAGAGTATGCAAATCTCCCTCCACCTTAAAACTTAACAGTAAAGGCAAAGTCAAAACCTTCCCTCCTCCCTCCCACTATGGGGGGGGGGGGAGCGGGAGATCAAGCTATTATCTAAATAGACTATTCTTCAGGTTAAGGGGGAAAATATTTTCTACAAATTTTATCTAAGTGGTGTATTAGTTCCTTCTTGATTAAGAAATGAAAGGGAATAATATGAACCCAAGACAACTGCTAAACTTCCATCTCACAGATTAAAAAAAAAAACAGTAAAGGTCAAACTTCACAAGCAACACGGTGTTGTGAAGATAAAGACTGAAAGAAGTAGGACACTAGAGAAAAAATTCTATGTCCCTCACCTAGAAAAGTCAATCTTTCCCCCTACTTCCTCCTCCAGCATGCAAATCAACGTGCACAGCTAACAGAGCAGTCTTCCTTCTTCCACCAAATAATTAAAATTCCAAACCATCGGGTAATAAACCCAAACAAACTGAATACATTCTAAGTTTGTTTTGTAGCTATTGGCTTCTGGATTTTTAAATAAGGCGCTGCCTCTAGAATTTAATACTTATATAACATTAAAAATGGCAGCAATGGAGGGGGGTGACTTCGACTAAAACACCAGGATTAACACACACACATATACACACAGTACTACAGTCTTTGGAATACCGAACAAAACAGTATCTAAAATAAATATGACTTCTCAGAAAAAGTCATCTACCATTAAGGACACACCTTAAAAGTTCTTAGCACACATTAACTAAGCAAGCACAAACTAGTGGTTTGACTGTTATATTTTCAGACAAAAAGCAATTAGGTTATATTACTCTGCACTTGTCACTATAGAGACTGAGGGCTTTTTAGAAACTCCAGATTACTAATTCCCAAAATAGTATAAAATTTAGTGTTTTAAGTCTTATTTGATATCAAGGCAGCCCATCCACTCCGGGGGGGGTGGGGAAGTATAGTAAAAGGACATTTTAAATAGACTTGACTCAGAGAAAAGAGAAGGTAAAAGGCCTCCTAAGACCCTACCTAGTCGCCAGGCCTGGCCAGCAGCTGTTGTTCCCTGCCTTTCTTTTGTTGAGCTTAATCTCATGTCAACTCATTCAACCAACTCAAAAGCGATGAAGACATAATTGAATCAACCTGAACTAAATCAGACCTAGGCTTCTTAAAACATACAGCTTAATGGTTGCAAACGATCTAGAAAACCGGGAAGCCAGCCAGGCTGTAGTATATACGCTGGCCAATAACACACGACCCCAAACTGGCCGAAGGACCACGACAACCGCCATTTAGTACACGTTCAGGAATGTTCAACGCTTCAAGCCCTACAGGCTGACTCGGAAATATAAATTGAGGCTCAAGGAATTTCAAAGCGGAATAACACACCAAAGCCTTAAACTCCGACATGACTTTCCTTTTCTCGGGGGGAAAAAAAAAATAAACAGAAAAAAAAAAGTTTCTGTTGCTCCAAGTGTGAACAGGCTACTGGGGTCCCAGAAGTGGCCATTAGTGGCTCTTCACTGCTCCTGGAACTAAACCTTGAGGAAAACGCCCCGCCTGGCCACTCTACCCGCCCAAGAATCCGGCTTCCCGTCCTCGGTGGCCCTACCCCAAATCCTAAAATGTGGGCTCCAACCCGGGACCCGAACCGCTGTGACCCGCGACGCGCAGGTACCGGCCCGAGGTCTCGCCGGCTCAGAGTAGGACGGCCGAGGCCGCCCCAAATCCAGTCTCCCCGGCCCCCAGCAGCGCTCTCCCCTCCCCTCCCCTCCCCTCCCCATCCCGTGTCCCTCGCATTTGGGGGCCAAATCAAAAGTGAAGAGGGCTCTACATCTGAAACCGCGCCGTTTCGCCACTCAGCGCCTGCTGGCAGAAACTTCTCTTAAAAAAAATAAATAAATTAGAAACACTTTTGGGCTAACACTTCAATCTGTCCTGCCCCTTGGAGTTCCTATTCTGCTTCTAGATGGCTTTGGGTCTCCCACTGGAATTGAGTTATAAAGATAGTCTTTAAGCGTTTAAGGGTTATTATAAGATTTTTTAAATCTTTAAAATTAAAGAGGATAATTTAAAAAAAAAAAAACCTAATCACACATCCAGGAAACGCAGCGCCCGTTCACCGCCTGCTCGGAGATGGGCAGACCACCAGGACTCCCGGGACGGATGTGGGGGGCGCCCGGGGGCTCGCTGGGGTGCGCATCGGGGTCCGCGGCCAGGCCAGGCCCCTCCCCCGGCCCCTATCGACTCGCCCTCCGCCCGGCCAGTGTGGACGGTCCCGGCCATTGTTTGCGGGGGACGCCTGTTAGGACGCATTGTTTTGGCTGTTTCCAACTTGCTCGGGCCCCCGTCCCCCCATAACCGAGTCGGCAAGCCGGGAGACCTGCCCGGCGGAGCCACCCAACTTTTCAGGAACAGCCCCCCACGCGCCCACGCTCGCAGCCCCCGGGCTCCCTCCGGCCATCCCTTGGCTCCAGACCCGGGGAAGGGGGACTCCCCCACCCCCAAGCCATCGCGACTATTTCCAAGAGTGAGTGTGATGGTAAAACACTGTACACGCCGGGGGCTCGCCCGACACCTTCTCGCCGGGTGGGGAGGGGGCGCCCTAGAGGAGCGGACTGGAGTAGGAATGGGGGGGGGGCGGGCGGGGCGACCATCCGGGAAAGGGGGCGAGACAACGAGCGCCGGAGACTCGAGAGCGGGCTCGGGGGGACGCCCGAGGGGCGAAGCGGGGCGCCCCCTGGGGCCCGGCGCGGGCGGGGGACGCGCCCCCTTTACCTGCGGCTCCGGCTCCTCGGCCATTTCCTCGCTCGGCGGCGGCCGGGACTGAACTGACACCACACGAGCGAGCCGAGGTTTGAATGAGGAGGGAGCAGGCGAGGAGGGGAGGGGGCGGGGAAGGCAGGAGGGAGGGGAGGCGACGCGGAGTTTCTCTCGGCCTTTTGTGCGGACACCTCCCGGATTCCGCGCCCGCACCGGCCCCCCAAAAGAGACGGGGGGCCACCGGCCGAGAGCGAGGCCATCCCCCCACAGCGCCTCAGGGCCTTGCGCCTTGAAGACCCCCCTCCAAAAGAAGCGCCCCCACCCCCACCCCACCCCCGCCCGGAGGATTTGGGGGCCGGGCTCACCTCGGGCGCGGGGCTAAGGTGAGCGGGGCGGGGGTGCGCACGGGGGGCAAAGGCGCGGGCGCCCCCTACTCGTCCGCGCGGGGACAGTGCAGGCGCGGGGGGTCCCTAGAGCCGCCGGGGCGCGGCGCGTCCGGCGCTCGGGGACTGTTGGGTCAGAAAGTGCTCTGGGAGCAGCTGTTGCGCCCTCCCGCGGCTCGGCCGCTCGGAAACGCCCCGCCTCCTGCCTTCACCGGCCGCGCGGCCCCGCCCGAGGCCCCGCCCCCGGACCACGTGACCCGCGCAGGCGCGCCCCTGCCCCGCCCACCGCCGCGGACTCCGCCCCCGGCACGCGAGCGAGCAAACGAGCGCGCGCACTCCCTGCTCTCGACCGGATGATTCCCGCGCACGCGCGCGCCTTTCACCGCCTCCACGTCCCCCGCCTCCCGCCATCCGGCTTAACGTGGTCCGCGCGCGCCCGGCGGTTCCAGTGACAGGTACGCGGGGAGGGGGCCATGAGGGCAGCGCGCAGGCGCAGATCCAGGCCTCTGCCTCGCCGCCTCCCCCTCCCTTGCAAGGTGTGCCCCGGCGAGGGGAGGGGCTGTTAGCCCGAATTCCTGGGTCATCCAGAATTAGCAACAAAAAAGCTTTTAAACCCATTTGGGTAGGTTAAAAGGCAGATGTGCACAAACATTTTGTCAGATTTCCTTCAAGTATGAGGAAGGTCGATGAGATCAGACGATTAAAATGCTTTTTTTTACTATCTTCATAAAGCTATCCTTTAATTTTTGTTATTTTTCTGAGAGGGCCGGGCTTTCGCTATTATAATTTGAGATTTCTAAACTTGGCCTAGGTTCCAAGAATCCACTTGGCTTTTATAGAAATCCACGTGGATGAAACTGGGCTTAAACTGGGAACCAAAAGAAACAAAACTAGCCTTTTCCCCTCCTCGTCACGCCCAACTCATTTAAAGCATTTCCCTACTGTTCTTTTTCTTGCTCAGAAAAATAAAAATAAAAAGGTTATGATTCCGAGGACTGATTTGATTTCTCCCATTTTAAGCACGCTCCAAGGAGGAATCATAGAAGCAACAATCACATCCACCAAGTTTTCTGACCCAAGATGCAAACGAATGCAAATGTAAACAGAGCTATACAAGTCACCACAAACAAAATAGCTCAGAAAATAACTCAGTAGCAACAAGGTCTAAAAGCCAGGATCCTCACTGTTCTTAGTGAAACGATTATTTGTCAAAACTTTCCCTATTCCTACTGAAAAGTTTGGATGCCTTTTTTGGGAGGGAGGGGCTTTGGTGTATCTAAAAATGGGAAAACTTAAAACAAAAATGACAAAGTATATATTGACAAAGTATATATTTAATAAACAGGACCAAAAAAACTACATAAATGTGCTCAGCTGGTGAGCAATGCAATCCTTAATAAATAGGAAATGGAATTTGAGAGACAGACTCTTAGCAAAGGGGAAGAATTTCCAAGTGTGATGTTTTGCTGGCATTTTATATATAACCCCTAAGCCCACATATGGTCTGGTTAGTCTTTTATAAAAAGGAAGTGAAGCAATTACTTACTCACACTTAATTAATTAGCGCCAGAAGTAGGTTCTTAGGCCAGAACTCCTTTTTTTTTTTTTGCACTCAAGTACACTGATTACTTCGAGTGCTAGGGTTCCTTTTCTCAGGGAAGATGAATACCTTTCTTTAAAACATTTTTTAGAGCCTTATAAATAGTCACATCCTAAAACATAGTCCAAAGACATACTCTTCATAAACAAGAAGCTTTATTGAACTTAAAACAGATGACTTCCAGCATTGCTCCTAAACAAAGAAAGTATAAACTCGTGGAACCAGGTTGAGTCTTAACCTAAGTGTAGCCTCACTCTACATGTTAATGGATAACCTTTGAACTCCGAAACCCTGAATGCTGTAAACACAATAAGGCTCATAGTTAAAAATCCTATCAAAATTGAGCAAAAATAATCCATACTTTTCTGTAGGAATAAGGAAACGATCAAAAGTTTTGACAAGTAATCCTTTCACGAAGAACAATGAGGCTACTGGCCCTTAGACCTTGTTGGTACTGAATTATTTTCTGAGCAAAAACGGCTGTGCTTTTCTCTATGCCCTCCCTCACAAAGCTACTTACTACTTCTAGCATAATAGCATCATATGGTTTGTTAGCTACTGTTTCTCTCTCCTCCTGACCCCCCCCAAAAAAAACTTATTATGTATAGCTTTTCAAATTGAAAGATAATTGTATTAAATGATTTATCTCCTAAGAGCTTTATATGTGATTTTTATGTTTGAGCAAAGAATTACAAAGAACCTTATTCCTGGAAGCATGCCAACAAAACTGGGAAATCATTGCAAAATTCTGCCAGCGACTGAGTGCTGAGTTGCAAACACATACTGTGTTTTTAAATGGACATAGAGTGATCTGAATTTGCTGTAAGGGCATCCGAGACACATTTTCCTTTTAGAATGTAGCAGCTCATACTTAAAATGTATTTGGAAAGCGTGTATAGTTAAAAAAAAAATTAAAAATGGAAACTCCAAAAGTAATCAGAGAACACTGGAATACTTGGTTTTGTAATAAAAGCTAAGAAGTCATATTATTGTGAAATGAAAATTGAAAATCGAACGTTGGTCTACATATACTTAGCTCCACCCATGAGTAATCCTGTTTTGTCGTCATCACCCCCTAGCTAGACAAATTCTAAAGGAATCAGGTGCTGCAGACACAGGCAACACAAACAAAACAGGGAATCAGAAATGTCCCTTCAAATGTGAGCTGATGCTCTAAACATGTTACTCGAGAAAAGGGCAGAAAAAGCCCCACTTCACCTCTTTTTAATGCGACAAACATCAGCTACACCTCATTTTTCACAATTATCCAAACAGACCAGCCCTCCTTAAGATATGCTTCTCAGTGTGTGCTTTTTTAAAATCACACCATTATCTCTGATTTAATCCTAGTGATCTGAGACCTCTTCTTTTAGCTAGCTTCTGATTTTTCTCTCTAGATCCTGCCACAGCAATCTCAGATCTAATAACAAAACAAATCCTTCTAATTTGCTATATTTAACATTTATTGGAATCATCTTTTGAAACTTTGCCTTAATTAGAAGAACAGAATGCGGTATGATCTTATTTCGCAAGTATTTATTCTACTGTGAAACTATTACAGAAAAACAATTTGGAAACTCTGTAGAACCCTGGAGCTGAAATGAAGCCAACATAGATACTTGACTTAAAAAGAATTCAGTGTTCAGAGTAGGAAAACCTGAAAAACTGCAGTGAAGAGTTAGCAGGAAAGAGAATGGAAAAGTTAGCCAAACATGCCAGCTTCTGCAAGGACATCTGAGAAGGAAACCTGGGCAGCCCTTTTAACACGACTGAGTGCACTAAATTAAGTAGGGATCACCAACAACTTGCAGAAAACACTCCACTTCTCTTCTATTAAATGTCTTGATTTCACTCAAATCATCTCAAAATGTTTAAATCCTCTATAAAACATCACAATAATAGATGATAAAAATAAATAGCACAAATTACCTTTCAGAAGTGGAGGCAGTGTCTGGAACCTGGAGACTTTCTGAGTTTGCCAGTGCACCTGGCTCTAAACAATACTGGAAGAGAGAGATGTGATTGCTAGAGTTTATAAGCAAACCAAAAAGGGAGGAGCCAAGAATAAGGCTCAATTTAAATAGAAGTTTAGATACCACCGACTCAATTGATTAGATCACCTTGATGCCTTGATTGGATTAACTTGATTATGTGCAGGGAGCACTATTTACTTTAACGGCATTTGTCCCACCAGCAAGTTTGATCAGTGCCCACCCCCATTTGCAAACACAACTTTTGTTTTCCTCTAATATTCTGGATGATTTTCCAAGGTTGACATCACTCAAAATGTAAATGTAAACTTTCTTTAAAAATTACATGTGTCACATAACTTTTGGAGCACCTCTTTAAAGCTTTTCGCATTCATCTGCTATTCCAAATGGGGTATATAAGAGGAGGTGGGGTTCCAGGAAGGTAACGTTTATTGAAATCCGATTCTCATCTCAATAAATCAAACCATCTTCCATCCAACCACTTACTCAAGCCAAAACCTGGGAGCCAAACTATATTTCATCTCCATCCCCCCACACACCTTTAATCCATCAGCAAAGCTTGTAATTTCTTTCTTACTATGTCTCAAGTCCATGCACTTCACCTCTAACACAAGCCTACTCCGCAACACCACGAACTCACTCTGTTCTCCAAATGTTTGAGTAAGTGAGGTTTCACCAAACTTCTTTCTAGGTTTGCCTTAATACATTCTCCACCCATAACCCAAGAGGTCTTTTACAGTGTAAATCAGATCATGTCACCGCCCTACTTAATGGCTTCCTATTGCCTCAGGAACAAAGAACAAACTCCAGAGTTTGCCTCACCAGCCCAGTACATCTGGCCCCTGCCTAACTCTCCAGCCTCAGGCCCTGGCCAACTCTTTATTTAGGGTGCTAAGCTTCAGCCATTAGGGCTCCTCTCTGATCCTTCAGACCCATGGTTCCCTTTACCTAGCACTCTCTTCCCATTCTTTCTGCAGCTTTTCTTCCTCCCGAGAGTGGGTTAAGCCCAGTGTTCTCTGAGAAGGGGGAAGCCTTCTGTCAAGGTGTCAGGATGTTTTCTGTCCTATCGTTTGGGCTCAAATACTCCAGTTCCACCTCCTGAAAGCTGCACTCATTCTAGAATATTATTTAACCTCTCTGGGTTTGTTTCCTCATCCACAGAATGGGGTGATGATGATGATGATAAGAAGAGGAAGAGGAAGAACAACTGCTTAAAAGTTCTCATCAGGAGGAAAAAACTGTAACCATAGGAGATGATGGATGTTAACTAAACTTATTGTGTAATAATTTCACAATATAACATATACACACACACATACATCAAATCATTATGTTGTCTGCTTTAAGCTTATACCGTGTCATGTGTCAATTATATCTCGATAAAACTGGGAAAGGAAATATACATATAATTATATTATTTATGTAAATAATAAGAATTTATTTTTGTGTAAGACTCTTTGGAGAATTAAATGAGACACTGCAAAGCTGTAAGCCCAGAGTCTTGTGGGGAGACAGGGCGTTCTAGGCACAGGAGATAGAGCTCACAGTGAGCGAAACAAAGTCCTTGCCTCTTTGGAACTTCTAGAGGGAGACAGACAACACACAGACAGTTATATCTGCAATAAGGTCACTGGAGAGGGGAAGATGCTTGCTGTTTTAGATCGGGAGGAGAAGCCACCCGGGGAGTCAGGCGGCAGGTGTACTAAGACGGGGCAGCAGAAGGTGGGAAGGCTCAGGACAGAAGGGAGGCTGGCTTGGAGAAAGAACTCCCTGGAAGCCAGTGTGCCTAGGCCCCAACGAACGAGGACAGAAAGGCAGGGGAGTAGGCAGGACCTTGGAAAGACAATGGCAAGGACAGGTTGTTGACTCCAGTTGCTGTAGGATGTCAGGTGGTCAGTTCTCTATTGCCATTTTATTTGCTACATCAACAGCACTTGATAGAGTCAATCCCTTCCTCTTCCTCTTCCTCTTCCCTTGATTTGGGACATCGGGTTCTGCTAATTTGCCCCAGTCCTCACTGGCTGCTCCTTCTCAGTCCCCTTGACTGGTTCTCCTCTCCCTGACCTCTACTTTTAAGTGCCCCAGGGCCCAATGCTGGAGCCTTCTCTGTTTCTTATTTATTCCCTAGGAGATTTGAGCCAATTCAGTGGCTCAAAATGCCATCTATAAGGCTCCTAAACTTACATATTTCTCACCCAGACCTTTCCCTTTGACTCCCAAAATTTCCAGCTGCCTACTCTATCTCCACTTAGTTGTCCAGTAATGAATTCTAGATTCTGAGACCACTCTGAGATCTCCCACAACTCGCCACCACTAACGGATACGTAGTATGGAACTGTATGAGACGCTGCGGGAAGCGAATGCTGATGGAGATGAAAAGTGGGCGGAGAGATGGTTTAGCCACCGACATGAGATCATGCATTCCTGCCAGGCACCCCCAAAGCTCAAGCCCACGCGGTTATACTCACTACACACTATACCGTCGCAATTATCTGTTCTTGCCTGTCCTCCTCCTGTTAGACTCTAAACTCTATAAAAATAGACGACACTGTGTCTTGTTCTCTGCTGTATCTCCCAGTCTTTAGCACGATGTCTGCCTAGAGCAGCAATCTATAAATGTATTCAAAACAAATGCATATAGAAATGAATAACGATCTGCAGAACTCAGACATAGTGAGTTCCAGTGGGAATGGAATCGAAGCGTGGATCTTCAGAGCAGCCACCAGCATCTTGGCTCAGTTTCCTCATGTGTAAAACGGGGATTATAACCTCGGCCCGGTCTGCTTCACTGGCTGGTTGGGTTGCCCCGTGCCGCACTGTGGGGGTGGGGGTAGGGGTGGGGGAGCTCCGTGTTGCACCAGCCAAGAGTTGTTTATATATATATAATATATATATAAATAACATACATATGTTGTATGTATATACAATATACATATAATATATTATATGTGCATACAATATACATATATGTATATTATTTATATATTATATATAATATACATATAACATATTATATGTATATTATTTGCATATATATTATATATATAAACTATATGTACATATAATATATAAACTATAAATATATAATACATATATAAACTATATATATATATAATATATATATAATGACTCGTGAATGCATTTAATCCTTGAACAACACAGGTATGCACTGTGCATATCCACTTATACATGGGGTTTTTTCCCCAATATGTACAGTGCTGTAAATCTATTTCCTCTTCCTTATGATTTTCTTAACAGTTCTGCCCTAGCTTACTTTATTGTAAGGATACAGTATATAATACATATAACATACAAAATATGTGTGTTAATTGGCTATTCATGTTTTCAGTAAGGCTTCAGGTCAACAGTAGGCTATCAGTAGTTAAGTATCAGGGGAGTCAAAACTTATACGCGGATTTTCGGCTGCAGAGGCTCGGCACCCCTAAGCCCCACGTTGTTCAAGGGTCAAACGTAGTGAGTATCAGCTTCCACAGAGGGCTCTGTGTAGGACTCATCTGTGAATACACCGGGCACTCTAGTCTCAGCTCCCCTGATGACACTTACATTAGACCTGGCACCGGAGAGGTTCCACGTTTGCAAGAACAGTCGGAATCTCTAACCTCGCTGTCCTTTTCCTTCCCCCTCTCCCTTTGGGGTGACATAAATGGCCTAGTAAGTTGTTTGTATAGTTGGTCACTTAGGAATGTTTTTTTTTTTTTTTTTTTAATTTTCCGGAATGAATCAGACCGTTAACTCCATCAAGAGCACGGATTTGTCCAAACTCACACTCGGCCATGCCTTCCACATTTCTCCACCTTGGGACAGGTCGAGTGGACTAGAGCACTGATATTTCGAAAAACTTCTCTGCCAACAGCAAGGCCGGTGTGGCCCCGGGAGGCTAGCTGATAAGCGCTGCCGTTTACTGCATTCTCGATGTGTGCTTTTTACTCCATAACTCATTCAATCCTCCTAAGGACCCTGTGAGGGAGGGCCTGTATTTTCCCATTTTTGTAGATAGAAGAACCTGGGCACAGAGGGATCACAGGACTCTGCCAAGCCCACTGGTAATAAGCAGCAAAGTTAGAGTAAATCTAGCACCTGCCTCCAGGGCCTTCGTCCTTACCCACAGGCATGATGGCCTCCCCCGCCGGGTCTCCAACCTCAGCTGCTAACTCCCCCTTTCCCCCTCCCGCTGGCCAAGCCTCACCCCCACACCTCATGGTGTATCCCCAGGACCTTGAACCATGCCAAGCGCACAGGGATGTTCATTATACACCGGGCGAAAAATGAGGAAATGGCCACACGTGCCGGGCAGCGGATATCCACTATCTCTTACATTCTCCTAGAAACATAACCAAATGACTATTTTTAGTCTTGCTTTACACGCAAGAGGTTAAGTATGCCTTCAACCCACAGAATGCACACCTACTGTTATGTGCCTGGCGTTTTTTCCCACATGCTGGGGACACAACCGTAAGGTACGTGAACTCTTGTGTTTACAGTGCCCCCATTCCAGCAGAAATGCAGACAAGCACATGTCTGTCACACTGATCTTTTCAAAAGTCAGATCTGATTACGTCAGGGCCCTGCCTAAAACTCCCAAGCTCTCTCAGGACCAAAACAGAATTGCGGACGATGTGGCTGGCAGGAACTGGCGGACCCTGCGAAGGCTTTGGATTTTACTCCAAGGGCACGGGAAGCCACTGAAAGAAAAGGGAAGTAAAATCGAGAAAGAACTACTGAACTTCACGATTATCTCCTCAAAGATCTCATCCTGGCCAAACAAAGAGGACATGGAAGACTTGACGACGCTGTGGTCCTTCAACTTCACTCAGACAGACACCTTCCTCTTCAGTGTCCAGGCTATGACCATGAGAATCAAAGCTGTCACTGATGAGAACGTTTGGCACTGGGCTAGCTGTCATCCTAGCAAGCTTCACCCCTTTAGTTGTTACTGCCTTTTCTTTAAAAAGAACAAACTGAGACTCAGGATGGTTAAGTAGCCCGCCTGACGTCACGGGGCTAACAGTTTGTGTCCCTACCCTCCCTCCAGACTACACCGAGGCCAACGGGCCATTTGAACCTGAGGTCAAACCTCAGCTCTGCCACCAACCTAAATTTCCTCACTTCTAAAAATCTACACTGATGTACATTTCTAGACACTCTATTTCCTGAATGTTCACCAGTCGACCGTGTGCAGCTCTGGGGCAAGGGTAAAACATCCTCCCCCTAACCCTCCTCCCCTCCCCCCATTTCTGGACCAGCAAGAGTTTACTTGGTCGCCCCCGGGCTAGTCCCCTCCCTCCTCGGTCACTCCCTTGCATTCTTGGTGTACCTGTGTACTTATCCGTCTTCCCCAATACACGGCAACTCTCCTTTGAAAGCAAGGAAGAAAGCTCATGCAAATTCACGTCCCAACAGCAATTAGCAGAGTGCTTTTTGCATAGAGCTGGGAGGCAACAAATGTTTATAAAATGGAGGTGTCCTGGACTAGGTCTCGCAGGCCTTTACATGGCCCCAGGAGCTAATCAGTTAGTAGATCTACAGACCCTACTATCATCCCACGAGCTCTCACACACACCCTTTCCTTTCTGTTCCCACTGTCCTTGTTTCTTGTTTTCTTCTGATCTGTATAATAATCTCATAACCAGTTCTCTTGAATCTGTCTTCTTCCTAGCCCAGAAGAGCTTTTTCCAAACCCCACTAATAACCATCCTACAACTGCCCTGTGCAAAAAAATCTCAAATTTTACCAAAATAAGTCAAAATAAGTTTCCTCTCTTAGGATGTAAAACCACACCGTGGCCCCAGCCAACCTTTTAACCAGATGCATTCCAGAAATATATACTGACAACTCCTTTGTCCCAGGCGCTTGGCTAAATAGTGATTAAAGAGAGAGGTACAAAACAAATTGTATTTCTGCCCTCGTGGAGCTTATATCTTAATAGGAGAAATATAGACATTAAACATATTTTTTTAAAAAATAAATAGATAAGCATATAATTATAGTACCTACCCTAGAGTAATAATCAGTCAAGGTACACAAGAAGCACACACAAGGGTATCCACTGCAGCACTGTTTATGATAGTGAAGAATTAGAAACAACCTGCATGTCCATCGAAAGGAAAATGGCCACATAAACTATGGTATATCTAAATTTAAGAATACAGACAGCGGTCAGAAAGAACGATAAGTGGCTAAATCACCAGGACATTGTGGAGTAAAAAATAAAAGAATCGAGCTATGCCGTTTTTTTTTTAAAGCACACACACTATATTTTCTAAAGGAAATATATGAACATGTATAATATATAACTATGTGTCTGTATATATGTATACACATAATACATACCTATGTTTACATATACACACATAAGAAACATGGATGCCGATCATTTCACTGTACAAATATTGAATAATTACACTGTGCGCCTGAAACTAATGTTCTATGTTAATTATCTCTAAATAAATAAATAAATGAGAAATAAATACATATGCAAATACCTTAAAGTTGGGAAGACCCCATACCAAAAGTGGTTAATTCTTACATGTGGGCAAAGATCCAGGTCAATATTTAGTGGTGGCTAAAGGTTTTGATCTTTTTACATGTAAAACATTGATATTTCACCTGTATAATTAAAACTTAGCTTCCCATTAACACAGAATCCCATACTGTGCTCATGCTGTGTTCGAAAATGAAAAATAAAATGTTTAGGGCTTCCATATGCTTTTTGATAAACATCTGATAAACCATTCTCTGCTTACCTATCTCCTTGCTCTGTGCCTGCTGCCTCGCTTACCCTGACGTGAATCTCCCCAAACCACGTGCCATGTACATGCAAAAATTAATCTGCACCCATCCTACACATCCCCCAAGGTCTCCTCCAAATGCCACCACTCTCTTTGTTCAGTCATCCTTTGTTCAGGGCCTCCATTATGACATTTGCTGGGTTATGCCTCGCCCTGGATATGTGTTTGTCTTACCGCCTGACCAGGCTACATGCTCCTTAAAGGGAGGGCCAATTTCCTCCACGTGTGGCTTAGGGCCGGCACACAGGAAGTGTCCCCATATTTAGTTGTTCTACTTAATTAAATAAACATGCCCTCTGGGTTCTTAAAATTCACTCATTCATTTACTTTCTCACTCCACAAATATTTACAAAGCGCCTACTGTGTACCAGCCGCTGTACTAGGTGCTGGGTATGCAGCAAGAAAGTAAACCTATCAAAACGCTTGTCCCTGTGGAGTTAACGTTTAATATGATGGCGTATTAAATGATAAATGCTGTGGAGAAAAATAAGGGGGGGCAGGTAAGGTTGAGAGAAATAGAGGGGGTGGTTGTGGGTGATGTTCGATAGGCTAGTCGGGGAAGACTCCACAGGTGAGGACGTCTGAGTAAATATCTGAAGGGGAGACAGTGTGAGCCATGCGGAGTCCCTGGCAAAGAGCATCCCAGGCTAACGGACTGGCATCCGAAGAGCTCGAAGAGGTTTGCCCAGCGGCTCAAAGAAGCCAGCATGGCATTTTGGCAGGTCTGGAGAGTTAAGATGAAGAAACAAGTCAGAAAATTAAGAGGGAGGAGGGAGATGCTGATCGCTCACGGCTGGGCCACTGGGGCGTTGTAAAGGCTGGATTTTACTCTGAATGGACTTGAGAGCCCCTGAATGGTATTAGAATAATAATGACCTGGCTTGGATATTAAGAAGTTTATTAAGCGGACGGATAAAACCAAGGATACTCCTAAAACAGCAATGACGAAAGTCTCCTTTGCCGAAATCACTCAGATATTTAAGTGCGTCCATATTTTCGGGTTACTTTTACAACAAGAACAACGATAATGGTAAGAAATAAGGATAAGAATAGAGAAAAATAATACAATTGACTGAGCCCCTGCTGTGTACCAGTCTATCTCCACATCCAATTTATCCAATCACGGTGTTATTTAACTCACTAGGCAGATAAAACTGTTAACCACGAGAGATTAACTAGCTTTCTGACTTACTAACTTGTTACTCGAGGTTCTACAACAAGAATAAAGTAGAATTCTAGCCCAATCTAACAGCCCATGCTGACTCATGCCATTCTTTTTGTACTAAGCAGCCTTCGGAGAATAGAGAACAATAATAGCGATCGTTGATTAAGTATTTATTATAGGCCAAGCTCACTATATGCATCACGTCTGGATACCCAGGCAGAGTCAGGACCCCTGAGTTCTTTCTGAGTTCGAACCAAGGCTCTGGGCTGCCTACCAGCTGTGTGGCCTCTGCCAACCACACTTGAGCTCCCTTTGCCTCTGTGTCCCCATTCTACAGTTGCAGGTAAGAGTACTCACTGACCAGTGTATTCGGGAGGAATAAACAAGTCCTCACTCATAAAATGCTTCCGGGAGAAGTTGGCACATAGTAAGCACTCAATTAAGACACGCTATTATCATAAAGGCCATTGCCCAGGGCACAGAGAAGCTCAGCACGCAAAGCCACGTCTGTTCTTAACCACTGCAGGGCCCAGCCAGGGGCTTTACTGGACAGTGAAGCGAGTATGTTTCTAGCGGGCGAGGGACACAGTCGGATTTGGACCCGGATTTGTCCGCTCCAGGACCGGAGTAGCTAGTTCTGAATCAGCAGCTGGAGTCTAAACCACCCAATGTAAACACAACAAGAAAGATACCTGGATCTGGGTGATCCTCAGGAAGTGGGGCGACGACCCGCCTTTCCGTGCTCCTTGGGCATCTTCTCCAAACAGGGCGTCGAGCGAGATCCCAAAGACCGCCGACGCAGTGAGCGTGGGTGGGGCGGGGAAGGATGAGCTCCCGGCGGGTAAGGTGTGTCCCCTCAAGCCACGCCCCCAGGCAGGATCCTAGGATGGGTAAAATGCAGGAGAGCAGATTAGGGTCAGGGCCACACCCTCGACGGGCGTAGAGTGAAATGACCAAAAAAAATCAGGAGTCTAGACTCAAGCTCAGCCAGCGGCTCTCAGCGTCAGTGGTGTGGTCCATGCAACGCCTTGACCCCTACACGTGGAGCCCGCTGGGCTTTTTGCTCAGCAGCTCCCAAAACGAACACAGGTAGTTTTCTCAGAAACCAGAACTGAATAAAATACGGCCTTCAGAGCCTGCCTGGATCCAAATCCTGACTCCATTGCTCCGCTGCCGGGAGACCTGTGGCCAGTGGCCTGTAAAATGGGAATAATAATGTCGCCCAGAGCATCTGGGGCTTCTGAGCATTAAATGAGCTGATGGTGGTGAAACCTTAAAACTTTCCCGCCTACGGCGACCACTTAATAAACATTAGCCAAAATGACATTAGCCATTATTCTCCCTGGATGTCTTCCTGTTCTAAAACAACCCTTCGAATTAACTAAAAATCCCTTTGGCTCCTTTGACAACTTTTCTTTTTAATGTGGTTATCACATTTTGTTGAGATATATATATGTATGTGTGTGTATATATATATATACAATATATATATAATATATATATAATATATATACATATATATACTTTAAAAAAAATACCAAACCTGCATGTCCTCTTATAAATATTTTAAGAGATTATGTTTTGTCCCCACTTGTTTTGAAAAACGACTCAGCATCATCATCGAGTGGGATTAAAACAGTGAAAAGCAAATGAGGACAATAGGATCATCTTTCCTGAACTTTCCTCCCCCCTCAAAAAAAATTTATTATTAAAGATTCAGATGTTGGGCTTTTAAAGACCATCTTGCTAAGTATTTTCTTATCGAGTTCCTTTTTTTTTCCCTCCCCCATAAACACGACGGTAGAGATAGTTCTTTCCTCCCTGCCTCAAAAAAAAAAAAAAATCTGTCACATAAATTTCTCCAAACCAGTACAACTGAATTTTCTGCAAAGATTTGTAACTGATATACTACATTCTTTAAGGAAAACAAGCATGCTATATACAGAAACAAACAGTTTCAGAAGCAGTTTTATTTGAAGTCAACAAATAAGAACAACGTGTCCCCAAGGAAACAAAGTAGAATTTGGACTCGAAGCTAAAATGGCTCTGCCTTAATCCTCTGTTACCCAGTGCTATGGGGCTGCGTTTACAGGAAACGCCCGCCACCAGAAGTTCTCTGCTAGTTTTCAACCAGTTTTCAACCGTATTTTTGCATCATCAACTCAGCCAGATGGAAACAAATAAAATACCCAGCTTTAAAAAAAAAAAAAATCGTAAAGTAAACGAAGAGAACGCTGACCTGTTCATTTCTACCTTCTTCAGGATGGGAAGAGGCAAGAAGAAATGCAGGCTCCCCTCCCCCTCCAGGACCGAGCTTCCCGGTGGGTGGGAACTCTCTCATTACCACATTTTCAAATAGACCGGTTTCTCTTTTAATCAAAGTTAGTTTGTGGTTGTTTGGCAGTCTGAGCATGCCGTGTTTTCATAGCTATAGAAAATGTGTATTTATTTATTCTGAGATGGCTATGACCATATGACAAACATAAGCCAGCCTTAGCCAATGATTTATAAGAGCTCTGAAAAGTACTGCCTTGAAACATTTTAATAGAGGTTCTCTCATCCTTTGTAAGTGGAAGTGTAAATTGGTACAGTCCTTTTGTAAACAACTCAGGGAGACAAGTCAAGGGCCTTACAATGTTCATACATTGGGTGCTGCAATAAACACTCCTGGAATGGGTCCTAAGGAAATAGCCCTAATCAAGGGAAAGGTATTATGAAGAAAGATATTTATGGCAACAAGTTTACTATAAGGGGAAGAAAAACACACTCACACTCTCTGTCCATGTATACGTGGAAACATTTCAAAGGAGGAATGATTAATCATCCAAGTTACCCCCCCACACTCTTGCACACAGCCATTTCGAAATTAGAAAGTTTTGAAAAATATGCTGTTGGGAAATATAATAGCAAACTGAAAACTCAAGATGAAAAGTTGTATTTTTAACAGATTATAACTATTTTATTAGTAAGCAAAAAGGGAGGATATAGGTATGCATAACATTTCTAAGTTGTTTATCAGGGAGCTTTTACTATGAACAGGGCATTATATATGATACCAAGGACATTGTTAATTCATTAGCTGTGATAATGGACTTATGGGTTATTAGAAAAAAATGTATATACATTTTTAGAGACATACACTGAAGCATTGAGGAGGAGAATGACATGTTGGAATTTATACTTTAGCAAATGTTAAAAACAGGAGAATTGAAGCAAATGTGGTTAACATCTTGAAACTGTACAACTGGATTTGAGTATGAGGGGTTCATTTTACTATTCTCTCTCTGCTTTTGTATACATTTCAAATTTTATATATTTTTTAAATAGACATATATGGCCAGTGGTCACATAGGAAAAAAATTTAAATGATTGTTTTTTTTGTTATTTTTGTTTATACTAATTTATTTGAGCCAAACAGGACACGCCTAGAAGCACTATCTCAACAGACTGAGAAAAAGGTTTCTAAATGGTTGTTTTTGATCATGAGATCTGCATGGCCTTTTTCTACCTCCTATTTTTCTCGAATTATTTTCTTTAATATGCTGCATTACCTTTGAAAAAAAAATTGATTTTACCAAAAAGAAATTAAAATTAAGAGTTGACAGTTTCGCAGAGATGTTTTTATTGCTGTGTAATAGTCGTGAATCCTCAGAATACTGTAAGCCTGTGTACCTGAAAATGTGAGTTTGTAAATGGTCCAGATCCTGCCCATGGGATAACACGGTGCCATCTGAGACTATGCCGTAAGTATAATCAGCTGATAAAAAGGCCAGCTGCACCGAGCCATTTTAAAGATTACGAACCATTTAAAAACATACCACGTCTCACCTCTTAAACGTTCAGTGGCAAGATACTCCGGTTTTATTTCTAAAGTTGCATGCAGTAATCATGTAAGCAGCAAGCAGCACAGAGTCCCACATACCGCCAAGCTGACTCAGAAGGAAGGGTTCCACATTCCTTAATTAGCAGCATCAGAAAAGCACCACTTCCTGTAGTGGAGCTTCCCATTTCACGCAGCTACTCAGCTGGCCCGACCCAGCCCACAAGTTCACGCAGAGGCTTTCCAGAGAGTCTGGAAATGCAGTTAGCGTCCTTTAATTCATTTCATTAAATCACCTCACTTTGTTTTTGTTTTGTTCCATTCCGTCGTATTCTAACATTTGCAGATCAAAGATGTCCGTGATGACATTCTGCATGCTCTCTGTTTCTGCATTCGTGTATATTGAGATCACTCACCCTTGAGAGCAGAATGGATGAATGCTTCACCAACTTGAAAATACAGTTCTCTTCATGATCAATAGTGAAAAGATACAAAGGAAAGTGCTGGGCCAGAAGTTGTTTTTCTTTTTAGCACTACTTGCTTCGATCAAGTTCCTGATTTGTATTAAAGTTCCTTTTAGCAGAACTCATACAGGACGCAAGAGTGTGAGAAAGATTCCCAAACAAGATTACGCAGTTTTCCAATGTGGTGAACTCGATCATTTTTGAAAAGACAAGGACTGCACTATTGCAGTCTTAACTGAAAATGTCGAATTCTCCAGAAGCGTTCTTCTTGTCAATATTGGGTTTAACCCTGATGAGCAATTTACTTCGAACTTCAGACGTTTTAAAGAAATGAAAAATAATACTAAGCAGGTGACCGATGGGTTTGCCGGACTAAACTTTAAAAAAATATATTTGGAAAACATTAGTGTTGCATTTCCATTGATTCTAACCCATAATTCTAACACATGATTCCATTTTCCCCTTTCAGTCCTGTCTTCCTTAAACTATGTCTTTTCAAAGAATCCTCCTCTTTGACCACCAGGTTGATAGATTTATATTTGGTTTTTAACGAAGTTCTTTACCTGTAAAGAAGAGGGTAGATAAGAAAAGTTCATAGTCTTAAACCCCAAGAGAAAGCAAGTGTTTGCCTTAGTGGCAAACCTGCCTCCTGCGGTGTCTGAGGGGAAGCAAATGTCTACTTAGGAATTTTATTTCTTCTGACGACACATTCCAGCATTGGAGAACTGCTGAAGCTGGTTAGTGTTGTAGACTAACTCTCGATTGCATCTCTTAAGAATGAAAGCCTTCCCTTCTTTTTTTTTCTTTCCTGATTTTTTTTATTTTTCAATTGCAATTAGTTTACAAGATTATATTAGTTTCAGAGATACAACATAGTGATTAGACGTGTATATAACTTAACAGAGTGATCACCCCGATAAATCTAGTACCTGAAAGCCTTTCCTTCTGACCCCAGGGAATAATGAATTTCTTCTAACACTAAGTGATAATTATAATGAAAAATATATTTTAAAATTCAGTGACTTTTATTCATTAAATCACTATTATGTCGAGTCGAGTCCAGAGTTAAGGACACTGGCTTAAATTAAGTAGACTTTGGGCTTTTGGTGTTCTTGGGTCATGTAAGGGTCATGAAACCGTTTGACTCTATCCATGACTCAGTTTCCCTAATCCCTCCTATAACACAAAATACTATGAGGGAGCATGAAAAGTGCTGATGACTAAGATACTATCTTTTGGAGACAAAGATGTCATAGGATTTTTTTTCCCGAAAATAATGTTTATAAAAAGAGTGCATTGTTAAACATGATCCAGAACCCCAAGAAGCTGAGTCTTCTTTCAACTTCTAAGAAGTCAAGATTGAAATGCAATTGTTTTTACTAATATTTGGGGGATATTATTCACTTGTGACAAGATGATATCTGAATTCACTCTTAAAGTTTTGTTTCCTTCCATTTCTGTATATTAGAAAATAATTTCTGCTCTTTATTTTTCCAAGTTATTAAAGATGTTATGTCTATCTTAGTTTTCAAGTAGGTAGCAAAACATTTTAAATCTGTCAATTACGATCCATTGCAATAATTCAAAGCTTCTCCTTGGAACACAGGACACCCACCATCTGCAGTGTATTTATTCTATTATATTCTGTTTACATAGAATCCAGTATGCATGGTGTCCACGTGAGGTTGTTCAATGGACTGAAGGAATCTTAGCAAACTTGTAAGGGTGTGAGCACAACCTCTGCTCCTTCCTCATCTAGCTGGCCTGCTACTGGTGCCACTGTCTGTTAGATAGTGACCTGTGAGACCTCCTGGTCTGGTTGATATTTCTTCACCTATCAGTAGATCATAAGTTGGAGTATTTCCTTAGTCATAGAGACTGGCCGTTTACTGGGATGTTCTCAGTAGGAACTACAGTTGAAGATAACAAAATAGTTATTTAAACATGAATGTGGAAAAAAAAAACCTCTTCTTGAGGGTTTACGATCATTTTGCTATTTTCTGACTCTCAAAATTGTTTTTAAGAGTATAGATCGGATTTTTTTTTTTATTCTTTCCTATGACATTTGAATGTTTAAGTCTTTTGAAAACGCTTATGTGTTTTGACCAGCCAGAAAATCTTAATAACGTCTATAGTTCCTAAGATTAAGAAAATAGGAGAAAGCTAGAGAGATTTGGCAAGCAAGTATATAATAATCTGGCAAGGAAATTCTTGAGCAAGAGTTTATTGGAACATTTGAAAGTAATTAAAATGTTTTTTTTCCTCAAATTTATTTTTGTCCTTTTTACTTTAAGCACACACAGACATACAATTGAAAAATAACATTACAAGTATAAATGAGTTTTTAAGCTGAACAAGCCAAAATGCTACTACCAGGGTTTTTATGGAATATTGACTAAATGTCTGTAATTCATTCTCAGGCTTATTGTAGGTGTCAAGACACCCTTTAAGAAAAGCTGATCAGATCCTCAATATTCAAATTTAATTTATATTTATTGACCTGATACAGAATGTCCTGCATAATGTTTAAAAATATCACCCTCCAAATTATGGGATAAGCATGGAAAATGGCATCTATATGGTTAAGTACAGGCCACAGTAGATGAATCAGAATTATTTGTGATAACTCCATAATAATCTAGAAGAATATTGTTATTAGGCCTATGTACCTGCCATATTTTAAATACAAGGATTCTCGAATTTTGCAATATCCTTAGAAAAGATCAGAGGACGTATTCTAGTATGCAATGTACAATCCCTAAAAAATGCTTTTTGAATTTTATGATTAGAAAGCCTCACTGTTTATTATAGAAAGTTTGAAGACTGCAAAAAAAAAAAACACCCATAAACCCAACATATAACATTCAGAAACAACCAGAGGTCCTATGTTGGTGCGTTTTCTTAGAGCTTTTCAAAACAGTATAGTACTTGATAGTCCCCTGGTCTTCACCTGATTGTTACAATGATGGTTTTCCTCATGTGCTCAACATGTTAGCTTCTTAAATCACATCTTTCCTTTCCCTTTTAAAAGTACATAAAATACAAATATTATACAGGCTTCCCATCTCCCCCCAGCACCCTCCCACTAACTCCTTGTGGTCGAGCAGGATGGTGCAGAAAATCTGAAAAGTGAAACAAGAAAAAAAAGTGCTCACTGACAGTTTAATTAAAACTCTAATGGGAAAAGATTATAATACCATTGAAACTCTTCCTCCCCCCCTCCCCGTATCTTAAGATATTTCAGAGTGAATTATCCAGGAAGAAAGACCACAAAAGGGGGATTCGCATTGTTAAGGAGAACTAAATCGACAAGGCAATTATCTCCTCTAAAAAATTCTTCACTCCGGGGACCACAGAGTGGGAGGGGGACTGGCTTTTTTTCTGTGTCCCCTTTGTACCTCTTGAATTGGAGATCAGAAGCAGGTATTTAAAATATATATAAATGTACTTTCTAAGTACAGTAATAAATGTATCTGTATTACAATCTTAAGGGACCAAGCTCATTAAATAAGAAACATACCACCTCTGTTTCTTAGTACATAAGCTTCTTGGCACTTCTCCGTTGTCTCGCTTTCCATTTCAAAATCAAACTTTATTTGGAGAGGACGGTGCACAGTAACTAAAAATAGGACACCTGTTCCATTTTGTCCGTGGGTATATTGTCAGAAAAGCCTTGATGACACTCCCCAAATTAGATTATCAGCCCATATAAAATAGAAACATCTAACGATATTTATGCAATGAATCTTTATAGTATTTGTACAGTTTCTACTCCAGGAGTTTTTCACGCATTCTCCAGACACATCCCACTGGAAGACAGTGAGTCAGGGACTGGAAGGTGGACCGATGTCCTGTTTGGAGTACAAAGTGCAAGACGGTATGTGGTGGGTGCAAGGTGAAGGCTCCTCTTGAGGCTGCTGCCTCTGATGAGCTTCCCTGCCCTCCCACTCTGCCACAATGTGATCCATTAATTTTCTGAAACATTTATTTAAATCCGTTCTCTTCCTGAGTCAGTATGGACTTCGCTCATCTTATTTCCTTGAACCATTTCCACCTTACATGGCTTAGCAATTGCAAGGAAGCAGTTTCTTCCGGAGCACCAAATGGATAATATGTGCTTACACAGATGTAAAAAGATGTACCATGTGAACTTTCCTTCCAAAATGACAAGTGAATCTGGCTTCAAGTCACAGTATCAAGCGTTGCAAGATTTGTACTTTGCTATATAGCATGAGAATCTACTATGGGGTGCCTCTCTTTGTTGTTTCTATTCTATTTCGACGTGACTGTCGGTCTGGCTTGGAGGACGAGCCAGGGACCCACTGGCGATTAGCCCGACAGCCCAGGCAGGGTCACTCTTGTAACAGAATCAGTCCTGACCCAAACGCCAGGCTTGAGTGACAAAAAGCTTGATTGTGCAATTTTCTCAGTAAGCTGACCTGAGGCTTAGTCCCGTATTTGCTTTCTACACACTAGAAAATATGTTTAATGCGTTTTGGAGTGTTCCACACGAAGCATTTTTGGCTTGTTAACACAGCTTAAACTGTTGTGCCTCATTATGAGACTGTATTTTGAGAACAGGCGGTGAAAGTTGGGATTTTTCTCTTCCTCCTCTTTTTTTTCCCCCTCCTGCTTTAAAAACAAGATAAGCCTGTATGCAAATAGAGTCCGCGGTAACCACAGTAACATTCTCAACTTTATTTATTGAATTGCAGAGTCTTCCTTCACCCGTTTAAGTTCTATTTGCATACCTTTGACATTATCAACATTTATTCCAGTAATGAGTCATTTGAGACATCTTCTGGTTTATAGCTTAGAGCTGGATTCAACAGTACTGATGTCTTCTGTATTAAAACTTAGGACTCTTTATGTGCAGAGAGAGACAGACAGAGAGAGAGGCTTTTGTTTTGTTTTGTTTTGTTTTTCATTCTAAAATGGAAATGTGCCCAAACGAATTAAAGACAATATCTGAAACGTATTTAGTTATGTATTTCACACACTAAAGAAATATACTGTATGACATTCTCATTCTACAAAGAGAGAAAGAATAGGCATATTCTCTTCCCGTGCTGAATATATCTAGTCTCTTAAAAAGGAGTATTAGCTTTATATTTTGAATATTTTTTCCAGCTTGACTGAGATAGCATCAACTCGTAACATTGTGTAAGTTTAAGGTGTACACTGTGTTGATTATATTTCAACGATTTTTAAATGGAAAGAAGAAAAAAGAAAGAAGGCAAGAAAGAGAGACGACCTCAATACTTTTCTCAGAAAGAACAGGAAGCCTGAAGGAGGAAGTATGTGACAGTTTATTTTTCAACAAGTCCCCGTTATCAAGTGAATGAAATTCCTCTGGAAGCTATAAACATGAAGACTGGAGGATGGCTGTGTGCAGATGGCACAAAGGCTCCTCGATATTTAGATCATTTTTTCAAAGCTGAGTTATTAATGAAAGCCAATTATTGCACTTTTCCAAAAGGAAACACTGAGTCATTCATGAAATGATCTAAGATTTCGAAACTTGCTTACACCATTTTTTTTTCCTCCTTCTTTCCTACCTGTGCCAAAAGCAGGCTCAGAAAAGCCAAGCCGGCCCCAAATTAGCCCAAGACTGGAGTAATTTAACAAAGACTCCAGATGCCCTAAAGGGTGACTGTCCCACCAGGATGGCAGGCTCAGAAGTGCCTCCATGGCGGGGAGGGGCCCCTGTCCCCTCCCTTCGGGGGGCCTGTGATTAACTAGTTCTGGCATAGCAATTATTTGGCCATACCCTTGGCCTGCTTCCAAGTTTCATGTGTAACAGCAAATGGGCGTGGACCCGCAGATAGGCAGGCCCGTGTTTTTAGAAGCCATTACATATTTATGGCCAGAGCCCTACAGAATTTGGCCAGAGATGGATACAGATGAGAATGCGTTTGGCGAGGAAATAGTGACTTCTAGATCCATTTATCAAGAGAGCTTACGCTTACATCATTAAACGGTGTCCAAAGACAGTCAACAGACATTTGGATCAGGAATAAACTGTGAGTGAGGTGGTTTTCACCTCGGCACAGCTTCACTCTGTCCCTTTCTCGCTGAGGAAGGGTATTTCTAAGCATGACTTGGGAGAAATTCACTGTGAGTTAAACCATCAAATTTTCCGAACAAGCCCTATGGAAGCAGCCTATTTCATCTTTACAAACGACTGTAAATCCATGTCGATAAATAATGGAGACAAGGAAACAACGTTTTGATCCAAACGATACAGAAAAGCTTGGAATCACGCCTCCTTAACATCACGCCTCATGTTTGCGTTGTACTATCTGAAGGATTTTACATGTAGATTACCTTAATATCGCTCTGCCATGTAGAGAGGAGACCTGCATGCTGGCCCATTTCACAGATGAGGAAAACAGTGGCTCAGAGACCCTGTCACCTTTCCAAGGTCACAGAGTTAATTGATCGCGGAGCCTGCATGTAGGTCCAGGACTCCTGGCAGAGTGCTTGGCCTTGTTCTCCTTGGAAGCTGGGTCTGAATGTTCCCTGTTGTATATCTAGAGTTCCTGAGCTTCTAGGCCTGCTGCTACACTAAGCCAGAGCTTTTCAACTCCTAGAATTCCCAAGGAATATTCAAGTCTCCTTTGTACTCCCTACCTGAAGACCTCGGTCCTTTTTTCACAATGGGGATGCACTCCTCAGAGAAGGAAGTGGTCTAGATTCTGGTCATTAGTGTAGAGCGGCTTCCTCTTTTACTCCTTGAATTTATTTTGGTGTTATTTTATCCCAACACCTAAAAAAAATCCCAGATTCTGCACCACATATGAGGGACTTTTTAAAAACACCCTTCCTCATCCACTGAGATGTTACGAATAATCCCCAGAGATTTTTAATTTTCCATGTGTGTGTATATTGTTCACAATTTTTTTAACAGTGATCTTCCCCCCCCCCCCGCCCGCCACCCCTATCTATTTAGGACAAAAAAAATTTTTTTAAAAAAACTCTCTTATTTTTGTGTAACTCACCTTATGTAATTCACACGAGGGGTGGTTATTACTAACACCAGTAAAAAAAAATATTGCAGCGTTTCATGACGAACCCTTAGACAGTGTGTTCATGTCTCACTCATGTAGAATATGCCTGGTAAGCACTGGTTAAAAATTGGTGATTCCAGCGCAGTCCTCCTCAAGTTGATTTTTGTGAGATAGATACCTGGGAGACCTTGAACATTCTGTTAGAGTTTATAATCACGAGAAGAAGGACAGAGGGTGGTGTTCAGGAGGAATATTGCTTTATTACTCAGCTAAAAGTCCCTTTGGCACTAAAAGTCCCTCCTCGCTGTTGCTGCAGGCTGTGGGAAGTCAGCGTTTTCTTTCTCTTACTGGCATTTTCACTATGCAGAAGAGCCGCCTCCTGTGAACGATTCTATTTTCAAAATATGTGAAAGAAAACGTTGTTCTTTTAGTAAATGACCCCCACCCCCACCCCCACCCCCTTGGTTACAGATCCCTCCCCTCTTTGGACTCTTACGTGCAAAGCAGTCGCCGTTGGGGGAGGGGACGTTGTCCCCAGCTCACAGCGCAACAAGGGCATCATTTTAATATCTTTCTCACCACGTCTAAAGTCTCGAGCGCTGTTCTAAGTGTTTTATGTGCGCTAGCTGGGTGAAGCCTTGCCACCGCCCTATGGGGCGGATCCCAATGCGCAGAGGGGTAAACCGAGGCACGGAAGCGTTAACTAACCTGTCCGTGATCACACAGCTCAGCGGCCAGGCTCTGACTCATAATTTTTTGCTCCCTCCAGGCGTCAATGCAGCCTGCAAACCTTCGATGAAGGTAGTTCACTGACCTCTGTCCCAGAGGCAGGATTTTTTTTTTTCCGAATGTCACAGGAGTGTAAGTGAAAGTAAGGGGAGTCTCAGTAAGGAGACTTGGATTGAATAGACAGCGGGAAGCCACTGAGAAAGAAAATGCGTGTGACATTGATCTGGGTCAACATTTTACTTCTGCCCATTACTGTTTCCTATAAATCTTTGAGCCAACTGGCTGTCGCAACTCAAAAACATGTAGTGATTCCCTGGCTAGGTCAGGGCAGCTAGAAAACATGACATTTTAAGAGTAAGTTCTAGATGCTTTAGCTTTGAACGAGCAGATTCATTTCAGTTCATTTTAAATGCTTATAAATCTTAAGTCATAAACTGTTAATTCACTAGCTGAAGGACTCATAGTTGCTATCTTAAAAAACAGCAACCAACAAGCCAACTAGAAACAAAAAAATTTAAAAAGCAAACACGACCAAGCAAACCAACAAGCTAGACATAGTCATAATGCTTAAGAAACAGATATTTTGCTTAATTATATTTTCTACTTGCTCAGAGGTCCACAAATAAAAGTTTAGTTTCATCTTTTCTATACTTAAATACATATTGTAAAATGCGTTTATGTCTGTATACATCTTTCTTGTGCATTTTCAAATGTACAAGAAACATTTCTCAATCTTTAAACATTTCAAGATGGTAAACATGTCATCTTTTATGAAACAAGTTTAGGTAGCAATAAACCAAACCACAAGTAGAAAAAAATATATTTTTCTCAAATAATTCACAATTCTTCAGGGTCTTCATTCTGAATCGAATAATCGTTCATGACGAAATAGAAAAAAAAAAAACCAAAACCATTAAGTTAAGCTTCACCTGCGTGGACTTCATAGCATTCCCTGGAAGCTTCTTTTTTTTTGGACCGAATTCCTAATATCAGTTCTGTTCTCATGATTTATGTCTTCCTCTTTCTAAGAGGGAAGTGAAAAATTAAAAGGGCTCAGTTTTTATACACACATATTCTTAAATACAGCACATGCGATGTGGATATTACAGTGTAATTTCAACAAGAGCAAGAAAAGCTATGTCTGGGAAACAAGTGCGTAGAACTTACATGGGTCATTAAAACTTGTCTTTATTATCAGGTCGCTAGACGCTAAGGAAAGCAGGCAAGCGCTCTAACTAAAGTGTAATTTAATTAAACTTTACATCTTAGGTATGATGAAAAGACCTGAAGGCTCTCATTTACATTAACATGAACTCCGCATAGATCCCATCTGAGAAAGTCGAAATGATTTCATTGTATGAAGGAGTTCGGTGAACTTTTTATTCTTACTGAGTAAAGTAGATTTATACCGATTAAGCCAGACACCACGACTGCATAAGTCTACGCCAGTCCTTTCTCCATGGAGAGGTGGCCTCTTCCCCACTGCAGCCATGATGGTCCCCATTTACCCAAACCTTGACGAAAGGAAAATTTAGCGAGCAAATGCAGCCAGATGAACCATCTATATAAAAATCGTGAATTTCTGATGTCTCTGGCATTGCAGATCTTGGATTCAAATGCATATAGGAAGAGATTAATTACCCGGTTATTCTGCAGTCAGAGTGAAGCCATGATGGAGTGCTAAATGAAAATCTTACACCCAGAGATCCATTCAATAACATACATCTGTGGTGGACCTCCTCTACTGGGCCATATTTGAGGGGATGGGAGTACATTGATATGTAATATCAATATAATATATATGATACATAATATCCATATAATAATATATAATGTACTCACAAGTCCCTTGAAAATATAGTTACTTTCTTGCAGCCATGACCAAATCGGAGCCTTACAAAACATAGCCAAGGACATTCTTTTTCTTTTGCTTATTCACTGAAAATTTATTGAGCACCTACCTTGTATCAGAACCTGCGTTGGCACAGAAATGCAGAATCAAACAAAAAAAGATGGCCCTAACAGGAGTCAAAATTTTAGCCGGGTAAACAGACATTTTTAAATAGCTCATTCTAGTGGATCCCAACCATTTGTAAGCATTAGAATTGACAACTGGCTTGATTAAAAATGCAGATTGGTGGGGCCTTCCTGGGTACCTAGAGGTCTCTTGCCCTCTGAGTATCACCCCAGGGGATGTAAAGGCAGGTGTTCTTAGTTGGCACCTTGCAGAAAGTACTCATCTGCAATTGGAATAAGTGCTCAGTAGAAAATTTGCACAGCACTGTGAGGGCAAGCTCCCCTGTGAGGAATAAGAGATACGGCACCTGGGACCCATGATGCTTTTAGGGGCCCAGAAAAATGTTTATTTTGATGTCTTTTAAGGCCAATATATAAATATATATAGTGGAATATATAATAATAAACCCAGCCTGGTTTATATCTGCCTTTGTGCCAATGCATTTGCAAAATATAATTTTTAACATCCTTTTAAGGAGGACGAGGCCCACGAAGGCAAAAATACGTTGTCCCACAACAGTCCTAATTTGGCCCTGATGCTATGGAGCTACATATATACAAGGGACATGGCTCTGGCGGTGGATAAGGCTTCCAGGTAGAAGGGACAGTTGAATTGAGACCTGCAAGGAGAGTAGAAATCAACTCTCCTAAAGGCAGGGTAGGAAGGAATAAGCGAGGAGTAGTTTGCTTCCAAGAGGAGATGAATCTCTCAGATATATTGATTTTTGTCTTATTGATTTGCAAAGCTTGCATGACAATCTACTTTTAGTTATCTTTTTAATGTTAATAACTGTCTAGATTTTTATTTGTTAGGGATTGAGGGTATCTGTGAAAAGAAAAAAAAAGAAGGAAGAAAACATTCAGAATAAACAAATTTCTTTGTCTCTCAGAAGTTTTCTTGGTTTCTTTGATACTGAGATTTGATTGGTAGGCAGGATAGTCAAGTTGTCATCACTATTGCTACAGACTGGAAGTGTCTCAAAAGCTTTATGTCTGATTGTAAGAAAACTTGTGTAGATCTTAGAGTCAAAATATTTACTCCGTTCTGGTAGGTGAGGGGAGAAATAAAACCATGAATACTGTGATTCCATTTATCATCACACTCCACATTTGCAGCACAAGGCACATGAAATTGATGGTCCTATCATGTCCCATAGGGGCCTCCTATAACCGTACCCCCCTTATAACATCAGGGAGGGTTGGGAATTGTGACGAACAGAGGAAATATGCAGTCTGAAGGAGGCAGCCATAGTCAGCGTTAGCCAGATGTCGAGGCGTAGAAATGCTGGTCTAATATTGATGTATATTCCTCTTTTTCGAACCTGGGTTTTTATGTGAAGTCTCTCAATTTTCTAAATATCAGGGACCAACCAAAATGCATCTGTGGCCACCATCAGCTGGTGAGCTTCAAATTCAGGGTCACTGGGTGGCTTTCCACAACTCCAGGGGGCACCATTCATAGAGCAGCTCCTTGGAGCGGGACAACGTGGCAGCCTCACCTGAGTCACAGCCTACTCCTTCTTCATACCCAGGGGAAATCAGGCCCATGTTTGTTCCATTCTCAGCTTGAGCGGCGGCTGACCCACCCCAAACACTCAACAAATATTTGTTGAATGAATCGACATCTTGTCTTTTCCACAAAGATGTGACGGCTGACCCTAGTTCTTTCTCTCTTTCTGGAACCGCCCTAATCAATACCATCTATCCATCCTATCTCCACGCCTTATGAACTGTCTGACCTTGGACAAGTTACTTAACCTCTCTTGCTTCTGTTTTTTCACCTGTAAATGGCAACGATAATAAATCTTAGTCTTGTGAGAACTCATTAGTTAATACGTGTAAAGTGCTTAGAACAGTGTCTGGCACATCATAAGTACTCAATACATGCTGGCTGGTATTATTATTTAATTGTATCTTAATTAATCACCTTATATTTTGTGTATCTCTCTCGACTGAAAAACCTTTTATGTGCTGATTCTATGACTTTTATCTTGTTTCTCTCATAGCAATTAGCATGATACAACCTGCAGAGTAAACGCTTAATAACTATTACAGAATCGCTAAAGATAAATTTTAGCAACTATATTAATTAGGATCTAAATCAGTTGTGAATGACAGCAACAGACCCAAAACCCACATGATAAGAATTTATTTGTCCTTCATGAAGAATAAATCTGGAGGTAGTCGGCCCCAGGCTGTGTGGCATCCATCGTGTCAGGAACTGGGCTTTTCAGTCTCACTGTTCCACCATCCTCTCATGTATCTTCTGCCACATGACCCAAAATAGTTGCTCAAGCTCCAGCCATCAGACCACATTCCAGCAAGCAGGAAGAATGAGGGGAAGTTTGAGAAGGAGACACGCCTGTTTAAGGACACTTCCAGGAAATCATATATAGTCCATGGGTCCCGAATCCCTGGGCCACAGACTGGTATCAGTCCATGGCCTATTAGGAACCAGGCTGCACAGCAGGAGGTATGTGGTGGGGCTAGTGAGTAAAGCTTCATCTGTATCTGCAGCCGCTCCCCAGCACTAGCATCACCACCTCAGCTCCACCTCAGTTCATCAGGCATTAGATTCTCACAGGAGCACAGGTCCCTGGTGCCACAAAGGTTGGGGACCACTGATATACACCCCTTCCCTTTACAAATCATTGGTCAGAATGTAGTCACATAGCTATTCAGGTGCAAAAGAGGCTGGGAAACATACTTTTATCTGCGTGGCCATGTGCCAACTAAAAGTTGGGGATTTTATTGCTGAGGGAGAAGGGGAAACAGATATTGGGGCAACTAGTGGTCTCTGTCCTGGTGGCTGAGTTTGCTGTGTGGATACTACGCAGGCTGGAATGATTCCAGCCCTATCGAAGGAAGCTGTTAACACGGGCCTGGCTGTGAGTTCTGCGAAAGCCCTATTCTATCTTTCTCTTAAAATTCTACTACTTTTAGGATTGATGGCTTTTCATTTATAAATGTCAATGTTCACTTATAATGGAACTCCCTAAGGAAGAAAGACATACACATAAAACCCGCTGATTAAGGAGTTTTTACCAACCAAAAAAAAAAAAGTTTTTATAAACGTTTTCTTGTTATGCTCAATTCAACCAACATGACCTCGTCTTATTTAATTTTTTTACTTGTTATGAACAATTGCAAACCAATACCACAGTAGAGAGAAGAGTACAATGAACCTCATCTATCCATGATACAGTTTCAACAACTATCAGTTCATGCATCTCTTGTATCATCTGTACCCCATGCCTTCCACTCTGTTATTTTGATGCAAAATCTAGATGCCATTTTGTTTTATCTACAGTAGGCCCCCCTTATCCGCGGGGGACACGTTCCAAGACCCCCAGTGGATGCCTGAAACCACGGATAGTACTGAATCCCACGTGCACTGTGTTTTTTTCCAATACTCACATACCCATGATAAAGTTTCATTTACAAATTAGGCACGGTAAGATTACAATCACTAATAATACAATAGAACAATTATAACAATATACTGTGATATAAGTTATGTGCATGTGGTCTCTCTCTTTCGAAATATCCTATTGCACTGTCCCCACCCTTCTGGCGATGCTGCGAGATGGTGCAATGCCCACGCGATGAGATGAAGCGAGGTGAATAACACCGGCGTCGCGATGTGGCGTTAGCCTATGGTCAGCGTGACCTGAACGTCAAAGCTTTGATCCTCTGACAGTCGATCTGATAACAGACGGCTGCTGAGTGACTGACAGCTGGGGAGCATACACAGCATGGAGACGGAGATGCTGGAGAAAAGGTGGATACCTGTCCTGGGCAGGACGGAGGGGTCATCACGAGACTGCACGTCATGTAGAACTTATACACTGTTTATTTCTGGAATTTTCCATTTAATATCTTCAGACTGCAGTTGACCAAGGGTAACCAGAACCAAAGAAAGGGAAATCTCAGCTAAGACGGGACTACTGTATCGATATTTTGGTGCCTCTAAAAAATAAGGGTGTCCTTAAAAAGCAAAATGGTAATATCATTATCACGCTTTACAGAATTAGCAGTAAGCCTTTAACGTCATCGAAGACTTTTGCCAGTGTTTAAATTTCCCTGTCTCATAGATTTTTTTTTTTTTTTAAGTTAAATTTGTGTGGACAAGAATCAAACGATTTTTTCGCAGAAGACATGTTCTTTTCAATCTATACGATGTCTGGCTGAATGACGCTTTACAAAGAAGCCACATATAACTATTTCCATAAATAGTTATGAAATAAAAAATTTAGTCCTTCAGCCACATAAGCCACGTGTGGCTAGTGCCCACCAGTGTAGATACAAAACATTTCCAGAAAGTTCTACTGGACAGCACTGCTCTGTGGGGTGCCCTGGGTCCTTCTTTTTCTTTGCAGTTTATTTGTTGAAAAAACTGGGATGTTTGCCCCATAGACACCCCACGTTTTAAACTCTGCTGATTCCAATCCCCCGTGTCATCCCTTCTCTGTACTCCTGCAAACCGGGAGTTAGAACGAAAGGGTCACAGGGCTGTGAAGTACAACATAGGGAATATAGTCAATAATATTGTAAGAACTACGGAAGATGACAGGTGACCCACTGTTGTGTTAAAAAGCAAACAGACACCTCGAAATCTGGAGGGTTGTACCCCAGAATAGTATCAGTGGTTATCTCATGGAAGGAGAATGATCTCATTTTGTGCGGATCTGTATTTCGTTGCTTATTCTGCATGCAGGGAGCACGCCTTTCTAATGGAAAGTCCGTCATAGCTGATATTTATTGCAAACAGTGTGCCAAGCTCTGTGCTGGGAGATTCACTTATTAGCTCATTGTGTTCGCGTGGCCCTCTATGAGGTAATTATTATCTCTGTTTTGCAGCAAACACTCAAGAAGTTTAAGTAACTTGTCCAAGGTCATATGGTCACCACTTGGTGGAGTCTGGATTTAATCTCTCAACTGCTTGACTCTCAAGGGATTCTGATTTTGGCAAGTGTGGCAGATGGCCCGAAAGACTTAACTTCTGGAAAACTCTTTCAGGTTGTTGCGAGGCAGACACAGATGTGGGCACGAAAGCCCATCGCTGCTTACCACACTGCATCATCCTCCACAAACATGGCGTCTCCCCTGCCAAAGCCCACTTTCAAGATTCTAGGCCTGGCACGTATGAAGCCTGATGCCTACACAGAGGGTGAGCTCCACAAATGCAGCTGCCTTTCGCCCTCCCCCGCCCCGCTCCTTAGACACAATGGGTGAAGGTCACTCCCACCCCGACAGACTGGCCTGCTGCCTTTTCTCACAGGCGCCATTCACTCACCCCTTGGGGCTGAGCTCCCACTATGTGCCAGGTACATGAAGGCCACCAGACACATGGACGCACCCAAACCAGACAAAAAAAATCCCTGCCCTCGAGAGAAAAGTAAATAAATAAACAAGCTAAATATAGCGAAAGCCAGAGCTTGATAAGCTATGAAAAATAGTTTGTTTTGGTTTGTGTGTGCGTGTGCATGTGCGTGTGCGTGGTGTGTGTGTGTGTGTGTAATTTTTGAGAGGATGGCCAAGGAAGTACTCTCGAAGGTGGGGCTGGGCCTGCTGGGTGCTCAGAGCTCAATCTGGCCCACTGACTGTTTTTGTACAACTGTGAGCTAAGAACGATTTTTCCACTTTCAACTAGTTGGAATAAAAATCAGAAGACCATTCTGTAACACATGAAAATGATAGGAAATTCCATTTCGTGTCTGTTAATAAAGTTTTATTGAAACACAGCTCTGCTCAGTATGTTTATTGTCTGTGGCGCTTTTGCATGACGATGGCAGGGTTGCGTGCATAGCTGCCAAAGAGACCATGTGGCACACAATGCCAAAAATATTTACCATCTGGCCTTTTCCAGCAGAAGTTTGGCAACATCTGCCCTAAGGTGTCATTTGAAGAAGGACCTGAAATGAAAGAGGCATGCACCGATCGGAGGCAAGATGCGACAGATGCCACAGCACATGCAAAGGCTCTGAGGTAGAATCATATCCAGTACGTTGCTGGCAGGACAAGGAACTCCTCGTGACTGGGGCAGGGCAGATGAGTTCAGAAAGCATGGGGGACCAGGCCGTACGCGGTCCATTGTAAGCACTTGGGCTCCCAGCTTGAGCGAGATGGGAGTTCTGTGGGGAGAGGTGATGTGCTCTGGCTTCTTTGACCATATTTTCCAGTTTAAGAATAGATGGAACTGGGGGGCTGGGGCGAGAATGGAACCGGTGGAAGCGGCCGCGAGGGCCTTGTCATAACCAGACGAGGGGCGAGGAAGGGCCGACCCGGAGAAGCGGAAGAATCGTTGGATCTATCTAGTGGGATTCTTAATACATTTCGCGAGTGAAACGAGCAGCCGAGGATGACTCTTAAGGTTTTGCGCCTGAACCAACAGAAGACTGGAATTTTCTTTAGCAGAACTGAAGAAGATCGTGGGAGAAGTAGGTTGGGTAGGGGAAGATGAGGTGGTCAGATTTGTCCTAAATCCGAGATGCTTTGAGACACCCAAGGACAGATGTTGAGTAAGTAGCTGGACCTGGGAGGCGGGCGTCTCGGGGAAGGCTCGGCTTTGAGATGTATATTTGGGTGTCGTCATTGTATGGCCACAGGAGATCACTGAGGCCATGAGTAAAGACAGACAAGACGAAATAGAACTCATCTCATCGAATGCTCCCCACCCCCATCCTACACTCAGCCTCTCCAGTGGCCTCTCATCTTTTTCATAATAAAATCCAAAGCTCCTGTCACGTCACGCCTTCCTGACCACTCCCTTGTCCTGTCTCCCGACTGCACTGGACCCAGATCACGGAGCCTCAGGCCTTTGTCTGCTCCCACTGCCTGGGACATTCCACTTGCAGACTTTTGCATTGCTCTGCAAACCAAATAGTCCCCTATCCATCTCCATCCCATGACTCTTTTATTTTCTTTCTTATTCTTGGGCAGAGCCTGACACGCAGTAGGGGCTCAAATATTTGTTGAACGATTTAAACGAAAGAATAGATAAGGCGTGATGATTTTCTCCTTTTTATATTCCGCATTCTCTACTCAAAAGCCGAGCGGTCTGCCACCTGGACCCTCAGGGTAGAAGTCATTGGTCCCAATCGTAAGCTGAAGAACTCAACACCAGACAGGCACGCGGTAAAGAAGGGGACCTGTGAGCAAGATGTCACAGCTTAGTAAGGTGATCAGGATATGCAGTTATGAAATACGGTGAGCCGAGGGCGGGGCCGGACATCATTGGACACACCCCTTCCAGTTCCCTGTTTGCTCTGCCTTTCAGGGAGAGGTGCTTCCTCTCTGATGTTTGGCAAAGCAAGTCTGGGTATTTTCCTGCCTGGGCAAGAACAGGAGCACCAAGAGAGATTTTCCAGGGATATGCAAGTTGCAGCCAAACAATGTGACTTTCTGTGGGTCTCTGCCAAAAAGGAGAGTCAGCACTCATTTGTTCCTAACGTGAAAGCCCCTCGAAGAAGGACGAAAAGGGAAAAATATAGCAGTTCTGTTGAGAGTACAGAATTTAGAATGGCTCTTGCTGGAACAAAAAGGGTTTGTTTTTTTGTTTTTTTTTGTTTTTGTTTTGTTTTTTTTTTTAGAGGAATGAAACTTCTGTATGATACTGTAATGGTGGATACGTATCATTATACATGTTTCAAAACCCATAGAATGTACAATGTAAAGGATGGACCTTAATGTAGACTATGGACTTTAGTTAATAATCATGTATCAATATTGGTTCATCCATCGATTGTATCAAATATACCACACAATGCAAGACATCAATAATAGAAAAACTGTATGGGGGAAGGGAGGAGGGTACATGGCAATTTTCTGTACTACGTGTTCAATTTTTCCGTATACCTACGACCACTCTAAAAAATAAAGTCTATTCATTTAAAAAATAGCTTAAAAGGCACACTTTTTAATGAGTGTGAAACTTGTGAAGATGACCCTTTGTTTCACTATCGTATAAGAGTGGGAAATAGAAACATTTTTTAAACATATGTATCTCTTGATAGCCTGAGGTGGAAAACAATCCGGCCACCATTAATTAATTTGGAATTGATCCACTGTTCTTGAGTTTGAAGTGTGTGGCTTTGCTTTTGTTGTTGTTGTTGTTGTTGTTGCTTTTAAATGTCAGTATTTTGTCATCCAAAGAAAGCCCTCAGAGAACTGTGACTCTTAAAAAGACAATATCAAATGTTTCAACAACTGACAAACCTCAGACTTCCTGTGTTTCTGTAACTTGCAGTTTTCCCTTCTTCTTTTAATTTGTTAATGATCTCTCTGGCTGCAGGCTCTCCCTGTCACACATCCCTAACTAGATCAGTAGATCAAAGGTGAGGCTTTGCTAAGTAATCAGTGTAATTTCACCCGTGTAGCAAGCTATTAAAAACAGACCTACAGAGTTTTTTCAAGGACAACCGAGGTATTGATTTGGCAACCAAAAACTCCAGTGGTGCAAGTAGTAATATACAAGGGCCAGTGTTTCCACATCATCTCTATCCCTTACTCACTCTGTCCTTAGGGAATTCCTGCAAGACTCAGAAAAGAAAAGGCAAATACGCCCAGGCCCCCCACCCCCCAGGCCAGTTCCTGCCTTCAGAAAAGAATTTCACTGTTACAAATTAGAGTAGGGAAGAGAAACCTCCTCTTTTCTTAGACAAGCTTGTTTTCTCTTTCTTTTTTTGAGATTGGTTTTTCCATGCATGTTTTTACCTCCCAGTCCTTACATCTATAGGTGGATTTTTTTTTTCCCCAAACAACACAGTTCTTATGTATTTTTGTAATTTGTTTTACATTTCTGGAATGAGGAAACTTTTCAGCTCATATTGTTGTTAAAATCTAGATAAGGCACCCGTGTGATAGATCACCCAGAGCCTTAGAAGGAAATGATTCACCACAATACTGTAACCGAAAGTGTTCTAACACCAAGGAAGAAGGCAGGTCATTAACCGCCTTACCTGCCCTAGGCAGCTATTGGGAGGCACCAAAGGCCCAGCTTAGCTTTCGCCTTCAGAGGTCCCCTACGTCCAGCTTAGCCGGCTCCCATCAGCTTTGTTCCTGTTCCGTTTCCTCTGTCCAGATACAAATAACTGATTCAGGAAGCTCACCCTCCATTTTTAATTTTTAAAAGGAACCTATGAATTTGAGATTTTTAAAAATCACCCATTAGGTCCGTCTGCTTCCAAAGGGTCCTTCCCAGGCCACTATCTTTAAATTTGGCACTTAATTTTTTTTTTCACTTAAAAATTTTTAATTTGTTGGATAAATAAATGAATAAAACCAAAGATGTTCAGAATAAGTCCAAAATTATAAAAATAAAATATATCTTTAAATAATAAAAAGATAAATAATAAAATTCTATTTAAACAAAAAAACATACACTAAAGCAGTGTGTGGGAGAAGTGAACACTGAGCACACTTTTTACTAATAAAAAGGTGTCAAACAGGAACAGCAAAAGCATGGGGACTCTAAAAAATGAAAAACGTGTACTTTAATTTCTCTCTCAATGCTTTGGGGAAGGCAGATCACAGAGACACCCAGGAGTTCATCAATCTTTATGAAAAGCGGTATGAAATATTTCTCATTTTTCTTTATTTAGTTACATTGCAAAATTGAAAACCGATCACTACTGATGAGAAATTATCTGACTTACACATTGAGATTCAAGTTGCCACTTTCATCACACGTATTTTGCATGGAAGAAACCAGATTTGACCTGTGCACTTTGAACAAATTTGCTAAAACTAGGCAGGGCTGCAATATGATTTTTGTGCGTCCCTTCCTCCATAAAAAAGTAAAACAAAATAAATTATATTTCATAACTGCATTGGCATAAAAATGAATATATTAATATTAAATATTAAAATATTTTCTTCAACCTACAAGGTCACTTTTTTTCCTTCTGATTTTAAAAGATATTAAAACTTTTTCACGGCCCCACTATGTCGAATGGGGAAGTTTTTCCTGGAAAAAGTCATGATGTAGAAATGCCTATTAAATAATCATAAAATGATGACAGGAGACAGAAATTTTTTAACATTAAAAAATTCTGTCAGTGAATTGTCACCATTATAAAAAATGTTTATACTCCTTTTAAAAAAAATTCAATACAAAATAAAAACTTCCTGAGTGTTCAAATCAGGGGAATAGAAATAAGTGTGGTACCTCTAGTTAATGGAAAATTATTCCATCGCTAAGAAAATCAGAGTTTTCAACGAACAGATGACCATTTTTCATGTTTGAAATGCAAAACACATTTTTAAATGGATTTTCTCCCTGGAGTTAGTGAAGGTCGGGGGAAATGGATACTCATATATTTAATGAATAAATGATCATCGGATTTTTTGGAAATTTTGTGAAGGCATGTGAGTGACATGTAAACTGCATCCTCTTTAATTCACAAATTCCACTTCTTTGCATTTATCCTATAAAATTCATTCCTAAAGTATGCAAATATATAAAGGCATAGATATTCACGGCAACATTATAACAGCCGAAAATTGAAAAAGGAATTAATATTCATCATGAGTGGAATGGTTATAGAAATGATGATCTATTTCTGCTATGAAATAGTATACGGTCCTTGAGAAGAATAACACAGACATGTGACAACACGGCTCACTGGCCCAAATTGTATTGCCTGCTTATTCCTAAACCAGTGGTTCTCAACCAGGTGCATTTTTGCTCTACAGGGTACATTTGGCAATGTCTTGAGATATTTGTGGTTGTCACAGCTAGGGCAGAGTGGGGGGTATTACTACTGGTGTCTAGAGGGCAGGGACACTGCTAAATATCCTACAGTACACAGGACAGCCCCTGACATACTACCACACACACACACACACACAGCCACACACACACACACACACACACACAGAGCATAGAATTAATTCGGCCCCAAATGGCAAAAGTTCTGAGGTCCAGAAATTCTGTTCTAAACTGCTCGCAGATAAAGAGAAAGGAACATAAAGATCTTCGTGTGGGATTAATTGTCCCACCTTCTGGCACAAGAGAGAGACCTGCTTCCTCTCCTCAGCATCATATCTGACAAGAGTTAGGATTCTGTGAACGAGGAAGAATCGAATGGTTGTCATGTTGTGTAAGCAGCCAGCAGGGTCTGTCGCATACCTAGAAAATAGTCTACTTAAAAATTGAGAGAGCGCAATATAAACACAAATAATATTTTCATATGTATGTAAAAGATTGAAAGGATATGCACTAAACTGTTGGAGTCATTAACCGGGGAGGAATAGAATTGTGAGGGATTTTTATTTTTATTTTTGCATTGTTTCATATTTTTAAAATTTTCTGTAATGATCATGTCTTACTTTTACTGTCAGAAAAAAAACAACAATATTTTAGTAAAATTTTGGTGTAAATCTGGCAAGAATATAGTTCCTGAGGTTTTTTGGTTGCTGTTGTTGTTGTGTTTTTTTCGCTATACTGCTATTTTCTCAAGTCAACTGATGAAGTTTCAAAATCTGTGAAACCTGAATAAATCTGACATTTTCTGACAAAAGTTTGATTTCCCAGATTACAGCTGAAACTGAGTTAGAATGATCTACAAATACGCAGGTTGCTTATTTGTTTTGACTAACCTTATTTTCTATGCCCGGCATTCATTGAATGGAATGAGGATCGAAATGGGAGTTAGAAAGCCTGGTTTCTAGAACAGTTTGTTAGGCACGAGAAACTGGGCAAGTTGTTCATCTATCATAATAACGATAGCACCCAAGGGAAATGAAATCACTATCTCGCAGAGAGATCTGCTCCCCTGCTACACAGTAGTATTGTTCACAATAGCCAAGATACACAAACGACCTAAGCATTTATAAAGGGATAAATGGATACAGAATATGTGTCGAGGTATACATACACCTCTCTATATAATGGAAAGTGTACATGTGTGTATGTGTGTATACGCATGGAATATTATTCAGCCGTAAAAAAGAAGAAATGTTGCCATTTGAGACAATGTGGATAAACATCAAAGACATCATGCTAAGTGAAATAAGCCAGACACAGAGAGACGAATACTATATGATATCACTTACAAGTAGACTTTTTTCCCTTAAAAAAAGGGAAAATTATAGAAAGAGAATGTAAAAGGGTTGCCAGGGGCTGGGGGATGGGGGAAATGGGGAAATGTCAGTCAAAGGTACAAACTTCCGGATGTAACATGAGTAAGTTCTGAGGATCTAATATACAGCATGGTGACTATAGTTAATAATACCGTATTATACACTTGACATTTCCTAAAAGAGTAGATTTTAAGCGTTCTTACAAAATAAGGTAAATCTGAGATGCTGGGTGTGTCGGCTAACTTGATTATGGTAATCATTTGATAATATATATATATTATCAAAATATCACTTTGTACAATTTAAATATATTACAATTTTATTCATCAATTATACAGCAATAAAGCTGGGGGAAAGTAAAAATAGCAAACACCTCTATAGAACCTACTGTGTGCTGGACACTGTTCTATGAACTTCACAGCCACCTGTTCCCTGAGTCCTCATGGCTGCTGTGAGGGGCAGATGTCCCTGTGACCCCAACTCAGACAGGTGCACACGGAGCCCCGGCACCATTCCCACAGTCACAACGCTAAGTGGCGAGTTGGGGGTTTGAACTCAGGAGTTCTGGGCCCAGAATTCATGCTCGGTGTCCCTATTCCATCGGGTTATATCCGGCCACTACACTGGCCTCCTAATTCGTCACCTCCCCAGGGTCTTGGTCCCCATCAATCCATCCCATCCCTTTCTTGCCACAAGAATCATTTTTCTAAAGCACAATTGCTGTCGCTCACCCTTTTGGAATCTCTCAGTCATTTCACGTTCATGCTGCAGAGAATCAAACGTTCGAGCCTGGTGACCACAGCAGGGCAAGGCGTGTCGCGTTCCCTCCTCCCAAGGCCTCGCATCAGGCCTTGGGCCCTGATGGCCAAGTTCAGCCTTCAGACAGGTGCAGTTTGTCCTGCGCAATGATTTAATGTCTTAAAAATTACTTGTTAGCATCTAAAATCCCGGAGAATGAGAAAATAGCCACACGAAACCCCAAGAAAGGACATTCTGTAGGACAACTGGCCTGGCCTCCTTAGCAAGGAAGAAAGAGAAAAGGGACTGTGCTGGACCAGAAGAGACTTGATTGACAGATAACCCAGTTCCATGCCCGGGCCTGGACTGCTCCTTGGTTTGGATAAACCAGCTGCAAAAGACACTTGGGAGGTGGGGGGTGTCAGTGGGGAAATGGGAACTTGAAGCGGTACTAGATAAGAAAACAACATTCTGAAATGAAAAGGTGGAGCTCGTTACCTCACTGAATCAGGCGTGATCGCCTTTGGGAAAAAAATACATGGATGTTTATATAATGCCCAGAGAAGAAGATCTGGAAGCTTAAGGTGTTAACAGAGGTTAGAGTCTGATGCTTTTATTTTCATTATTGTTTAATGCTATTTTCTAACTTTCTACAAAATACACGTGTATTGCACTTGCGAAAACAAAACGTTATTTTTAATTAAAGTAAAATAACCTGGAGAGCTTACGTTATAAAATCCAGATTTTTGGCTTATCTTGAAAAATTGCAAGACATTCCTAGATTTCCTCTGAGCTCAATCAGGGGGGAGCAAAGGATGAGGTGCCCCCTTTGGATGGGGCGTAGACTCCAGTTCGGAACCATCCCATCTGTCCCGCTTGCTTGTTCTAGTTATTCATTCATTCATTCATTCGTTCATTCATTCAACCAATATTTTTGAGGGCTCCCTTGTTCTGGACCCAGTGAATGTCATTAAGTCTCTGCCTTCATGTAACTTAGAGTCTCATGAGGGTGAACAAATCATGATCAAACAAATAGTCGTTTAACATGTTTCAGGTGAGAATACAACTGAAAAAATGGGCTGGTGAGGGGAGCGGCTTTGTCTCAGTGGGCAGCTGGGTGAACGAGAATGAGATTCAGGCTGGAGGACCGAGCTTGAGGGGCAGTGGGTGAGCCTTCGGCAGGTAGATGGGTCGCAAAGCCAAGGGGATGGGCGAGGTCGCATGGTAGGGAATGCAGTGTCCTTTTTAACCCTGGGATGTTCAGAAGTACCTAGGAACTCAACAGTACTCTTCGCCTATGTCCTGACCCAAATGACAAATAAATAGGAAAAGAAAGGA
>NW_024342471.1:21625997-21731883 GCF_902729225.1 Pteropus medius
TCCCCCCTAAAATGGGATAATGATAATAAGAATCATACTGGCCTCAAGGCTGGGTTGTAACAGTTAAATGACAAAGCACCTAAAGCAGTTCTCAGGATTCTATTGCCCCAGGCCAGTCCCAGCAACTGTCTGTTTTTATAAAGTTTTATTGGAAGGCAATTGTCTCCATTCATTTATGGGTCGTCTGTGGCTGCGTTCTCATGACTAGTTGGTGGTTGAGACAGACTATGTGGCTCTTGAAACCTAAAATATGTGCTCTCTGACCCTTTACAGAATAGGTTTGCTGACCCATGAGCTAAAGCACTCAGGAGGGTCCCTTACACCTGGGAGACACCTGATATTTATATTTATATAAACTGAAGAAGAGACATCAGGTCCTGTTTATCATTCTCTCCCTGGGTCCAGCAAAAGCTTTGCACATATTAGGTGCTTTGTAAATAATAATAATAATAATAATAATAATAATAATAACAGTAATAATAAAGTTAGCACAATTAGTGATAATATAATAATGACAAAGCATTCAGAGGAAACCGATTAATAATAAAACTTCAGGCACATTTCAAACATCAAACGACCCCAATTTGCTTTTTTGGTATTCTGCGATTTCAGTAAAAATGCAAGTAATTATAGAATATTGGAATGTCATTCAGCTGGCTTGCCCTTACATGGGGGGGAGGCATGTGTGTGGGAGGGGTTGCTTGATGTGGAAGGAGACCAGCTTTGTTGTCTTTTATTATTTTTGAAGCTGTACTGATCGTAAGACAAAATATAAGTTCATTCCATAAACTTTAAATGACGCGTTTTAATGACTTGGTCCCCTGGTACGGTTATCTTTTAGAGCAGACACAAAAGAGAAGAGGGTACTGGATACTGGCTGACACAGTGATAAGGTGGAGGCAGAGGGGGAAAGGGCAGGAAAGGAACGGGAGGAATGTCAGCCGCTCACCACCCCAGCCGAGCATCAGCTCGATGCGGAGTCGCGAGACCCACCCTGTCCCACCCCAGTACCCCGCATGGGCAGTCCTAAGCACACTCAATGGGCATTTTGTTTCCCAGCGAGGAATGTTAACTTCCAAGCGGAACTTAACCAGAGGCAACACTCAAGGATTCCCATGAGACTTAAGTGCTTTGTGGCTTCTCCACAAGGCACTTGGCGTGGCACTGTGATTGGCATGGCAGTCTGACTTCCCCTGGCCTCCTGTAGATCCCTCGCGGGCTGCCCCATCTTGCTGTCGGTTACTGCGTCTTTACATCCATTTTTACTATTGCTATAAGACAAAAAGAAACAAAGAAAACCCAAACTCTTCGCCTAAAATACTTCAAAAGCCAAATATAAGGAAGTTTGGGAACTAGCCAGTTGTTTTGCATTAACTATTTTTTTTCTTCAATTAGAGCAGAAAACGGTGTTAATAATGCTCAATTCAACCAACATGACCTCGTCTTATTTAATTTTTTTACTTGTTTATGCGAAGACAGTAATCGGTGAAGACAGAAACCAGCTCATTGCTGTGTGGCCAGCGTTAAAACAACACCCGACAGGTAGCATGCGTTCGGGACTATTTGCTGAAAGGAAGTGTAAGATGCTTCTGTTCCAATATAATATAATATATTGGATGGTGGTACAATGATGAGTGAGATGAACATTTTCTCTGCTTTTCTGGAGCTTATATTTCACTAGAGGGAAACTGACAATGATCAAGAGGACAAAGGAGTTCATTATTACTAATTGTGACAAATGCCATGAGGGACACAGGGTGCCATTAAGAGCACAGCGTCTAATGTCAGACTCACTGCGTCTGAATTTTGGTGTTTGCCCCAGGGCAGGTACTAGGGTGAGGCCAGTGAGGCACTGGCCTCAGGCACAAAATCTCAGCAGCCCCGAAACTCAGTGATTGAGATGAAAATCATTTTAAGACGATGTTTTAGAAAATCAAATTAATGCCAAAAAAAAAAATCTACAATAAACAAAATATCAGACTTTTATTTATTTATTTATTTTTTAAGCGAGGCAACCCTTGGTTGACCTCATAGATTGCAAGGACCTTGTCAATTTACAATCCCTTGTTGTTTATTTTTCATGCCTACAGCACCTGGTCTTTCTAGGTGGTCTCCCATCCAAGTACTAACCAGGCCCAAAACTGCTTAGCTTTTGAGATCAGACGGGATCGGGCTTGTTCAGGGTGGCATGGCCGTAGACATACCAAACTTTTAAATAAATACAGGATTGAGATTAGGGTGACGCGAGTGAGGTGAGTCATTCGTTTCTCCATTTACAAAATGGGGCAATAGTATCAACTTTCAGGATTAAATGCTGGGGAACTTGCACAATTGCTCACACACAGGAAAAGCTCAATAAATGGTAGTTATTATTATCTTATTATTTCCATCGATGTTAAGAATCCTTTTGAAGTCCATCATGGAAGAAATACTTAAGCAATCACATCCAAATAATTCGGAAAACTAAAGGGGCTGGTTACTGAATTTTGTCAAACCCAGAACATCACCGTTTACAAGATGCTCCATTGTTTTATGGACTATTAAGAAAGAGAGAAATGCTTTCAAGTATAATTGCAAGATGCCATCGATTGCAAAATGCATCCTAATTTCAGTTGTGTTAAAAAATGTAAAAACTAAAGCGTACCTTAGAATCAATATAGTACTAGGTTACCCCAATTCCATGACATTGAAACACAAATGTATATATTAAAAATGACCTATTTCCAAACAACTGAGTATTTAAATACAAAACCATTTTTGGAAATTTTGACTAGTTTATAAAATCAAAATTCTAGAACCCCTGGGCATCTAGACCAGTCTTGTATAACGATGATTGTTAAATTAAAAAAAAAAAAAAAGAATGAATGAATAAGAAATAAAATATTAGTTAAAGCTATAATAAAAGTCTCTGCTCATAAACAGCAATAGGAATTATGTAAAACAACCACACATGCCCTGGAGGAACGCAGATGGAAAACTATAATGATACACAAATAAGAGAGACTTGGGTAGACATTTTTTTCATTAAAATAGTACTGTTGATACCATACTGCTGGGGTTAACCTAGGAAGTTTTTAGAGCTCTATATTATTTTAACAAATTAACATTCTGTTAAAATCTACTTACATATTGAGCACCTGACCTGTAAATTTGTAGTCATCATTTTTAGGAGATAAATTTTAATAAACATTGCGTAAATGAATAAATGAGTTCTGTACATATGGGAGCTTAAACACAAATCTCTGACTGAACATGATATAATCTGCTAATTTAATCACTGATTGAATCAGTCCAATTCCGACTTCAGGAAAATATTTGGATTACCCCCACAGAGAGAGTATTTATAGACAGCAAACATCCTTTCAAAGGGATTGGGCTTGTTGTGGGCAATTGAAGTCTCTGACATTTACCTTGAAAAACTGTCCATTTTCTAAACCATTATTATTTTCAGACATTTTACAAGAAAGGGAGTCAATACACATTCCTGTAACTAATAAATTATTTTCCTGATTTTTTAGAGTTAATTTTTTACAGTCACTTTGCTTAGTTACATGAGCTAGTTGTTTTCCAAGATTTGTAGTGTATATGTGTATATATATATACATATACATATATATATATTTTAGAAGACTTTCATCTAAATTGCCTTCTGATAATATCACCATTTCACATTGTTTCTTTGTTCAGTTAAGTACATACCTTAGCATTTTATAGAATTTGGTAAATATTATTACTGTACCTTTCAGGTTATGTCCTTTTAAAGAAAAGCAGGGAAAAAAATTATACCTCCCATGTCGAATTAGGAGTACGCAGGCTTCTCTCCCCCCCTCTCTTTTTTTAAAAATGTATTTTGACAGTTGAAAACAGGTGCTAATTCAGTTCATTCACGATATGAGAAAGATCAATGTACATTTGAAACTCCTCTTTCTTCAGGGCAGAAAATTGTAAGGTTGAGCAAAACAGAAAACAGAGCCCTTTTCTAAATATAGCGATGTCATATGATCCCATCGTCTTTGTACTCACAGCTCTAAGGTATTAGACACATTGCTTCATGGATGTAGCATATAATTACTCTAGGAAAAAGGGAGCATGACCAACCAGCACAGATATAAATGTTGGGCTTCTGTCTGTTCTTTTTGATCTAAGGAAATAAACTTTCAAATGTTGTTGGGCCGTCCCCACGTGACAGTTTGTCATTTGGGTAAACTTTCCCACTGCACACAGAAAACAGTTCTTCTATCTCTTGGGTTTTATTTTTATACCCCTTTCACAGCAGCTGATATTTAAACACTTCACACGGTAGATTTCTTTTCTTTTTTTTTTTTTTTTTTTTCCTGGCTTTTCCTTTAACCGTGAGGCCTCACACTGAGGCTAATTCAATTTTGTCAGTTATCATGACCATTCATGCCAACATCATACATTCTCAATTTAGATCTCCTGTAATTCATCTCTGACTGTGGTGTTTCGTTTGTTTTATTTTTCAAGAACTCTTTATAGGGTAATTTGGACATATATCCTTAAAACATTTAGGGTTTTACTTCTTATTTTTATTTTTAAAGAGCATTTCAGGTTTACTGCTTTTCTGGAACTTTCAATTAAAGATTAAGTTGGGAATGAGAAGTTTAAGAGCTATCACTGCATTTAGGTATGTGTATCTGCAAACTAAAAATTTTTAAATGCCCTTTTTATTTTGCAGGAGGTAAATTTTTTTAGCCCTTAAGCAAAAGTTTGCAAAAGCGAGCCAAGGTTAGGAGCTAAAGACTTGCTTTAGCGTGGGGGTGGGGGGTGGGGAATAGGGGAACAATAGACATTAAAATTGAGAGAAAGCCTACCCAGCTTTGGGAAAAAGCAGTGGTTCTCACAGTGCTATCAGCATTTATCAGCTATCAAAGGGGAAATTTTTACGTATTTGCCTCTGGGCCCAAGGGAGGGAAGGGTTAGGAGGAAGTAACTAGGATTGTCCCACACTTGAAGGAAGTAGAAGCCTCAGCTGGTTTCTAAAAACTCAATTAAAAAAAATATAGCTCAGGCATATAGCAAGTTGTGGACCAGAACAGAGAATTCAGTTTTAGGATTCCGGTGTTTTTACCTGGAAACTTATCACACTGGTCCTTTTAAACATGTTCAATAATAATACCCATTGATTAGTTTCTGATGTTCCTTATGAAATCCTAAATGTTTTTCCTAAACCTTTTCCTACATAGTGATTTTTTAAAAACAACTGGCATGCATTTCGATATTATGGTATAGTTAAAATTATTTTTTACACAATGCAATATATATATATATCTTTACACAATGCAACGTGTGTGTGTATATATATATATATATACGTACCTTACTGCTAAATTGTACACCTGAAACTTACTGGATTTCGTTAACCAATGTCGCCATAATAAAAAAAATAAATAATCCCCTATTGTCGGACACTTGAAAAAATAATAAAACAAAATAATTTTTTTTAAATGATGTATTCTTGACAAAACAAAAGACTCCACGTGTCTTTCAATATTCCTCTTTTCAAAACAACCCTTGAGAAGTTAGATTAAACGTGGAGTTGGTCTCTATGACCTTTACTTGTTTTTAAAAAATTAAAAATTAAACAAACTGCTTTGGTGGAATGTCCCTTGCAAAACGATAAATCATAGCTTTATCAACTTCCCCAGAGGCCTCCAGAACAAAAGAAAAACGTTCAGCTACGTTCAATGGCTCTACGAATTCATTCTAAAAGGTAATAGTATTCCCAGCTCTGTATTTTGTTCACCGTGAGGGATTTAAACAATTAGCTGGGTAAACAGGCTTTCCTTTCTGATGCTGAGTGAGGACTCAGGCTCAGAAGGAAACCAGAGAAAACATAGTTCAACTCGACTGCCCCAGCCTCAGGTTTAACTTTGTTAATGGCAGAACTGAAGGCTGCTACGTGTTGAGTGATCAAGAGTTGAGAGTTTCAAAGTTAAGGAAGCAGTAAACTCATTTCCAAGAGTCGTCTACCAAATTACCCCTGCTTCTAAAAATGGAAGCTTCCTTTGTGTCTCAGAGCCTGTGCATACAGCGTTTTCCTATGACAAGACGCTCCCTCTTTCTCTTCCTTGCCCGCTTTTAATAATCCAAAGTACTTGAGAATTCATTAATACTCAAATGGGTTTTGTAGTTTACTTTGTGCAATGGTGAGCGTAGCAAGAAGGAAGAGTTCCTCTAATAACATTATCTATGGACATTTTCTGCCTCTATTTAAAAGCATCCTGAATCTTATTCCTGGCTTCTTTTCTGATTGATTACTTACTTGGCTCACAAGGTTATTCAGGAACCACACTCCACCGGCAGTGAGCTTTCTTTGGGAGTCAAATTCATTAAAATTCACTGTGTTTTATTACTTGAGTTGGCCCATGATGCAGAATTTTCCTTTTCTAAGAAAAATCTAGAGAAAGTTCAATCTTTGCAATAAAAGAATGAGATGGATTTTAAAAAAACAAAACAAAACCCACTATTTTCCCATAATTTCCTAATCATTTTCATTTCATCTCAAAAATAGAGAATTTAAGATCTCCAGAAATATCCGGCTTCCCTTTTTTTTTTTTCTTATATAGTCAGTAGGTCAAAAAACCCACATGTAGTAACAGGAAATGAACACGTTAAATATATGTTTTTAAAATTCTGTCATGTACAAATCACTTAAACTTGACTCCTCAAAACTTTGGTCCTGTAGAATTTTCACCGAAGTATATAATATTTTCACATCTATATGTATATTTACATGTTTTTATGCACGTAAATACTTAGGCTCAGTGAACTTATCGAGAAAGTAGACCTGGAATCAAGATCCTAAAACTACAGCAGCTGAGAATTGAAAATCATATAATTTTATGGCAGCTCTTTTATTAAATAAAAGTAAATTTAGGCTGAGAAAAGCTTCAATTAGCTTGTTTTCGGGTCTTTGCTTGATGGTGCTGGATTCTGTTTCCTCATCTGTAAAATGGGTCCATTGGGAGACATGATTTTAAGTTATTTGAATGTCTATGATTCGGGAAGCATTGGATTTGGATCATGCAGAGGAGGACATCCAAGACTCCAGGTGACTGGTCAGCCCCACCTGTCCATCAACCGGTTGGTTTACTTTGGCTCTGGACAGGCATTAGCCATCCTTAAGGAAAGCTTGGGCTCTGGCTGCTGGGGTTTCCTGTCCATTTGGGTCTGTATGTTTTCACCAGCCTTTGACTCAGAAGAATCCAATTAGAGTCAACTGACTCCTTTAGTGCAAGTAGCAGCAGATACTAGAATATCCAGAATTGTCAGAATCTCGTTTCCTGCTTCACCCAGCCTTCCTGTCTCCATTTCACATAGTTTTCAGCTTTGCCAGAATTTCCTCAACTGCTCATAATTTCAGGCTGAGCATTAATGATTTATCCAGCCAAAGTTATTAAAATTGACTGTGGTCTCCGAAGAAAGGATAGTTTGTCAAACCTACATCTCCAGACTAATTGGATATATTTTGCATGAATTGTGATTAATGCTAGGTAATTTCAGAGGATGGCTTTTACTAATTAATAAATCCATCATGTTGATTCATCTTCGCGGACTTAACTTCTTAAGATCATTCCTTACTTGTTCAAAAGCAGGATCGCATAGATACCTAGTTTAGTGGTTTAATGTAACTCTTCTTAAGAAAGCAAGCAGATTGAGCAATACTTTAATTCAGAAACAAGTTGCTCAATGAGTGTCCTCTGAAAATAACAAGGCTGAGACAGAGAAACGGTAAAACACAGGCAGTATACTAATGTATTTCTGCTCCTGATTTCACATTTACAACAAAGTTCTCATTATTATCAAGGATTAGGAAAGGTCAGCTAGAAGCATCTCCCTACCCATTGAAGGTTTTCTGAAGTAGCTGAAAGCACCAAATTCGCTTCAGACAACCAAATAGAGAAAAACTTATCTGAGATGTTATAATATGTCTGGCTCTGAAACTCTACATAAAGCTTATGAAATAAATGCAGGTAAAATTTTTTCTTCTGAACACAGAAGTGTTTAGTTATTTAAAAAGGCACTGGAGATATGGTTTCAAGAAGGGAAAATGGTTTGTGTTTTTCTTATTGCATCGAAAGGGACACACACACACACACACACTCACACATACACACACATACCCTTTAACAGAAAGCAGTTAGAGGCCATTCAAAGGATCTCCCTGCAGTTAATGGCGGTGGGACCTGAGCCAGGTGATACACTCACCTGGAACTTTCTAGAACAAAAAAAGAAAAAAAAAAGTTAATCCAATTCTTGTGTAAATTAAACCTAAAATGACTTTCTCAAAGTATATTTTCTGTTTTCTGTTACTAGGGTATTTTTTTAAATGTCTCCATGAAGAAACGAGTATTTATTTAGCGAATGTCTTCATTCAAAAGAAGGCGGAGCCCCACGCGCAGTGCTAGAGGGGTTTACAACCGTATAGAACACTTGGAGAGCCACAGTTTTGTCCTTCTAGAATATTAACTGAAGTGGACTCAGTAACCGTGGGCCCAGGACTCTCCACATTTCTTCCTTGTCAGATTTCTCTGGATGGGAGGGTGAAGAGGATTTGGGAGGAGAAAGTCTAGAAGCACATTTCTCCCCAAATACCCTTAATAGCTGTTGCACATATAATTCTTCTCCTTTGAAATGCAAATATGGCATTCACAGCCAATCAGGTCTACTGAGTGGATTTGCATTTAGTCATTCAGTCGTTTAGATTAGGGGGTGGGGTAGGGTAAGGGCTGAGGGGAAGGAAGGAGGAAGAAGAAAAGGAATTATTTTTTTTAATTAAAAAGAGGGAGAGACAGAGTAATAATAACAATCACGGTAATAATTAAGATAGCCAACTTGTATGGATGTTTCTGAAATGCTAGGTCTGGGCTAAGGGCTTTGTTCTTATTCCCTGAACCTCTGGTTAGGTAAACCTCACCCTAGCTGACAGACACACCTGTTTCCTAAAATCCTTTCGTCATCTTTCCCGAGGGCATCTTCGTTTTTCCTGCCTTAAACTCCCACTCTTGCTAAGGGCCATCTACGTAAGAAAGGTACACCGTTCAGGGTGAAATTATGACGTTTTTCAGTTAAAATGAGATAAGGGAAGGGTTCTCCTATGGTATAATGTATCGATTTTGATACCGCACATGGTCATACCCTTCCTCCCTTGGAGCTGGAGGACCTTGGGCGACTCCTCCAAACCTTGGTTTTGCCATCTGTAAAATGGGTATAATAATGGCGTTGACCACTAAGCATCATTATGAGGGCCAAACATGCTGATGTGTGTGTCTGGCCCAGAGGAAGCCCCAAATAAAGGCTGGCTACTGTTTTTGTGGTTGGTTTTTGGAGTTGTCTGTTAATGAACTAAGGGTGAAGATGCCATGACTTTATTCAGCCTGAAATTGGACTAATAAGCGTCTAAAGAAAATATTAAAAATCAGTGATTCTTGAAAAAATGTATCTCACTGATATGACTTACCCGCTATGGAAACTTCTAAAAGCTAAATTAATTTTAAATGAGCCCATTTTCAGATATGAAATTCCAGACCCTTGAGCCCATTTTGTCTCTTAAGAATATAGTAATTCCATAAGGAAAGGAACCGAGTCCCCCCACAATTTTCTACAGTGGGCATTTGTCCTGTATTAAGCGATCAGGTAAGGAAAAGTAATACTGTCAGGTGTAAATAGAACACCTGTGTGGGCTAATTTCAGTAATTTTTTTTTTCACTAGACAAAAGTAGATTTTCAGGTCAAATGGTATAATGGTGCCTAAAGATTTTAAAAGTCTCATCTCTAGGTGTAATGGTTTTATTCTCGATGTTGTTTTTCTTACTCATTTTTACCAATGATCTGTCTTCATTTCACTGGACTTTGCATATTGGTTGTTTTTTTTAATTTACGTCACCATTTTCTGCTTTTAAGTTTACTAATCCCTTTCTTCTAGTTATATTTATAGATCATATCCACAGCTCTGTAGTCTGGAAGGTACATGCCAACTTGAGACGAGCACCTGGGGTGCTGGAAAGGACACCAGGCAGCTAGGATGGGAAAATGCACTTCACAGATTGATGTCACCCCCTAACAGACATGGTTTTTTTGGTCTCGTTTTGCTCTGAGATTTTAACTTTTTTTTACAAGTAGAATGTATTCAGGTATTACTTGAACGACTAAAAGTACAAAGAAAACACCCCAAGATTCCTTAATCTGCTGCCCGCTGGGCTCACCTGCCAGGCCCAAAGAACAGGAAGTGGAGATGAGTGGGTGGCACAGTGTGTAAGGGGGCGGACGGGGCAGGAAGAAACGGGGGCGACTCGGGCTGCTTCCTTAGGTCGCCTTGTTCTCAGCCGTTTCTGTCTCCCCCACCGCAGTTTCCCCAAAGTAATAAGACCCAACCCACGGACCAGTGTGAAAGTTGGTGCACACTGGTTTGTGGGAGAGTTGTAAGTTGAAGAGAGAGAGAGAGAGAGAGAGAGAGAAAAGGAAGGAAGAAGGAGGAAGGAGAGGAAGGGTGGAAGGGAGGAAGGAGGGGGGGAGGAGAGAGAGAGAGAGAGAGAGAGATCACGTGATTTTCGGGAACGCCGGCTGCTTCTTTATCTTGCTTCTCAAGTAAACTTACTATCTCCAAAACGTGTCACCTTAATCGGAAAGAGTAAAGTCACGTTCCCCTGGAAAGGGTCTCTTCTTAAGTTCACATGAACTTATTCTTTGATCCTCCCTCATTGCTCTTAAGATTTACTTCTCTTGCAAATCAAATAGTTTGCTTCTCATTCTGAGAAAAGCTTTCTAGATGTGATTTCCCTTTCGAAAGCCAGACTTTGAAGTCCTTCTCCAGCACATCCTTTCTTGAAGGGATGTGGGCAAAGGAGACAGGCCTGGGGCTGAGAACAGTTTAAAAAGTCCATTTTCCAAATATCCTATCTTCTTATGCAGAGTCTCCAACTGAAATCTCACAGCTGCTCCAAAGGCGTTTCCAACTGCATCTCGGTGGCTGGAACACCTCTGCTTCCAGGAGAAGCACCCCAACTTCTCTCTTTGGACTCCGGGGGGCTTGGTGAGGTCAGGGTGGGAAGAACAGAAAAAGGAAACTGTGTTTTTGTTTCTGAGTAACGCCGCTTCCATGTGTGGGGGGGGGCATACTGGCTTTGAATTAGCAAGGATTCTAAAACTTATTTCATCCTGACTTCTAGGACTTCAGCAAGGCAGGAATATGTAAAATTCAGGATTGTCCATCTCCTGGGGTGTTTTGATTTCAAGCTTTCGGTTAGGGGGTAGTCCTTAATCCTCATTTAAAGCACCTCTGAGGGCTGTGCCAGGTTGCAGCACCTGCCCCACAGCGGCCCAATGTGCTGACCACAATCCCAGCCTCTCAGTGAGGAATGAGATGTTTGTACACGAACTGACCTTTAATTGTGTCTTAGAAACTCCTGTCAGATCAACATGTGGTTTCACTTATTCAGCAGAGGTTATTACATTTCAAGCTGTTTTGTGTTAGTTTTCAGCATTTAAATGAAGCATTTTCTCTTTCATATATTTGATGTGGCTCAAAGAAGCTTGCTTTTTTTTTTTTTCCTTCACAGATTTTATTGTCTGATTAGATCTTTTTTTGTCAAGTCAGATCAAAGATGGATTTTTCTCTCTTTAGGGGAGAGCTCTTCTTAAAACAAATCAATAGACTGGATTCCACAGGAAAGAGGCATTTTATTTGGAAGCTTTTGAAAAGAGGATAAGATTTCAGTGGGAGTGAAGACATGTTTTTATTTTCGCGTTGCATTTATCTGTCAAAGAGTTTGATGAAAGTAATAATTTGGCATTCGAGATTTTGGATTTACTGTGGAAAGACTTCTTGCAGTCTTAGCTAGATAGACATATTCTGGAAACATCCACGACACATTTACGACCTGGGGATACCCAAGAGTCAGTAGTTCTTCTGGATCTGTCCCCACTCCCGTCTCTAATATAGAGATGCTGGCCTCTGCTCATGCTGTCCTACCCACCTGAAATGTCCTTTCCATGCCTCCTTGTGGGACAAACCCCTCCCTATACTTCAAAAGGAAACCTAGAAGCTTCCAGAAAGCATTCGTGTTCTCACAGCAAACCCGTAGTTACCTCTGTCCAGGGCTCCCACGTGACACTGAAATCCTGTTTTAATGTGGTGGCCCTGCTGCTCTTGCTCTTAGGGGCAGGGAACGTGATCTTCGCCATTGTCCTTCTTCCCGAGCTCGTTGGAGTTCAACATCTATAGGTCGATATGAACTGAACAAAGACAGAAATGTTCTCCGTATTGGCTTTGCTGTGAAAATGATGTTGAGGGTCATGCTGGGAGTATGTGGCAGTCACACAGTAAACGATGGGATATGTGGATCCTCCTATACTGCGCTTATTATGATCTCAAGAGAGATGTATTTTTCTTATTTACTGTGTTAATGAATCTGCCTGTCTCTTTAGCTTAAAATGTCCTCTCCGTGAGAGTGGAATTTTTATCTGGTTTTCTTCACTGCTGTACCCCTGGCATTCACAAAAACTCCGAAGACATGGCAGTAGCTTAAGAATTATTTGTTGAATGGACAAAGCAATCTAGGCGTATTTACCCCCCTTCCAGTGCTGATGATGAGGGAAAATCGAGGCAGCCAGCCGAGTAATTCAAACCAAGGATGACTGTCTTTTGCGTTATCAGCATTTGTGGGGCCTCAGGCTTCAGTTACGTGGGTGGAGGTTACGATTCTTCAGCTGCACTGAATGTGAGGCTTAGTGTTGGATCCGAATCATTCATCATGTGGTCGAAGCTTCTCCGATGCTCAAAACAATATATTCTTTATTCGTTCAAATCATCAGGCGGTTCTCATGAAACAAATGATGAGAAAAATGCATTCTTTGGTGTCACGAAGAATCGCCCAAACGAAGTTTTAAAATACATCTTTTGCTCTCATTTCCTTCAGCACTCTTCAAACGATAGGTGCTTAAGAGAACTTTCTTGACTTGACCCTAGCCAAGGAAATTTAAAAAGTCAAAACGTTTGGTGTGTAGAGCACACGCTAACCTCATGCCAGGGACCAGCAAGATTCTGTTCCCTGCTGTATTCCACAGTCCTTGGCAGAGCGCCTGGACTCAGTAGGCGAGCAAGAACTGTGTTGGATGGATGGATGGATGGATGGATGGATGGATGGATGGATAGATGAATGAATAGTGTCTATCTCAGCTACTGTCGTGTCGATTGAACTCTAGGCACCATCTGAGACCATGAAATGCTGTGGGAGAAGTTTCCCCTGCATTTACCATGTCGCGGTTGGATGGGTAACCATGTAATTTGAACATTTAGGTGGCCACTTGTATGCCCAATTAAAAGTTTCCAACCACAGTTTTGCTTGTGTGAGTATCGCCCCCTGCAATTAACCACGTGTGTAAAATGCACTAGGTGTTTTTGTGATAGAAGAAACAAGGCAATCTATGTATATATATACCTGTGGAAGAGAGGTGAGCATCGAGAGCATCGAAGGAATTCTGGGAGTGAAAAAACAACAGAAAAAATGAAAACTATTAGACAATGGTTCCCCTTTACCTTCCTTCTTTTCGAGGCACAAGGCCTCTGAGAAAGCAGGTGATCTAGACCCTGGAGCGGAAAAAAAAACCAAATTAAAGGCCAATGCAAGGTCTGACCAATAAATACATTCCTCAAGTGTGCTGTGGGTTAGCTTTTCTGTGCAAAAAAAAAAAAACAAAAAAAAACACCAAATGGAGTGGTTTAAAGCAACCAACTGTTAAAAAAATTATTTTAAGGCTTTATTTATTTTTTTCGTAGAGCAGTTTTAGGTTCACAGCAAAATTGAGAGCAAGCTACGGAGGATGTCCATATACGCCCTCCTCTTCCACACGTGCACGGCTCGCCCCCAACAGTTTTTTTCTAGGTCACAGTCTCCTAGCTTAAGCCAGATAGGCTGGTCGCTGTTGGGTTTTCTCACAGGTTCGTGGTCAGCTGCTGGATGGGGGCGAATGGCCCCCACCCACGTCCGCTGGCGGTCAGCTGGACAGTCCAGGAGTCCTCAGCTGGGACAGCTTGTCTCGGTTCTGTGTGGTCACTCATCCTCCAATAGAGCAGCTCAAACTTCTTCACCTGACGGTCTCAAGGCCCCAAAGGACAATAAGTGAAATCCGCAAAGTGCTTTGAGGCCCGGGCCCGGGCCGATAATGCTAATAAAGCGCTACTAGGGCAGAAAATGGAGTCAGGCAAAATCAGTGCGTCAGCTCTGTCAGACATAAACCACTGGATGTAAACACAGGAGGGAGAGGGTCACTGCTCAGGTTGCCGGATTTAGCAAACCAGCGTTAGCATGCAATAGTTGCACTAGCTGTACGGACTCGTACTAAAAATTTACTTGTCGTTTATCTGCAAGTCAAGTTTCACTGGGTGTCCTGTATCTTTCTTCTGGCAACCGTACTGTCGCCCTCCCCCGCCATGTTGTCCATCACTCCCTTTTTATCAGGATACCTAGAATTTGCCATGTGACGAGTGACCAAATGACCTACAGACAGAGTGGGGCCGTCGGGGTCGACTGCACACGAAATGATAGTAAAGCTTAAGGCCTCCCTTATAATTTTTATATAAGAAGTAGATCGATATGGAAGTTTTAATAATTTTTTTTGCCACCCAGTGGATTGCCCAGGGCCAAGCGCCCCGTCCACTTCGGAAGACACTACACTCTGAGCTCCTGGAGGCAGAGATCCCTTCTTACTGGCTTCTGTATCTCCAGGGCTAATTACGAGTTCCTTACAGATTATGAGCAAATGTTTAAAATCGTCTCTCAGTCTCCTTGTCCATGAAATGAAACTAATAATAGTGCCCACTTCATAAAGCCACCTGAGGATCCTATGTATAGTATGGGTAAAATGCTTAGCGCAATGTCAGACACATAGTAGGCCCTCATTACATGTCAGCTTTATTGTTATTATTACTATTATTGTTCTCGATCTTATTGGCAATTATGGTTGGTGAAATTCAACTACAGGAAAAGCTAACCCATTTTTTAAAAAAGGAATTTAAAAATTATTTTGAAACTCCAGATCTCTTGATAAAAAAGATATCTAATACAACCAAAAGTACATAGATTTTGTATTCTCAAGACAGTACTTCACGTACATTTCAAATTCAACAATAAAGTGAAGGCCTTAAAGCATTTTAATGTATACATGCTTCTGCACATGCCTTCAGATGTATATTAGACCCTTTAAGTTTGTAAGGAAGAGCTACATCTCTGCTAACTCGAGGTATCAGGGGACTGGCATATGGTAATGACAATAACATCGTACTGAGACCTGGGTCAAGATCGCGGACCGTGTGACCTCAGCCCTTCTAAGCCTTGGTTTCCACATCTTATCTCCAACACTTAAGACAGCTCACATGAACACTGGATGAGCAAGCACATTATTTTAGGCTCCAACGTGCTACTCACATACTATCAGTTATTAAGCCTAAGAAGCACTTGCTTCATTTGTGGCTGAATAGTATAAATCCATGTTTATACTCCAAAATGATAGATTAAAATGATTTTCAAGTTTATGATTGAAAATCAAATACCTTACTTAATCTTAAATTCCATCCTTTAAAAATTCACAACATTTTGGTAATAGTCAGTGTTTGAGTGAGGGGCTTGGAAACTTGCCGTTGTGGGCCGAATGTAGCTAGCAATCACGTGGTGGATGCAAAAGCTAACTTCTGACAGGCTCTCCAGATATAGCTGTCGATAAAAGAAGAAAACGAATGAATGAGTCAATGAATGAATTCAAGACTGCTTTGGGATGTCCGGAGGAAGTGGATGTATTTTATGTCGGACAAGATCCGGTCCGTGTTTATGGGTCTTATTTCATTGCCGTGGGTTGTCATAGACCTGTGTTCGGCTCAGAGCTGGTTCTTTAGCGTCCTTTGTCTTGGGACTGAAGTCCAACCTAGCCCAGAGAACCACTCCCTTAAATAAAACATTTAGCACCACAGAAGCATAATAATAGCTGCCAAATGAGCTTTTGCTTTCTGCTCGGCCCAGGGCTATAGTCATTAAAAGCTGTGCTGGTTAAGTTTGAACTCCTGGGTGGGATGATTTTGACCCACTGTGTAGGACTGTGTAACTTTATATAAGTGTCTTAACTTGCCCACGGATGTTGTCATCCGTGAACTGAGTGAGCCAATAGAATCTATCTTTCTGAGTTAATATAATTATAAGAATAGTTATATTTGGATAATTTTTATTGGTACTTATTACATGTCATTTTTTCACTCCTAATCACCACCCTTAGAATCCATTAAGGTAGGTAAATTAAGTCATAAAAACATATCCCATCCAATTCAATAAAGCTATTTCACTTTACATTATGAATTATATATATATATATATATATTTATATAATTCATAATGTTAATATAAATATAAATATATATATATAATTCATAACGTTATATATATATATATATATCTTTACAAACATTTTCATTTTTTTCTAAATTGTCCCCTATGCAAAAATCTTTGTACACCCCTGGTCTAGAGGACAATGGGATGAAGGAATAAAAAAATAGCTGTGAATCACTAGGAAATAGTATCAGAATACAAAAAAAAATTATGATTTTTTAAAGCAAGGATGACTCACACATTATTATCCTTTCGAAGAACTCGATTGTTGGGGAGAGACTCGTTCCATGGTCAATGAATTCAGGAAATATCTCCTTCCTTTGAAAATCCACAGCACGTGTTTACATATTAAAGGCACTAAGAAAATGGTCTGCTTATCTGTAGGCCAGCATCTCTTCTGCTGATGCGACCGCTGACATTTTTGTTGTCGTAGTGTATTCTATCACTAAGATGTGGAACATAGTCTGGAAACCTCTGGCGTATTGCTGTGTCGGTGGGAAACCCAAGCAAACACTGGCTGTGCCCAGCAGAAACAGACTGCCACTTCGTGGGAGCCATTGGTTAGCATCCAGGAGGCAAGGCGGGCGGATGACCAGCTCATTCATTTTTCAACTAATGCTTGTGGTTGTGCGCGGAATCAAAGGCTGAATCACAAATGGCAGGAGACCTGGTGGATAGTACCTAGAGCTAGGAAGGCAAAAAAGGTGCTGTTTGTTGCTTATCCAATGTGAAAGAAGCGGGGCTGGGTCTTCATCCTTTTAGTGGGTCCCCCATTCAGGGTGTGGCACCAGGATGAGGTGCAGAGGGCAAGCCCACCGGGTACCATGTGTGCCTGTTTATAGTGAGAGCTGTTCTAACCTCAGAAAATCACAACAGTGGCCATTATTCAATGTGGGGTCAGGACTATTATTTAATTGAGAAAGTTATTTTTTCAGCTTCTTTAGTTATGCGTTTTTGCTTTTTTTTTTTCCTATTCTGCACCCAAGTTGTTTCTCTGCTTCATATATTCCTAGTTCTTTGGAAAAAACATTTTTGTTGTTGTTGAAACCACCTGTGCTTGGCTTTATAGAAAAATACAAAAAGAGTAAAAATTATTAAGCCTCTACGACATAGAGAAGGGCTCTGTTTGTTTTATTTTAGTTTTCGCTTTTTTTTTAGTGTATGTGCTGCCAAGGCAAGCACAATTTTTATTTAAAATACAATATTGGCCTACAATATTGTATTAGTTTCGAGTGTACAACATACCGATTTGACATTTATATATCTTACAGTATGAATACCAATAGATAAAAAAGATAAAAAAAGATGTGGTGTACATATACAATGGAATATTACTCAGCCATGAAAAAGAATGAAATCCTGCCATTTGTGACAACATAGATGGACCCAGAGGGTATTATGCTAAGCGAAATAAGTCAGACGGAGAAGACAAATACCACGTGGTTTCACTTACATGTGGAATTTTTAAAAAAATCAAAATGAATGAGAAAAGGGCACTTTTAACACCTCAGTGGACATCATTCTCAACTCCTTGTACATACACAGTAATTTTACCTAAATTCTGTGCTGCACATTATGTAGACTATTATCTACAGTAGTAAACATAGGTCAACATTATCTTTGTTAATGACTGAAAATAATTCCATTATATGGTCGTGTAAAAGTTCATGCCACCTTTTGAAGCTTTTGAGGGATCTTCCGATTGTTTGCAATTTATAATTATTCCAGATTGGGCTTTGTGCGAACACCCTTGTGTGTCCAGCTTCACATTGAAGAGATGTTCTCAAGAAGATAGATCTCGGAAGGTGAGAGTCTGCATCAAAGCATACCTGCGTGTGTCTTACCGGGGCTTCGTGTTGTCCAAATGCCTTCTAGAGGATGACGCCAAATTACCTTCATTCCAAATATGCATACCTTCATTCCGATACCTGCATTTTTAAAACCATTTTTAAGACCACTCTCGATCTCTAGTGTATTCTCTAGGAAGAAAGATGAGTTCTGTTGCGAAGTGGATCCCTTATGAGGAAAGAAGAACAAAGCCGACAATACAGAAAATAGTTACTTTTCCATTATGTCCCAATAATGCCAAAAGATAACCGTGAATGTCCCTTTCAGGGGTTTATTCATGTTTTAAGCAGCATAGAGATAAAATTTGGGCTCGACACTATAACAGAAACACAAATGAGAAAAAGTTTTATCTTTTCCAGCACTTGGGAAATACATAATGGGTCTCTTTAAGTAGATATGAATCTATGAAATCAAAGATCTATTTACTTAATGTACAATAAACAACTTGTTAATTTAGGAGAGAATACTGTCTTCCTAACAATTACTGAATGCGTGTGTCCAAAATAATGCTGTTTCCTTCTAGACAAGAGCACTCCAGAAAATGCCTAGTTCCTGGCACACAGTAGGTACTCAATACAAAATACTTGCATGAATAAGTAACATATGACAAAGTTAAAAAATCAAGTGTTCGTCATATACGTGAGAGACTATCTAATCAGCTGAAGCTATTCAGGCACGACTAATAGGCCACCAGTGGGTGTAAGTATACACTCCGAACAACTGTTCCCTGGACGTTTGTTTTCCGAAGTGGTCACCACACACCGGTGGACAGGACAGAGTCACGTTAACCCACAGTCCCTGCCCACCCCCGCGCCCTTCCTTTTTTTATCACATGTTGAACCAGTCGCCAACATTTCTATATTTATGTGAAAACTTAGCTTTTACATCAAAATTCTGGATTTTTGGCTTTTCTTGACCACTCCAAGTCACACCAAGCTCTGGCCAACTCCCAGCCACAGGACAATAGAGGGCTGAAGGTGAGGGACAGATGTTCTCTTCCTCTTGGTTGCCACCTCCCCTACCTCCTGCTTGGCTCACCAGCCTACCTGCCTGGCCCCTGTAGGCATCTCGATTTTGCCACACCTTTTTTTTTTTTTAAGTTTGGAATGTATGTCTTGGAGATCTTCTCATCTTAGCTTGTTTCTCGCATTCAAAGAAACGTGCTTGCTCTCTTCTCCCGTTTTTTCAGACCTTTCTTGAGCGCCTGTATTTCGTTCCGTGTCTTCACCAGACTAGCAGAGACAGCATCCGAGAGACTGTCTCTCAGCAAACTCTACTGTGGGTCGATGGCACAGACAATGTTCTACTTTCTCCCATGCATGTGGGCTGGGGGAGGGGAGGTGGGGAGAAACAAAGCTGACGAGGGTTGTTGCCCAATCTTCCTCTTCTCAGCCATTCCTGGCTGTCAGACTAACCCCGGCAAGGCGTTTACTTGAAAAACATACATATATATGTGTACATTTATTAAAAAATATATATATATATCTATAAAAAAAAAATATATATATATTTTTGGAAGGGGGAGAAATCTTGATTCTACTTTGCTTTGAGAAAATAACTGTTGACTCTCTTTGTATATATAATTAGACTTCAAAATACAGAGAAACGTTGTGAGCAACCTGCTATCAGAAAGGCAGACATTTCAGACACTGCAGATTACATAAAGATAACACACTGCCATTCCCCCCTCCTCCCCGAGTAACAAGAATAAATGCCAAACTTCTCTTACCAATTCTTCACTAGTCTAATCGCCTTTATTTTCTCTTCCGACAGTAGGTGTTTGGTGTCCATGTACTTTTTTTTTTCCTGTCACAATGCTTCCTTTCCTCAAACTATTAATTCTATTTTTATGAATAATACAGTGTGCCCTGGTTATTATTTAGTTTGATTGTATGCTAGCCTCACGCTCTGCATTTTAATTTAAGTGTAACTGTTCAGGAAAAAAAATGCAAATCTCTTCCATTCAAATTCAAACGAAAATAAATGGATTTTTTATGGCCTAAAGGATCTATTCATTACCAAATCATTTATCTTTTTAGAAAGAACAGTTTATGTATCCAATACGCGCTCGTGCTGTCTTTATTTTCTTCATTTTTTTCCTCCTTTGATAAATATGCTCGTCTTTTCTCGTCTCCCTTGAATCTCTGCTGATAGGGGCAGCTTATAGCAGACTGAACAAGACCATAATTAATAGCATGAAACAGAAAGCCAAGGTTCCATAGAAAGCTCAAACATCTTGGACATTAAAAATAATAAACAAATCTAAAGTTTGCAAGGCGATGCTTTTTTGTTTTTCTGTTTTTTGTTTTTTTAAAGGACAAGTACATGCCTGGCCTTATCAAAACAAAATGATATGAAAAGGTGGGAGAAGAGAGAAGTGTGTGTCTTTTGAACAGACCGCCTTTCTTGGAGTCTCGTTGCTGGTGTCTTTAAGAGCTGTGAATAGTCATGTTCTCACCATGCCCTCTGATTTTGCTTCTAACATGCCTTGGCTATTAGAAGTTTGGCATTTCGAGTGCCAGGCTGTATTTTGATCGAACACAGCTTTATATTTATATCGCGATTGAAGGAACCCGTGAAGAGAGAATTGCTTCTGGGAGGGTGTGTGAATACACAAGCAGCGGTGATACACAAAGCGATTTCCTTTCTGCTAAATACCTTCCAGCGGGAAGCTCGAATGGCTAGTCCTGAATTAGGAAGACCCCTCAGTGAGAAATAAGGGTGTGAGTGCGAGTTTATGGCCCCTCCACCCTTAAGACATTTCCCTTTCTCTGGCACGTTACGCTTTAAAAATCATATGATCGCGTAAAAGTTACCCAAAATGTTGACTTTACCTTTTCATGTTTATATATTAAATCTGATTTCGGGACCAACTGAATGGATTTCTTTGTTCTCACTAGATTAAGTCCAGATAGATAATCTGGTTTAGTTTTGGTTACATTGTTTAGATAGTGCTAATTATAGTGCTTACAATACAATGGCAGAGGGGGTGATTTAAATAGTCATTTTGAAGAAGGGACAAAAAAAAAATCAGATACCAAGCTCAAAAACGTGCAGTCACTCTGACTGGCTCCCTGAAGGCCAATATAAAGACTGAATTTCAAAGAACTGTTTACTTTGAGATTCTTAAATACTGGCCATGCTTCCATACACACAGCTTGTGTACAGGATCCGTCAGTGGGCCTGGGGGCTGATCTGTCACGTCCCACCAATCTGCACGCTGCTTCTCAGAAAGGGAAGGAGCGGCTGAGACCTTCTCGACCACAAACGAGGGCCCTTTCTGGCTGAAGGCTTCCTTAACGAAATGAGGGGAGAGGGTTTTGAAGAGGGGGAAGGAGGATCTTTGAGGAAGGGGCTGATCGAGCTAGGACTGACTGGCAGGCCAGAGACAGAGCAATCCGGAGAACATCTGAGAGCCAACTCCTATCCAAAAATAAACCGGGGTTTCACCAGGTGCTTTCTTTAAGTGCTGTGTGCTTCTCATAAGGAGAAAATTATGGGATTAGGATGGGAAGGGAAAACAGGGCACATGGAAGCAAATGTTTACGTAGGCGACTTCTTTCCACATTCTAGGGATTGGCTGGCCCTTAACGTCAATTCCTGAGGTGGGAGCAAAGGGATATATGAGGATTTTGGCACCGTGAGCTAGAATAAATAGCACATTGGAATATATTTAGCACATGATAATGCAGAAAGCAGAAAAATAGGAGGATGACATTAAAAAGAAAGAAATAACGCCGTTCTGACTCGAAAGAGGTGGAATACTGAACACAAGCAGTGGCTTATGGATGGAATGTGTGTGGAATTTTTCTCTATAAATCACCGATCACTCAGGATCTAGGTGACTATACGCGGCGCATAGACAAACAGCAGCACCTCTGGAGGAAGGAAAGAAAAGACGTGAGAATCACAACGCCAAGGGCAGCTTTCTTGTTTAATGTGTCAAAACCAGTAATACAGATAATAAATTATGCTTTAGAAAAATGGGTGCAACAGGTGAAGCAGACCCTGGATCAGATTCTTAAAATCTTCCTGATGAGGACAATAATTGGACAACAGGCACAATTTAAATAAGGTTTGTAGACTGAATAATGGTACCGTATCCATGTTAATTTATGATTTTGATAATTATTCTCTGATTATGGAAGAGAATGTTACCTTTAAACAAAAAATACATATTATAAAGGGCAAAAAAAAAAAAAATTGGGAACGCTAGAAGAGAGTTAACTTTTGCTTGTCGCCATTATTTCCAGGAATTGTTCATGACAAAAAGCTACCATGATTTCATGCAAGATAATACTTCGGGACCGACAAGTGAACTGTTCAATTGTTGGGCTGACCCGCTCTACTATTAAGATCCTGGGCAAATTAATTAAGCACTTGCCATGCACCTCTATCCGCTCAGCTATAAAATAAATTTAATACTATTTCATCGCATTTAGCTGTCGCAAGGATTAAAAGAGATGATATACACAGAGCATTCAGCCGGCACCTGGCTCAAGGCAGGTATCAGAAATTATCTAGTATGTAGTCACGGTTATGCTTAAAATTATTTCTATAGTTTCCATTTTGATGAGTCGGCTTTCCTGTGTTTGGTAATAAGTTAAAATAGAATGGCTTGCTTGTAAATTTGTTTACAAGTGGATTCCCTGGAAAATGTTCATGTGCTTTAGAAAACATAGTGTTTGGAAGATGGGTTTATTCTTACCAAGAGAAACACCTTGATAGTTACACGGAGGTTATGTTCTTTCCTTGTGGAAAAACATTTTATGAAAAGCATACTAAACGTGGACTTGGAAGAACAGAGATGTATTGATAAAATGAGTAGTTGTTGATTTTTGTGCGTAAGAAGAAAAAGAAAATTTGTTTAAAAATAGACACTCGGTAACAGTAATAAAAGCACGTACAACACGTGCAGATTCCTAACTCCCTGCTATGATGCTTCTTGAGGGGTAAGTTCTACAAATTCTGTAAATTTTACCATTGCGACTCATTTTCTACAATCTATGTTTTTGGGGTGCCGAGAAGGAGAAAAGAGCATTGCGAGATAATGAAAATTTTATAATGAAAATTCCAAGGTTAATTTTAGCCATGACTTTTCGCCTTCTTTCTTTCAATCATAAGTGTTCAGCGTTGAAAACTGGAAAAGCTCTATAACTGACAACGTGAAGAAGAACAGGAAAAATTCTCCATAATCTTCTACCCAGAAGTGTCAATATTTTTTAGCCGTTGGTTGTAACCAACCTACTAATGAGTTTCCTGAACATCTACTTATCTACTTGCTGGTGCACTTCAGTGTCATTTGAGGACGGAAGTGGCTCCGTGTCCCTTTCTGGACTGTGTGTACGTCTCTGTGCAAGCAGCCAACTGTTCTCAAAACAACTGAAATATCAGGTGATAAGAGAGGGTGCCGCTCAGAGAGGGACAGGTAAGGCCTGGGTAGGACTGTTAAGAAGGCACAGGGCTGATTGTGAAAGGAGACTCGAAAGATCCTAAGTGCCAGGAGAACTGACCAATGATGTTATAGGCCAGTGTTGGAGCCAAGGCTGTGAACGTTAGTCACCATAAGCAAACAAGTTAGGGTTTGGAAACCTCAGCCTTCTGATCTGTAAGATGGAAAGATAATGGGGTGACACAAGGATTAAATGAGAAAAGAAGTGTATAGTACCATCAAGAAAAGGCCGCCGCTACTTATAGTATTGCTGTTATTTGACCGTTTTGAAGAATGGATTAATTAGGTAGAGCAGGAAGAATATTGACATTCCCATCTTAGAATTTAAGGCTGCAAACTGGTGAGTCAGGAGGCCAAATTGCTCTTGCAGACACGTTGCGTTTGGTTCACTGAGCATTTAAACATTTTTGCAATGAGGTAGATTATTCACGTACCCATTTAGAAATGCCCTAAAAAATAGGAAAATCAGGCAACTTTGAGCCCACATTCCCTCACATGGCAGCAAGAGTTAAGTAACGATGACTTTACTCAATGGGCATGAATTTGCGAGAATCCTTGTCCTTCTGGACCTTCCCTGATTCTTTCTGCATTTGAGTTTGAGACTCTTGGGTTAACTTCTTTTCGTAATAAGTGCATTTAAGGTGATTGTGTTAACACAGAGGATGTCAATGATGGAATTTCTGGCATCACTAGAAACACATTTTGGGGGTGGTCTGGGGATTCCTCTTCAGTGTCCTGAAGGACTCAGAGCAGTGGTCTTCAAACTCTAGTATGTGTCAGAATTCCCTGTGGAGGGCTTGTTAAAGTGCAGGGTGCTGGGGTAGAGGTGAAGTGGGGCTGTAGGGTGGAGGGGTGGGGGGTGGAGGGTGGGACAGTATTTGCATTTCTATTGAGTTTCCTGATGGTGCTGATACTGCTGGTCTGGGGTCCACACTTTGAGAGCCAGGGACCTGTATAGGAAGAAAAAGAAAAAATTTTTTATTTGGCTTTATTTGCAAAACTAATATTTGCTTAGTGTATATATATATTATATATATACACACACACATATATTTATATATATACATACATATGTATATATATACATACATATTTGTTTATTTGGCTTTATTTGTAAAAGTTATATTTGCTTACCTTAAAATAAAATGCAGACGATGCACAAAAGTATTTAAAAAAGTGAAAATCTATAGTTTTCCTACTAGGTAATTATAGTCAGTAGTTAATTTCTACCGTTTAAGAAGAATTAGGGGAAAAAAAGTTAATAAAAAAAAAATCGTTTGTTTCTTATAAACTGATGTGATTAAGACCATACCATATGATTTAAGAACTATGACGTTTTAGTTATCTTTTCTAGATTGGTTTGAAGTAATAACAAATGAGACAGAAGAAATACATGCAGAGCTGAGGAGAGGCAAAATGAGACTGACAGACTTACTCCTCACCTAATGCTCGATGATTAGCTCATTTAATACCCAAGCAGCTCGGAGTGGGAGGCACTAATTATTCTCCTTTTACAGATGATGAAATAGAGGCTTAGGAATGTAAGTGACTCACGTAAGGTCACATAGCTAGTGACAGTGGAGCTGAGATTTGAACATGAGCAGCCGTCATCATAACGCTATTTGCTCCCCTACCTACTCACTCACTCACTCACTCCCTCCTTCTAGCTACCTTTGCATTTACTGATGGTCCATTAGATGCCAGACACCAGTGCTAAGCACTGGGGAATGGAAAGATCTCAGGTATGTAAAACCTGGCAGAGTGGTTCCAACCCCCTGGTTTTGCAGTCATGCATCCTCTATGGACCCTTTTACCAGGAGAAGGCACACGAACATATTAGATGCACAATTTCAGGGGTTTCATAGGCCTTCCCTGAGTTTATTCATGAATCTTCTAGCCTCGAAAGCTAAGGACACTTGATCTTGTAACGTAAGTCTCCAAATTACATTCCCCTTGGGCTCATGACTTGAGCCTGACTCTTACGTTATTTGTTTAGTGTCTTATACTATTTGAGTGAACTTCTTGACCTCAGTATTCTAATTTCTAATATATGGAATCATTAGACACAGGGCTAACTTCATGAGTGTGCATCCTGGTTAGTCTCACAGAGCCTTACACTCAGAACGAGCCCACACTTGGCTCGATGCTCTGCCATTGCCATCTTGAAATTCTTAATAATCTCTCAACAAGGGGCTTCCCGTTTCCATTTTGCACGGTCCATCTAGATTATGTAGCTGGTGCTTATTAGACATTGTGTCACCTGAGAGAGACTCTGAGAGAACTGAACACTTGAAAATAACAGTCAACGGGGCAGGTATTAATTCACTTCACCCTCACGATGACCCAGTGATCAGTTTTAGTTTCACCTGCATCTTACAGATAAGGAAAGCATTTTGCAAACGCAGTCAATCCTTGAAATATCTAGCGTGTAGTAATTAGTGAGCTTTATCAGTGAGTAGTGAGTCTAGAATTTTGCCTGTTTGTATAAATTCCCCATCTATTTTAAACATAAAAAAAAAAAGTTGAACCTCTGGGGACCTTGCCCAGCTGTGCAGATATTTTTATTCTGAAAGCACTGAGTTGTTATCTTAAATGTCCTGTGCTAATTCAGGAGTCATTCTGATTTTGACTCACCTCCTCATCGCCTTGGAATCCAGCTCCCAATAATAATGAATGTGATTAGAACTCCTCAAATTGAGCTAGGTTGTGTCTGCATGCTGTTCTCCCAGCTACTAAAAATGGCTGTGGTGTATCTGGTGCGGTGTAGCCTGTGGCTCCTCAGAGCTGGAAGCAGGTGGCCTGTAGGTGAGGAGGCTGTCATTTTAATAGCATTTGGGGACACTTCATATTCATGATAAGTTCTGTGAGGAAGCTGATATATCAGGCCATAATTTAGAAATTCAAATTTCACCTTTACAAGCTATTTATCTCAAGTCAGTTCACTGCCTGGATATTCGTGCACTGCTGAATTGTGATTATTTAAAAACAATATGGATCGTTAGCTCAAAAGAGAACCGAAAGTTTTCTATTTTTATACTGGGAAAAAAAAATCTGTGGTACTTTTAAATGTTAAAAGAAACACTACATTTTCTAACTAGTTTCCTCTAATAAAATACTTTGTATAGTTCTCTGTGCCAAATGGTATATTGTTTCCATAATTATTTGATTAAAAAGGAAAGTTTTTTGAAAACCATAGTATTGTAACATTAGAACTGAAATTATATCTGTCATTCTACAGTGTTGCCTGTGGAGCTTTTGACCTTTCTCATTATAGGAGTTTGAGATTTTTTTTTTTCTGTGGGAAAACCCTGTGGACTGACCTTCCTTCCTTCCTTCCTTCTATTCCTTCCTTCCTTCCTTCCTTCCTTCCTGACTTCCTTCCTTCCTTCCTTCCTTCCTTCCTTCCCTTCCTTCTTTCCTTCTTCCTTTCTCTCTCCCTCTGTCCCTCCCTCCTTTCCATCCTTCTAAAAACAATCAACTGGTTTCTTATTTTTGTATGATATTGTGTTGTTTACTACATGGTTTCGAGTACGAGCTGACATCTTCTCATGAGTAATTATTAATAATAGTAACACACCTCATTTAAAAATCTATATCTAAATATTATAATTGAGCTTGATTGCATTAAATATAACTTGCAGCCTGGAAACTGAAATAAATTCCCACGTGTGTGTTTTTAAACACCCAAGTGCTAGGCTCTGTGACAGGCGCTGTGAACGCTGAACTGATGAAATCCCAATTTGAAAATTATTGCTTGATCCTTAACACTTGTTGAGGTCCTGTGCTAAGAACTTGAAATGGATAGTTTCATTAAGTTCTCACAGCTGTTTAAGGAGATAATATTATTATCTTTGTTTTAGCCATGAGGAAAGCCCAGAGAAATTAAATAACTCGCGTGAGGACACACAGCTATTAAATGACAGTGCTAGGTATAAAACCAGGTCTATCTGACGGCAAGGAAGATCACTTATAACTTAACTTGCATTCTAGGAGCTCTGTTGAGTTGAGAAGGAAAACTAAGACACTAGTCCTTGACAGGGCCTAGTGTCTTAGCTGACTTCTATCTCTTCCTTCTTTGCAAATAAAACTAAAAGTGTCATGTCTTTTGATTTGATTTTGTTTCTTGTCATCTCCAAAGGAAGAAGATTCACTTGCTCGTAAGCATTTAAGCCCAGGCGTTAAATTGTTTGGGTTTCAGCCCTACCCATGACAAGCCACGTAGTGTGTGCAGGTCGCTTCACTTTTCTGAGGCCCAGTTACCCAATCCTGAAAATGAGGAAAATGCTAGTGACCTCCTTAACTATGCTATCGGGATTCAATGAGAAGACCCATGGAAAACACAGGTAGACACTGGCGGCTGCCTCATGAAGCTCATGAGCTCTGCTTGATTGAAATACCTTTCAGGAGCTGACGAACAATAATGGGGAAATAGATTTTATTTATTTTTTATTTTTGAAAATACTTTATTATTTTTTTTAGAGAGGTTTTAGGTTCACAGCCAAATTGAGTGGAAGATAGAGAGCTCCCCTACGTAGCCCCTACTCTCCCGCACCTGCCCCCATCCAGACACACACACGCATAGCCCCGCTTGCCGTCAGCATTCTTCACCAGAAGGTGTATGTGTTACGACCGATGAACCAACATGGACGCATCATTTTTTTACCCAACATCCATAGCTGACATTAGGGTTCATGCTTGGTGCTATACATTCGGGTTCACTTTTGCTATTGCACATTCTGTGGGTTTGGACAAATGTATAATGACATAGATTCGCCATGATAGTGTCATGCAGAGTCTTTTCACTGCCCTAAAAATTCTCTATGCTCCGCTGATTCATCCTTCTCCCTCCATAGTACATCTATTTAGAAAAAAAAAAAAAGGTTAAAATAAAAGTTTTAGGTTTCTGGGTTCTAAAATATTATACTCATTGAAATTGAGAAAAAGAAATGGACTTTCAAGAAGTAATTGGAAAAAGCTGAAAATCACATGCTATCACTTATATGTGGGATATAAACCTAAAAGCAACAAATGAACAGGACAAATAAATGGAGACTTGTGGACATGGACAAGAGACTAGTGGTTACCAGAGGTAGATGGGGTAAAAGGGGGTCAAACATGTTTTGACAGAAAGAAATCTAACTATGGGAGGCGAACACACAGTGTAAATATATATATATATATGTATATATATGTATGTATATAACAGTATATATATATATGTTTAACAGTAAGGCGTGTGTATATATATATATATATATATATATATATATATACTGTTATATATACTGTGTGTGTGTGTATGTGTGTGTATATATATATATGCCTTACTGTTAAAGTATACAGCTGAAACTTATTGGATTTCATTAGCCAATGTCGCCATAAAAAAATAAATTAAAAAAGAAAAAGAAGTAATTGGAATATGAAATTTGGAGGGAATAGATAAGGAGGAAGAAGGCGAACGGCGAACGTGAGTGAAAAGCGGATGAGGAAAGTCACGGAGATGAGCTTGGGCAGATGTCGTCCCACAGGGGCGAGCAGTTCCTGAGATGAAAAGGTAGTTTATAAACAGGTCGTGGACGAGCTGAAATCAATACTGCGGTTTGGGAAGCAGAAATCTATTGTAGGTTTTAAATACAGATGTGGTGGATTCGACTGGGATTTTAGACAGAATCACTTAGCCATTTACTATTACTATTTACCTATTTATTCTGTGCCAGCCACATTGTAAAATAATTTGGGGAAATAATGATGAGTCAAAGCAGACATGGTGTCTGCGGTAAGCAGCCTCTAACAGGGCTCCAGTGACCTTCACCTCCTGGTAGTCACAGCCTTAGGTATGAGCTGAACCCAGTGACTCAGTTTTAAAGACCGGAATATGACAAAAGTGAGGAGGGTGTCATTTCGAAGGTTAGGATACACAAAGACTGTGACTTCCATTCTTGCTCGTCCTTCCTGTTGCTTTTTCTCGTGAGCTCGCTGGACCACAGGGTCGCTGACGCCGTGTTTGTGAGCTGCCCTGTGGAGGGGCTGGCTCGCCTGGCAGGAACTGAGCAAAACCTCCAGCCAGCGGCCAAGGGAGAGGCATGTCCCTCAGCCCAACAGCCCGCAAAGGACCGAGCCCTGTCAACTAAGTACGGGAGTGAGCGGGGAGTGGACCCTTCCCCGGCTGTGCCTGTAGATGAGGCTGCAGCCCCAGCCAAGGCTGCCATTGCACCCTGAGCTAGAGGCGTCCACTTACAGCACAGCCAGACCCCGACCTCCTGCCGTGCTAACCTCGATAATAACTGTTTGTGGTTTTAAGCTATGTTTAATCTGTTACTCAGCAATAGATAACGAAGACAGTCTTTGTCCTCATGGAACTTATAGCTTAGTGGGGGTGAAAGATGTTAATTAAATATGATACCAACTGCTGTGACATTACAGCTGTGCCAGGTGAGGTGGGAAAGAGATGCGTGAAACTAACACACCACACCATGGAGTAGCTTGATTTTGCATCTGAGGGGCCGGGCTTTCATGGGAAATGATGGTGAAACTGGGGTTTGAAGAGTATATTGCATTAACGCGGTCATCTGGGATGGGAAAAGCATTTCGGGCAGGAACAGCATGTGCAAAGTTCATGAAAGGAGAAAGCACAAGTGAGCATGGAGCCCAGATGAGGCGAGGGTGGCAGGGGGCCAGGTCCCAGAACATGTCGTCGGTCATGGTAAAGAATTCGATCTTTAGTCTCTGCCCCATGAGAAGCGTGCTCACAGGGAGGCGGCATACTCAGACATTCAGTTTTAAAAGCCTACTCGGGCAGTGGAATGGGGAAAAGGGAAGCAGTTTGGAGGCTCCTGCAATTATCCAGTCGAAGAAGGTAGATTGAATGGGTGTCAGTGGGGAGGTGAAGATGTGGGGACAGTCTCTAGGGATTCCTGAGAGGCAAAATTGGTGAAACTTGTTGATGGTTTTGACAAGGAGGGTGAGGAGGAAGGAGGTGTCAAGACTGACTCATAATGTTATCAACTGGGGAAGCGGGAGAGACTGGAAGAGAAGAAGCTATTCAGTTATCTAGGTAAAAGGTCATGAAGACGCTAGGTCAATGATGTATGGTATAGGACTGGCAGGAGAACCTTCAGGGCATTGCAGAAAAAAATCAATAGGATTCAGTAGTTGATTGGCTGGGCGAAGGCCTTAGGGGAAAAGGGAGAATTTAGAAGGACATCAGCCCCAAGTGTTTCTGTTGTCTCTGTCTTGACTACGTTGCGTGCGATGGTGAATACGTATCACAGGAAGTACCCTCGAATCTGTCCATTTATACAGAAACGAGCTCGTTTGTGAACGCTTAGAGGAACGCAGCGCAAGAAGAAAATAATCGCGCTGTTTGACATTAACAAGGTACTGCTATTAAAGCCCAGGGAAAAAAATACTGTTTTAATGAACCCATCAGATACGCTTTGGGATTTACCGCAGCCATAGAAACAGACCTGGATGAGTTAAATGATAGAAAACCATGTTCCTGCTTGAATGGGGCTGGGCGGACTCTCAGGTTGGAACTGTTAGTCCAAATGGGGCTGAATGGAAGTAAACAATATTGATTTAGGAGGACCCATTTGCAGCGATTGCAAACTGGATACATTTCTATACATAGGGGATCACAGAATATTTATACACACACACATATATTTAATATGTAATATATCAATATCTAATATAACATACAATTATTATACTATATAACATACAATTATTATAGTATATAACATTATATAAAAAATTAAGGGGAATATATAATATTATAAATAAATTACATTAATTTATAAATTTATTTTAAATTAAAAATAAGGAATACGATCAAATTTTAATTTATATGTTAATGTATTTATAAATCAAGATGTAATAGCTATAAATACGTATACATATATCCTTAATTTGTAGTCTTCGAATCTTTAGTAATTATTCAACCCGTTTGGCATCCGCGAGCAGATTGGTGACATACAGTGCACTGAGGTGTCACATCATATGTCATACTGTAGGACATTACGGTCTAGCGAATAATACCCCCCGCCCACGAAAGCATTTTATCCGGCCAAGATTAAGAACCTACTTACATGCACAGGGGAATTTAAGCAGAAGAGGCCCATTGCATTTCAACTCACCCATCTCCATTATTACCCAAACAAAGTAGGCTTGTAAATAGTCGGATGATTTTAACAACGAATAAAGGCTCTGTTCTGGAGATGACACGGACAACACAGAACAGGACGGACGACGGCAACAGTCTCCGAACCCATCTATCTCTCCGCTCCACTCCTGCCTTCTCGCCGGCGGTCCGAGATCATCACGGCGGTCAGATTACGTCACTGTGTCCTCAAACCCTCTAGACACGGCGGCTTCGCAATCCGACGTAAAACAGTGGCCCCGGAGCCTGTGAGAGCTCGCCCCCGCCCCCCTTCTTCCATCTCTTTCCTCTCTGTCCCCAGCTCGTGGTCAAACCCCACCAGCTTCGGTTCTAGACCTTTCCCACGTCAAGCCTGTCCCTGCCATGGGACCTTTGCAGTTGCTGTTCCATCTGCCAGAAAAATACTTTCCCTCGAGTTGGCCATGGCTTCTCCTCACTCAAGTCTAGGGTCCAACGAAATCTCCTTTGAAATCTTTGCCCTGTTTCTCGGGCCTTCTCCCCCGTGACACCGTTTTATCATCATAGGAACAGTGTTATCTTTTTCTGAAATTGCCTTAACAGCTGTATGAGTTCCCCGTTTTTTGTTGTCTCTCTCGCTTGGGTGCCACCTCCACAGGAAGGCAGCGTCCTTCCCCGTCCCCTTCACCGCTGGCTCTCCAGAGTCTGGGACACTGCTTGGCACTCGGGAGATGCTCGGCATTGTCTGTTGGAAAGGGATTTGTTGCACGGGTTGGCATAAGCCACTCTGACGGCTGCAGGCTAGTTTGGGTGCACCCTCGTGCTCATTCTCCTCGCAGTCTTTTAATTCAAATTCGTATTCAAATTCGTTGCTACAGGCAGAATCCACGCAATACAAACAACCATGTGGTCACTGGCAACCCAGCCCGTGAGTCAATGGGCTTGGCAGGTCAACGATTACACATTCTAGTGAAGCACAGTGCCGGCCATCCAGCTCCTCCCAAGGCAAGAAATAGCTGCTTTTTAAACAGCTGTATTGAGGTATAATTCACATACCTTTTGACTCACCTACTTCAAGTACCCAGTTCAGTGGTTTTTAGTATCCCCACAGAGTTATGCAACCATCGCCACTTTCCAGAACATTTTCATCGTCCCCCAAACAAACCCCTTACTCAATAGCCCTTTTTCTCCTCAATCTCACCTCCCTCCAATCCTAGGAAACCACTAACCTAGTCTCTGTCTCTCTGGATTTGCCTATGCTGCACATTTCACATAGACAAATTATATAATATGTGTTCCTTTGTGATTGGCATCTTTTACTTAGCATCGTGTCCTCCGGGTTCATCCATATTGTAGCATGTATCCATACTCTATCTTTTGTAATTGCCAAATATTCCATTTTATTTATCCGGTCATCCACTGAAGAACACTAAGATTATTTTCTTTTTTCTTTTTTTTTCTTTTTTTTTGGCGATTATGAATATATGCTTTCAGTTTTCGTGGGTATACATCCAGGAGTGGAATTGCTGGGTCAGATGGTGACTCTGTGTTTATCCTTTTGAGGAACTGCCAGACTGCTTTCCAAAGTAACTGCAGCATTTTACAATGGTGCATTAGCTCTTGAGAGGCAGTCAACTCTGCCAGAAACACAGCATGCATGTCCAAGAGGCAGAGACACCAGGCTGAGAGAAGGCTGGCGAGGGCTGGTAAAGGAAATAGTGATCCCTCCTAGACAAAAACCTGATTGTTGTAATGTGAATGGATATTTGATGATATAACAAAGTGTTTCCCTGTTTGGGGTCTGGGAGGGGATTTTAGTGGTCCAGGGACAAGGCACTGATCATAGAGAATCCCAAAGTGAGAACATAATGAGTGCTCTTTTCATTGTCTGGTCCATCCTTACGATTACTCAGAGAAGAAGGTCTCAGCGTGACGCTAATATGTCTTTAAGATCTCTCTAATACTTGCAAATCTCCCTTCCCCAGGTCACCCAGCGGCTCATCAAAGCCTTCAGCAGGCAGTGTTGTACGGCTACAGTCTAGTATTTTTTTTGGGTATACTTTTTAAAATGGTTACCTTCTGTTTATGAGTTTCCTTTAAAATTTTTATTTAAAATGTAAAAATATTTTTAAAATAAGCAATGCTAATAAGCTTATGTGGTCCATAAGGGAATTTAAAAACAACAAAGGCTCATACCAGCATAATAGCTGAGTGGTTTTTGATCTCTTCATCCTGTGACAATCATACTTTTAAGACTTTTACACCCACTTCGTTCAGTAGTCACTATACTCCTTCTACAGATGAGGAAATCGAGGCACAGAAAGGCTAAGTAACTTGCTCAGGGTCACACAGCGAGGAAGTTAGCAGAGCTGTAACATGTACCTAGGCATGTTACAACCCCTCTTGTTATGAAGGTGGCATGTAAGTGACAGATTTGGAAAGCCCAGGGTTAACGACATAGCTGTGAGTGAAATGCCACAGCTCACAATGACTTCTTAACTGCCTTCTCTCCTCCCCCTTCCACGGAGTGGGTCCCCAGCCACCCGGCTGGGACTAGAGACATTGCTCTTCCAATTACTGTTGAATGAAGCAGGAGCGAGACTTGATCCAGCCTGGGCAAATCCATCTCTTCTCTAAGCTAGCTGGCGTGGGGTTCCGCTTCTTCTAATAAAACTGGGACTTTCTCAGTTTTAGCACTGACATTTCCAGGTCCTGGGAAATCCCTCAGTCCTGAGCAAACTGGGATGGTGGGTCACCTTAGCAGATTGCCCTCGAAGTTTGGGAATTCCAGAACATTCTGGTGGTAGCACTGGAGAGTCTGGGCCAGCAGTCCTCAAGGGTGGACTAAGAATGCACTCCATGGGAGTACCCAAAGGACCTATTATGAGTGAGGCTATCTGGTCTCCTTTCAGACTGACAATGAGGAATTTTCTGGGACGTGGCCCAAGAATTTACATTCTCCCCAGGGGGTTTTAACGTACACTTAAGTTTGGGGAACCAAGCTTCTCAAACTATAGAATTTAGGCCCATGACGGAGGTCATGGTAACAGCTACTTTTATGTGGTAGAAAGAGGGGAGTGAGGAGAAGTGAGCTTTGAAATTCAGCAGGCGCTCGACTTCCCAGTAGTTTCTGGGTAATAAACAAGCTCCTCAAGCTTCCGTTTTCTTATGTGTTCAATGGGGGTAATTAATTAAAGGATATCACATGTGCAAACCCCTGGCATCTAGTAAATACCTGATAAATTGTAGATCCCCTTCCTTAAACGCTGAGAATCACAAGAAATGGGCATTAAAGCCTACGTAGAAACTATTCTTCAGGATATTTTCCTATTATGACCCCAATTAAAAAAAAACCAGCCCCCTAAGAATTTGTTCTGTTTCTTTCTGGATTTCTTCTCCTTATGGTGCGGCTCTTTCAAACACTGAAAATGTAATCGTTAAAAAAGCGACTCTCGAGCAAGCACGTTTATGAGTCCTCCTTTTAACGGACTCAGTTGTTCTTGCTGCATCCATAATATTGCTTTTTAAAAAAACTTTTTATTTTGAAATAACAGTTTCACAGGGGGTTAGCAGAGCGAGGTCCCCTGTACCCTTTTTCCATTTCTCCCCAATAGTAACACCTTCTGTAACTATAGGACCACGAACATCAAAGACAGACAGCGTGTGTGTAGAGTTCTGTGCCATTTTGTCGCACGTGCGACCCCCACCACAGTCATGGTACAGGAGCGTCCCACCATCACAAAGATCTCTGTTGTGCTGCTGCTTTTAGTCATACCCGCTCATCACCATCCTGACCCCATGGTTACCACTAAGCTAGTCTTCATCTTGATAATTTTGTTATTTTGAGAAAGTTATATAAATGGAAGCGTACAATGTGTGATCTTTGGAGACTGGCTTTTTTCACTCGACATAATGTTCTTGAGATCCACCCAAGTTGTTATGTGGATCCATAGTTTGTCCCTTTTCATTGCTGAGTAGTATTCCACATGCTATTATTATATAAATACAATATATGCTATAAATATTATATTATCACTATATTATTTAAACGTTCTAACGTTCTAAGGTAAAGGTAAATTATGGCTAGAATATGTTACCAAAAAAGCCACCTGTGACTGTGTGCCAGGCCACGTTCACATACTGCTCATTCGATCCTCAAAATCGCTCTGTGAGCTGATGGCTGTTATTTATCTCCCTTTTATAGATTAGGAGAGTGAGGCTAAGACATTTGTCTAAGGTCACAGAGCCAGACAGTCTGGCCCAGAGACCAGGTTCTCAACCATGACCCCTAACTACCTGCCCTGCCGTACACCTGCAACGTCGTCCCCATGTCCCCCGAGCACACCCCGTGGGACTGACTCTTCTGGGAGACCACTAGGGCCACGACTTTTTAAGTGGATGTGATTCAGCACATTCGAACTCAGCCCTGGGAATCAGATTCCTCAGGCTTAGTGTCTTGGCTAAAGCGCATGTCCGTGGAGGGCATAGCAGACACTAAATAATAACATCTTCATTAGATTTTGAAAGTCACAGGACCACAGGTGAGTGGGAGCAAGATGAAATATGTCAATCTGATGGGTACCACCCGTGTTTTTACATAGAATTATAGCAGATTTGATTCTTTTTATAGTGTCTTTTTTTAAAAAAAATATATTTTTAATTATGATAAAATATGTATAACATAAAATTAGCCATTTTAACCATTTGAAAGTGTACAATTTCGTTACGTTAATTCCATTCGTAATGTTGCGTAACCATCGCCACTTATCTATTTCCAAAATTTTTCATCACCCCAAACAAACTACCTATTAAGCAATGATTCCTCATTCCCACAGCTCCCAAGAACCTCTATTCTGTATCTGTTTCTGGGAATTTGACTGTATTTCCTATAAGTGGAATGATACCATATTTGTCCTTTCACGTCTGGTTTCTTTAACATAATATAACGTCTTCAAGGTTCATCCATGTCATAGCAGGTATCAGTACTTCATTGCTCTTTTTGTGTGTGTGCAATAAATTAGAATTACTTTTTTAATACGTATTTTTCTTTTTCAATTACAGTTGGCATGAGATATTATATTATTTCAGGTGTACAACATAGTGATGATACATTTATATAACTTACAGAATGATCGCCCCGCTACATCTGATACTATACGTAGTCAGCATAATATTATTGACTATATTCCGTATGCTATACTTTACATCCCCATAACTATTTTGCAACTACCAATTTGTACTTCTTAATTCCTTCCCCTTTTTCACCTGTGCCCCCCTCAACCTCTCTACTTCATTCCTTTTTAAGGCCGAATAACATTCCATTGTATGTATAGACTACATTGTGTTTATTCGGTCCTATGTTAGTAGAAATACCTTTTCCTGGCTATCGTGAGTAGCGCTGCAATGAACATGGGTGTATAAGCTTCTGCTCGAGTTCCCGTTTGAGTTCATTTTGGGGGTTCCGCTTGGGAGTCGAATTGTTGGGTCATATGGTAATTCTATGTTTATCTGTTTGAGGAACCGCTTGATTCATTTCGGAAAAGAATTTTTCCAATAAGGAAGCGAAGGAATAGACAAGGAAACTGTGCCCAACGCTCGCAGTCCAGCTCAGCAGAGGTGTTTTGCACTAATCATAATTTCCCCCTTCCTGTCAAGCATTCCATCTGCAGATCTACTAGTTAACACTCATAAAGAGGGACTTCAATAACATAGCTATGGGTTTTCTTTTAAGAAATGTCTTTTCTTCAGAAGTCCTGATAAAATACAATTTTTCTAGAACTTGAAATGGTATTTTTAAACCATGCTAGATACTCAAGCAAAACAAGTTTGTTTGTTTGTTTGTTTGTTTTTGTTTGTTTGTTTTTCCCAAGTATATCTTTGTTTTGATGTTTGGGGATACGTATGAATAATTGCACTTAATTTTACCTAGATCAATATTAGGCAAGCCTCATTGATACATCTCTTTCCTCAAGGATGTGTTTCCTTGAATTTCAAACTTCCTGGCCAGGTCACCATTACTAAGTCAATTTTCCTCATGAGACCTCACTCTATAAGTAAGGTCTTGACTATCTTAAATACGCAACATTTGATTTCACCACATATGTGACTTTCCTAAGATTGAAACTCAGTCACCGAGACATTATTAGCTGAGGATAAAATTCTTTAGGAAATCTGAAATATTCCAGGAATCTTAAATATTCTATTTACAGATAAGGTAAAACATTTTCTTAATCTGTGGAACCGGAGCATGTGGTAAGCACGATTCCTTGAAAAAGAAAAATGTCCATCCTGCCTCTACACTCATTTTGCTGTAGGTGTGTTCTCAAATTGAAAGCTCCCCCTCTACCAGTTCTGAGAAGCAATTTCGGATTTTCCTTGAAACCCCTCAGCTGTGGTGAGACTTTCTTCCCAGTTGAACCGGTCTGCTCCAAGAATGTGCTTGAGTGATAGTTAATCTTTTACTGGGAGCCCAGAGAGGGTTTCTTGCCAGAACTAGAAATTGCTTCTTTTCTAAATTCCCCTTCCACAGCAAGCTATCTGGGGACAGTAGCACCCTATCCATGTATTTTCAAACTAGAGAAAAGGTCTCCATCTTATATCATAAATTACAGTAACGTTTCTGACCACAGACGTGCAGTTCATAGGAGTAGAAGCTGTCTAGTTCAAGATCTCAGGGATAAACAGAAGCTTGCTACTAGAACATTCATTTAGCTGTCAGACCAGTGGCTTGCTAGTAGATGGCTCTGGAGGTTGGTGTTGGTGAGCCCTTAATTGTGTTTGCCAGTTTCTGTGGCGTAAATATGCCCACCATGCCTGGTTTCTGAGTTCTGACATGATGTTGCTAAGGTAGAATTGGGAAGTGTGTGTAGATCAGCTTTCCAGAGCCAGGATATGGGGGTCCAGGACATCAAACTCTCAAACTCTTTTTTGACTCAAGACATAAGAACCTAATTCTATTGAAGCAGGAACTTCACATTCTTCTTTCTTGGAGGAAGTTAAAAATAAGTTTTTACTACACCCATTATCTTCGTCTCCATCACAAAATCCCAGAGGCTCCGCTAACTCTTCCTGAGTAACAGAATTTACTCAGATTGTTCCGACATTAATATTAAAGCCCAACCCCTGTTCTAATTCAGCTCAGCATCCTGAGAAATCAGATATTTTTCATATCAACAAAAAAGTGTCTTATTAGTGCCTCCCTGCTGTGGAATTAATCGCATTTAAAAATAATTGTCACATGTACTTTTGGACCAGGAGTTATTTTAACAAAATGTTCTTGTCATGTTGATGTCATTCCAATGACATGTCATTGGTGTTTTTCTTCTCAAAATGTGAATGTTTCCCAAAAAAACTGACCAATTTGGGAAGAAAGGTGGGTGGGGAAGTGAGTGTGTCAGAAACTGAAAGTTAAGGTCTTGTTATCTCTTCTAGTTTGGGTTTAAGAAAGAGCTTTCTGATTTCTTAGGACAAAGCAAAACAAAACAAAAACAAAAACAAAAACCTGTTCTCTGGGATCCTCTGGGCTTTTGTGGCATTTGGGACAGATCTCTGTGCAACATTTATGTAGCGTTTTCAACACAGAATTGCTGGTATTCATTTCTGTCCTTATTCTATTTGATGGGGCCTTTGATCAAGTAGCTGGCTTCTTATGTCTTTAACACTCTACAGTGCCTAGAAGAGCACCTGGATTTATTTCTGGAGTGAGTGACGTGAATTATATTCAAAGCCGAAATGGTTACCCTTGGTCTTTCAAAATTCGAACAGACTCATCTTTTTCATGAGTTCATCCTGCACTAATCGAGCCTGCTTTTGTGCCCACTACCATTATGGATTTATTTAGCAATCGACTCTGTTAAAAGTTGCATAAGAGGTGGTGGTTTCTTTCAATGGCTTAAGCAAATGAGCTGTCATGTGGGTTAAGGTGGTAGGTTAATAGTGTGGGCAAAAAAAAAAAAATAATAATGTGGGCAGAGAGGGAGGAACGTGGGGTTGAATCACAGTTTTGTCACCACTGAGAAAGGCGCTTACGAGTTCTCAGTGTTGGTTTGTTCATCTGTAAATTGGGACCATATCTAACATTTGAAGATGTCGTAAATATTATATTTGATAATATAAGTAGACGCTTTAACAGGCCAATAATGATCCAGAGTAAGTGTCACTTAATAAAAGTGTGTCTGCCTCTGCCCTGCTTTCTCTTTACTCCTCCACCTACCTTTTTTTTTCAAGCTGATTTTTTGAATTGTGGCAAAATTACATAACGTAAAACTTAACCATTTTAGCCGTTTCGAGTGTACAGTTCAGTGCTAGGAAGGACCTTGACACTGGTGTGAGCCATCACCATCATCCAGATCCGGAGCTTTTTCATCTCCTGAAATTAAACTCTGCACCCACTAAACACTAACTCCCATCCTCCCCCAGCCCTCGGCAATTACCATTCTACGTGTCGCTGTGAATTTGATTATTCTAGGCACCTCGTACAAAGAAAACCATACGATGTTTGCCTTGTCATGTCTGATTTACGTCACTTAGTGGGTTTTCAAGTTTCCTCTCTATAGTATGTGTCAGAACTCTATTCCTTTTTAAGGCTGGATAATGTTTTATTGTGTGTACGTACATTTTATCATCTATCTCTTGATGGACTTTTGGATTCTTTATGCCTTTTGGCTACATGGATAATTCTGCTATGAACATGATGTTACCGGTACAAAGTTCGTTTGCCTAATGCTTCAAAAGGCCAAAATTCAAAATGTCAGAGTTCGGAGTAAGAAAAGGTTTACTGGTCAAGAAGGCGCCAACCGAGAAGATGGAAGCCCTAGCAGTTTCTCGAATCCATCTTCTGAAAGTACAGAGTTCTGGCTTTTTTTATGTCAAGGGAAGGGGAAGTGGGAGGGGCAAGAGGTGATTGATCACCTGCAGACAGACACCTGGATGCCAGCAGGGGGCTGAGGAAGACCTCCAAAATCTCTAAATGTCTTTGTTCCCACTCTGTTGACCTCAGCTGATCCGAGTCTGGTCTTGAGGCTTCCGAAAAACTTTTTGATAAACAATCATTATTTTTGTACACATTTCCTCCGTTTTCCTCTCCTCGAGAGAGACACCTTCTAGCAAGGAGATGTTTTTGTAAAAACTGAAGCCACAGAGCACAATTCCTCCGATCAGCATGTCTATGTGCAAGAACAGAGCAGGCTTGCACGAGATGGAGTCTGGGAGGCCAAGTATTTATCACTCTGTTACGTGGGTGCACAAATATCTGTCTGAGCCACCTCCCCTTTTAAAAGTGAGAGTCTTGGGCTCCATTCTCACCCCAAACATTGAGGGTATATGTTCTGGAGTATCTTAGAACCTCCTTTAAAGAGTCCCTTTTCTGTCCCTTTCCAGCCCTGCACTTCTCTTTATTTTTCTCATAAGGGTTATCATCCTATACCCTAGATGTCATTCCGTTTATCAACTGTCTCCAGGGACTACCATGTAAGTTCTAGAAAAGTGGAGATTGGCCTTGGCTGTGTACCAGTGCTTAGCTTTCAGTACGTGCTCAATAAAAACGTGCTGAATGGTCACATGACAACAACTGCCTCGCCTCCGCCTGTCTACTACCTTCTCCACCTGGACCACAGCTGAGAGTGCAACCTCGTTTAAAAAACATGTCTATATGTTGGGTAGGAAAAGCAAGCAGAGTTGTTTGGACAAACCCAGCTCGGGTGCATCTGCAGCCAGTGGCGTGAGCCAAGCTTTCAAGTTATTGAGCATCTTGGAACAACTCAGGTGGCAAGTCACAGCCTCTGGGCCTTGCCTTTCTCAGCACTTGATCTGACACACAGCCTTGATCCCCAAGGTCCGGAGCCAGCTCTGACTCACACTTGCTAACGAAGGTGAGTAAGGCGTCAGCGAGGACAGCGCATGACACGCGACAGTCTCGTTTCAAAACAAACCAACCTCGTCTGCTTGCTCCAGATTATTTTATGCAAAAACACTGCCTTTTGTGGTGTCTGCCGGCTCATCCGACTGCCTGCTTCAGTCCCGATTTTGATCATTTGAAGACCTTTTCCTTCTCTCTTTCTCTTTTTGTCTCTGTCTCTCCTGTTCCCGAGGTTTCACAAAGATCCTCAGATGTCCTGTCCACACCGGCTGCAGCCAGCAGAGGGACAGCCCTGCCTCCTGTCAGGCATCCAGGGACGCAGAAGGCCTTAGGGAGCAGACTGGAAACCGGAAGCGAGCCCCAGGGCACCTCATACAGCCACTCACTTTGTCTGAGGTCCAAGGGACAGAACGAATGCCCTCTGCCAACTCAAAAACATATGATTTGGCGACGTCCCTACTGGTGCATGCATGTTAGATGGGAGCCATGTTCCTGCTCTCCAGCTAGCTGTGTAAACTTGGACCAGTCCCTGAACCTCTCTGCACTTACTGTAAATAAGATAATTTGTGAGCAATTCGAACTAGGAAAAGAATGAGACAAAGTGATTGGTTTAGCGTAGAGGTTCTCAACTTGGGGTTCACATACTCCCACCCCAAAAACAGATTTAGGGGATCTGTGAACTTAGATGAGGCCAAAGTGACATCTTTATTCTCACTAACTAGTCTCTTGCATATATTTTAAATGTATCATTTCGTCAATAACTACAAATGTGTGTGTTTGATAACTGTAGTTCAGTATACTTGGCTGCCTTTGTGATCTTATGTATTTGATGTTCTGTATTTAAAAACATGATCCCGAGAAGAGGTTGATATCTGTCCAATGGCCATGGCACTAAGAAGTGTTGGGAGCCCCTGTCTGTCGTGTGAAACTTGAGTGGGTAGATGAACAAGATAGAGTCTGGGAGGCCGAGTATTTATCACTCTATTACATGGGTATACATATATCTGTTTGAGCTACCTCCCCTTTTAAAAGTGAGTGTCCTGGGCTCCATTCTCACCCCAAACATTGAGTTTCAAAAGGGCGGACATAGAAAGCATCTCTGAAGAGCCTCATTGAACTTGAGATCTAAATGTGGAGGGGTTCCAGCTGTGCCGAGAGCCCAGGGAAGACCCTCTTCCCCCAAGAAGGAGCAGCAGGGAGGTGATCCCAGATCTGGTGGCGGTGCCTAGGCAAGAACAAATGTCCGAGCTGCTTCAACATCAAAGCATTTCCTTTCCCTCCAACTCTTTCTATTGGCTGAGAATGGAGCCAATTATAAAACAGTACTGCTCGTCACCCGTGGGAGGAGAGTAAGCAGACGTGAAGAATGGGGGCAACGTGGTATCCTACACTGGATTCTGGAACAGAGAAAGGACGGTGGGTGAAAAGCTGGGGAAAGAGTAAAATATGTAGTTTAGTGAATAGTATGGCACCAATGTTTAATATCTGGGTTTTAATCAATGGACCGTGGTTCTGAAAGATGTTACGAACAGGGGCAGTTCGGTGAAAGCTACACAGAAACTCTTGGAGCAATCTGAGCAGCTCCTTTGTAAATATGAAATTATTTCAATATAAGAAGATGAAAGAAAAAAGAAAACAGTACAGTTTAGACTGTTTCTCATCCTCTTCACGAGACATATCAATATTATAATTATACATTTTATGTAGGAGGGTATTATTTAAACTTTTAAGTACACCGTTTATTTTTGGAAAAAAAAATCAATGATTTACCATGATACCAAGTTCATGAGGTACAAAAAGTTGTTGAATCTCCTCCTAAATGGTGTCTCAAGTGACCTGGTTCTCTTCCTTGTAGAGAACCCACGTTACAAGTTTCTCGTGTATCTTTCCAGAGTATTCTAAAAATATACAAACGATCTCTGCCATGCGTGCTGTGTACGTTTTTGCTTGTTTCTGTTTCCCAGTGTATTTTGGAGATTGCTTCCTATCTGTGAAGTACTTTCTCATTCTTTTTTATTGCTGTGTGGTATTCCATTTAACTAATTTATGGAACCAGTCTCCCCAGATGAGCACTTAAATCACTTCTGCCCCTTTGCTCTTCCAAATGATGCTGTCATGAATATCCTTGCACGCTAGTTCGCGTGTGTGGGAGTGTAGACGAAGAAAAAAACTCCTGGGAGTTATGCATCCATAACCCCAGCTGAATTTTCCCATTCAAAACTTGGAAGCTGAGATATTCTTGAACGCCAGCATTTGGTGCTGGGAGTGCCATGTTCCGGGAAAGTCTTCATTCTCCAAAACAACAGCGTCAAGAAGGCATGCTTCCCATAGCTCACCTGGCTGTAGTAACCTCCCCAAAGTGGAGTGGCAGGCAAAAGAACCAATGGAGTTCACACACGTGAAAAGTAACTTGAAAATACTTGGGGCTGGTAGCCATCTGCCTGGTTCTTTCTTCTGAGAGCCGACACATTTATTCTACCCCGGGCACCAAGAGAGCCTCACGCTGGCATCAGCAGCAAGCAGCACATTCACCTGTCCTTCGAGGGTCCGTAGAAGAAGAGGTTAAAGCTCTCACATCTGTCTCCAGTCTGAACTGGGCTTGAAGGGAGGTGCTTCTCTACCCTTTCTCTCTGTCTGCCAATGAGAGGAGGGCTCGTTTGCTCATTAGCTTTACAAAATGTTATTTAAAATATTTTCGATGGCTTTGGAAATCCGATTTTTCATTGCACTTGGGAAGATAGATCTTATTTCAAAAGCTCACAAGCTTTATTATTATTATTATTATTATTATTATTATTTTTATTTTTATCAAGATGTAATTGTTTCTGCCGCTCTCAAGTCTACACTATAAAGCTCAGAGTGGGGAATCTGACACCAAAAGATATACTGATAATTAATAATGATAATAAAAGTATAATTTCTACCATGTTCTGAGAATTTGTTGTTTTACATTTAATTCTACAACAACCTTGTGAGATAAAACTGTTATGGACCATTTCCAGAAAAAAACAAAACAAAACACCTGAAGGTCTGCAAGAGTTAAATAATCTTAAATTCCCACAGCTAGTAAATAATAGAGTCTGGACCTGTGTCCAGAACAAACGCTCTGGAATATACCATAGCAGCGATTATCGATGACGAATGATTTTTGCCTCCCAGAAGACATTTGACAATGTCTGGAGACATTTTCGATCACAACTGAGTGGAGAGTGCTAGTGGCTTCTGAAAACTCTACGATACACAAGAACGCCGTCCTCCTCCCCCTTCCAGCAAAGACTTTTCCAGTCTCAAGTGTCAAAAGTGCCACATTTGAGAAATCCTGTGGTACACGGACAGGAGTTTGATCCAAAGCGACTGATACTCGTATCCTCTATTGTCCTGAGATCCATAAGTTCAAATTCAATTTAGTGTGAAAGACAGAATGAAAACTCGAATTATAGGAATTTAAAATAATGTTACATACAATATTTAAAAAGTCTCACAAAATTTGCTATGGTGTGACTTTCCTCTCAAATCACAAATTTGTCAAGAAACACAATTTTCGAGTGAACAGGTGGAGTGGACTATACAGTGTTTTTGGCCTAGCTGCATGCCAATGTCAGTAAGTGGACAAACAAATATTTTGAATTATGAGAGTTATCCAGGTGCAAATCTGTTGCAAAAAATATGTCTGCCCTGCATTGGGAATGGAATAAAAGAATGGCACACTGATTTTTATGTGCCTATAGGTACATAAATATTTTTGATTTGTCTCAATGGGTAGAGAGATTTGCTGTAAAATATTCTTTAACCAGTACTCCAGACTTGTGCATAATTCTTCGCAGAAATTATCCCTCGGATAATTTGCACTTATCAGACTTGTAATTATCCTAACAAATACGAAGTTGCCTTTGAATGAGACTATTTCCATAGTGCACAGAGCTAGATAATTTTAGATTGTTCCCGTGTGTGAGTCTCTCGGAATGTCTGTGGGCATCTGGAGGCAAAAAGTATGTTTATTCTTTAGTGAAAATGACTGCCATTGTCATGAGAGTTGCTGGAAGATGACATCGAATTGCTCAGACCTTGCATCAGATGCCAGTGGAGATGCCTCTCCGGTCTCAGATGTTCCTTGAATGGTCTTTGTTAATCGCAGCTACAGCAGAAGTGACAAAGAGACCCTGAAGTCACGGTAGAGGACTGCTTATTGGTTCACCTCTTATATCTGGTCCTATCCTCATCTCAGCGAATGAGTCACACACAGTGAGGTACGATGTGTTTTTCCAAAGATAAAAAGGGAGATTGTAAAAATGGTTGGCAAACATTTTCGTAAAGGGCCCGATATTAGCTCTTTTAGGCTTTGTGGGACAGATGGCCTCTGTTGCAACTACGCAGCTCTGCCCTGGGGGTGTGTGAAAGCAGTCACGAGACAATAGGCAAACAGTGAGCATAGCTATTTTCCAATAAAGCTTTATTTACAAAAGCAGGCAGGGGGCCTTGTTTGTCAACTCCTGGAGCGAAGCATAAATATCTAAAGATATAGATATGAATAGACAGATACTAAACGGACAGTCGAAGTGTGGCAGAGGATGTTCCTTACCTCCGTATCACCCATTCCCTTCTTTAAGAGCTGAATCTCCATGCTGCTGGGGCCGGCATGTCCCAGTTATATACGTATCCTAGTCTCTCTTGCCAAAAGGGGTGATTTTTGAAATGAAAACCAAAAACATAGATGAGATGTCTGGGAATGCTCTGTAAAGAGGCCTCATCTAGCTAGCAGGTGCTATTTTGCTTTTTACCTTTCTCTTTTCACCTTCCTGGAGAGTGGGAATACTTGCTGGAGCTCCAGCAGCCATTTTGTGATTGAGAGGGCAAGTCTCAAAACATGTCAGAAACCTCAGCCTTCACATCCTTGAGCCAGTGAAGCAAAGCCAGCAGTAGCTGACCTCTGGACTTCTTGTGATATGGGAGAAACAACCCTTCAATGCTTATGCCGCTGTTTAAGTCAGGTCTCTACTTGCTGCATAACCATAATTCTGATATATGTTGATAAGGAAAACAGATGTGTAGCTCAGCTTACCAATACAACATTAGTGAGTGAAGGCTATGTTAGCCATTATGAAGGATATTTACGATTAAAGCCTCTGAATCCATCAGGTCGGGTGGCCAATACTGACCTTGGGTAATTTCTCTCTCTGTGACTAGTTTCCTTTCCTGCAAAATAGGAATAATACTATCACATGACTTATGGAATTGTTGAAAGACTTCAATATGATAATGCATGTATAAAGTGACTGGCAAGTAGTAAGTGCTTGACATATTAGTTACTGTTTCTATCATTATTTTGTTGATCTGGTGAATGACTATTCACTTCTTTGAAGTAAGGATGGAGACAGGAACAGTTGGTGATGACATTTCTTCCCCATCCCTCGCTTTTCAGCCCTCCCCTTCATTACTAGAACAATACATGGAAATCCGCCCACCATCTCTGGGCTTTTTTTTTTTTTAATAGTTGTTATGTGTCTGGCAGAACATTAGATTCTGAGAGTTCCAAGATGAGTGAGACAGTTCCTGTCTTCAGCGGGCAGAGGCAACCTGGACCACGATTAAATATAAAGCGAAAAGCTTTGGGTGGATGGTAGAAGGATGAATGATGTCCACTGGGGAGAAACAAAGAAGAGGATTAATTTCACATCGTTAGATGGAAACGATAAAATATAGAGGAATCTAGAATATGAGTGATGAAGAGGGCATTTTAAAAAATTATCTGTTATTAATAGCCAATAATAACGATAAGTGAAAAAAATTTAAAAATCCAAGGTGTATGTTCAATGTTTTTTCTTTCCCCGTCTCCATCTCCCCTCCAACCCCTCCTCCCTGCTCTGCGGCTGCCCTTCTCACTACGGTCTCTCTGACTCTCCTGCTTGGGTTTGGCTGAGGGAAGGCACCTGCTGGAGGAGGAAAGTGGGGTCGAGGTCTTTATTTCTCCAGCTCCCTCCTTGTCCCAGTTTGGCCCTTCCCTCTCCTGAAGGCCATAGTTCTCCTCAGGTGACTTTCTCCCACGACTGCTTTCTCCAGGTTCTGGCAAGCACAGCCTACCTTTGCTTCTTCCGTCCTGGATGCCGCAGTGGCTCCCCGTAGATGTAACTAGCCTCAGAGTTCTTTTCTCTGAGCCAGGCTCACCCCTTTGACATTTTCCCTTTGTTCAAGTCTCCTTGGACACCTACCCTATTTCAGGAAAGTAACTGTTTTCTGCTGGGATCCTGGTGGACAAGCTCAGCTGCCAACCAGGACAAGCTGTGAGCGAAGCAGACCAAGTCTAAGGCAATAGGGATGGGTGGCGACTGCGGTGCACTGGAGCACACTGAAGTGGGCCGCTGCTGCTCAGCTCTCTCTGCTCCTGCCACTTAGCACATGACCTCAGGGTCGCCAGATCTTCCCATTGTCTGGGGAAGGTGAAGAGACGCTTTTTTTAAAAAAAGGAATTTTCTTATTTGTCAAAACATTCTGTGGGCCAAAGAAAACAGATTTGAATTTGACCGATGGCTACCACTGCTAAAAGGGTGAGTACCCTGCTAGCCGGGGGCATGGGTGACATGATGACAGTATCGACTGCCACCTTGTGCAGACACCGCATGCAGGACTTCGTTCCATCCTTTCAACAATACCGTCGTGAGGGAGGTTCTGTTTTCCTTCTTACATAGATGAGGAAACTTGCTGAGGAGTTTTGAAAAGATTAAATGATTCAACTAAGGCCACACCTAGATAAGAACCCACAGTAAACTTCTGGAGCCTGGGCGTTTTCATGGAGACGCTCTTCCACCTTCTTCTTGGCTCACTGGGTCTCCCTGAGTGAGGCTCTGGGCCTCAGCCTTCCTTGTCTCTCTACATTTGTATCTGAATCAGCCGATTTTTTTTTTTTTTAACTAGGATCTTCTGATCTTAACCTGGGGTGCGTGGACCCCCCACCTAGATACTATAGAGATGGTTTCTGGAGAGGTCTATGAAATCCTTGAAGTCATAGGCCAGTTTCTCATGGGCGCATGTAACAGCTTTCATGAGGAACTCACACAGAGAACCACAAAAAATTAAGACCATGTGTCAGGGTGTCGGAAAGCAAATTAAAAAAATGAATCGGACCCAACACGATGGCTGTAATACAAAAAGGTGGCAATAACAAGGGTTGGTGAAAATGTAGAGAGATCCCAATGATAACAACGCCTTGTCCTGGAACACCTCCCAAAGGACCCACCTGAGGCTCTTCGTGAGGAAGCGTCACTCTTTTCAGAAATATGTCCCTGATGGTTTGCTTGGTTTGTTATATCCATCACAGATTTGCTTGTAAGCAGATTACACACCATGAACATCCCTCTCTATTAATGAACACCTTTCGGTGTCGGGGGGTCTATGTTTTCAAACTTTTCAAGGAGCTTATTGAGGTCTACAAAGGCTTCTGCCAAGCCCTTTGCTGTGAATTTGCTTGGGGGTTTCTTTTTCCTCTACAGTTTCCTTTTCTCGTGCATTTTTTCCGGCTCTGTGCTACCGTTCCGGTTCTAACAGCTCGTCATTAGTCAATTCCTCAGGAACCACCTCTAGGAGCTCCTCAGTGTCATCCTCATCCACACCCAGGCTAAAGTTGTTTGCCATCTCAGCCACAGCCTTGCTGACTTTTGCAATCTTTGTGCTGTGACATTACGACAGCTGGGGATTTTCCAGCTCCACTATCATCTTCGGAGACCACCGTCGTACGTGTGGTCTCTCATTGACCGTTAGGCAGTTCGTGACTGTATATAAATAGGGTTGTTAATAAATACACTCTGCAATGCCTTTTGTTGCACGTCCAGGACAAATGATCACATAGAAATTGACCTCGTTCTTATCCATGATAAACCATTGCATGGATATAGTTTAATTTATTTAACCAATTGTCTATTGATGCATTTAAGTCATTTGAGTGCAGGCTTTTCACAATTTTTTTTAACACTTGACCCACTAAAAGAAATAAATACATTTTTACATTGCGAGGCAATGTGCACACACGCACGCACACACACACACACACATACACACAGTCTTATGTAGCAAAAAGTTTTATAAGACAGTATTTGCCCTTTCTATGTGTATGCATTCCATTCTATTCCCCTCCATTCTATAAAAAATAGGGATCGGGACATAATATTATCTCTCACCACCTATTGGTAGGTCACAACCTGTAGCTTAAAAAATACTTCCAGTGCATATTTATTAAATGAAAAAGGGAAAAGTACTTACTTATGTTGTACTGTTCTGAACATTTTACAAAATCCACTTATTTAATCCTTATGAAGTCCCAGTGGGATAGGAATTGTTATTCTCCCTATTTTTCAGATCTTAACATCGAGGCACAGAGAGGCTGGACAAGTTGGCCCAGGTCACCAGATAGTATGTGGGAAAGCCGTCTTCAGCCCGGGCAGTCTGCCTGCAGTTTCTTTTCTTAACCATGGGCCCACGGTACTTCCTCTCGTTTTAGGAACTGATGAGAGATTACATACTTAGAAACCTGCCATTCTATACAGCCTCATTCAGAATACAATCTTTAATAAGATAGTCAAACAGGACATGACAACTGTACTAGTCACACACCTCGATGAGTATAAAAGCTAAACAAAGACTCTCCAGATTTACCAGTCTCCTCCAGAAACATCAGAACAGCTACACACACACACACACACACACACACACACACACACACACTTCAAAACCTCCAAACTCTAACCCCTCAAATAATCAACGACCACTATCAGCACTGGACTTACAATAATGTGACAGAGGCATTTATTCAGAGACAGTGGGGAGCTTCTCATTATTTATCGATTTCTCCCCCAAAGTTATAAAGTTCCAAAGCCTAATTATTGTGTAATAGTTAGCTGAACTGTTTGGAGAATTGGAAGGCCGTTTAGCTAATGCATGGCATATGTCGGAGGGATGCGGCTAATTCACATATCTGTCCACACTATTCACAGAGAAGGTTACATGCCAATTATCCAGGCTTCAGTCAGTAGGCTCAAATACAATGGAGGCAGTGTTCACACACTCGACGTGCCACATTCCAGCCCGACATCAGAAGCAGCTGGTCCAGAGAAAGACCACTGGGGTCGTGATGTTTAGGGACCACATCCACGGAAGAGCTAGAGAATGAGACTCGACTGTGACTGTTACGTGGACTGGCAGGATTCTTTAACCTGGAATCTGTTCACTGGTCTTTAATCGTTTCCTGCTCAGACTTGTTGGGGGGTGGGGTGGGTGGGGGTGCTGAGGAAGAGGAGAGAGACAAAGGCAGCGGCGATCGCTTAAATGACAAAGGAGACAATAATGAAACCCGGTGAATGGATTCCAATAAAATAAAGAACCCGCACTCATTCTTCTGCCCAGTTTTAGAACCAAACAGGCGAAGACATTTCCCTCTAAGATTTCAACTTTACTGTGTTCAAAATATATCTGCGTGTGTGTGTGTGTGTGTGTGTGTGTGTGTGTGTGTGTGTGTGTGTATTTCACTCCACTTTTCTCCTCTTTCATTTATCTTTTTCCCCTTTGCTTCATAAACTGGACTGGAAGTGTTGCAGGCTCATCAGAAAACGCTGCTTCCGGTGGTATTTTTAACCAGGAACAGAAGCAGAAGTGTCTGGAATCACCCGAGAAAGCCCCAGCTCTCCTGAGAGCTTTCTCGAATTCTGCTGGCGCAGAGCACTGGATCAGTCATCGGGGAGTTAAAATGGCAGATGCTGGGGATTTTAGGGGGAGGGGAGGTAGATACCTGAGACTCTCCAGCAGTTTTTCCGAGTTTTCTCCTTACCTCCGTATCTCGGATCACCATATGAAAACAGAGCTGCTGCCACTGGCTTAAGGTCACACAGCCCAACACCGACACAACTATAAACAGGCAATCCAAACAGCCAGCCCCAGGTTCTGCCTCCCCGGCTATATGGTCACCCTGCTGACACTACCCTAATGCTGCCGCAGACCGCCATACCTTTAAGAAAAATCAACAGCTAATAGACAACAGGCAGATACGATATGCTAGCGTTGTCCTGTGTGCTATATCAGCTCGGTGTGTATTTTTTCCCACCCTCCCAGATGAAAATACAGTAATTAACTCCATGCAGAAGAGTGGCGGGGAGGGGGGTGGAGTGTGAGGGGAGAAACTCTTTTTTTTTTTTTTTCCTCTTCCCCTAGACTTGAAAAGAGATTCTGGCAGATAATTTGGCTGAACATGAAAAGGGAGAGGCTGCTTACAGCCGCCCAAATAAAGTGCTGGGTTGGTGAGGCTCCCGGGCTGAGCTGGTTATTTCGCAGCATGAAAAGCAGACATTTATCTGTTCCCATGGAGATGCGTTTTCTACTAGTCAATCAGGCACTGAGAGCTCAGACAATAGCCGGTAGAGCCTTTTTTCATCTTGAGAGACAGTCCAGTCCCCCTTTATTTTAATATTGCACTTAAATTTAAAGGGGTCTAGATGATGGCTCAGAAATACCTGCAAACACAGCCATTATAATTTCAAGGGATCTAAATGAACAAGAAACTCCAGCTGCCTGGGAGGACGATGGGGCGTGACCCATCCCCACCTCCCCCCCACCCACTTCCAATTTCAAATCAGAGGTTGTTCTGTCACAATCCTTATTTGCATACATTTGGCTTCCAAACTTGACCCCTCCCTACCGAATAAAATAATTCATCGGGTCATAAATTAAAGGTTGAAGATTTCCAAGCGACTAGTGTGGAGAGCGAGCAGGAGCGTTTCAAACAGAACCTCGAAGAAGCAAGAAAAAGCTGCCCAGAAGAGGGGAAAAAAAAAACCAAAAAAAAAAACCCGACCCGGAACCGCTGGAAGTCGGTCAAGTTGTAAACTTCGTCCTGGCATTTCCTTGCCCTAAACGTTCACATGCAGAAATGATTAGGGCTGCGATTCGACCTTATGTGTGTTATCCATCCCAGGAAACAGAGCACGCCCATTTGCAAAACATGTCGATTTCAGTAGGTGAATTGCGGTGGAAGCGCCTAGAAACCAGCGCTCGCATCAAGACTTTGAAAACTCTTCCTCTTTCGAGCGTATCTCTTTTCCTACATCGATTTTGCACACGATGCCTCAGGCGGAAGAAAACGTAACAGAGGTCTTCCTAGAGCTAATTGAGACGGGAGAGGGTATTGCCATGGGATCGCGTATGACCAGCAAACAGCAGACAGCCCAGAGTCAGGATTCTATCATTAAGTAACTTCGTTGTTGTTAATGGAGTCATCCCAGTGGAGGAAAGTCAACATCAGGAGGACTGCTGCTTACGACAGCCTGGCCTCTGCTTGATGCTGCTTTCCCTCTATCTCCCTGAAGGCAGAGAGGCTCCTGCTTCTCCAGGCGGGCTGGCTGGGACAAAGACACCAACTGGGCCACCTCGGAAAGCAATTAAGAGCAGTCCTGGCAAACGGCAATTCCAGCATACCTAATAATGTGTAACACCCCACGGTTAGGAGCCAAAAGCAGAGATTTACCTCGAAGGTTTTCGGGAGTTTGATTTCCCTGGAAAGACACACACACGTTTCTTAGGTATCGTGGGTCAGCGTTTGACCATTTCCTTCTCTTATTTTCTCATTTTAGTTTTCAAATTTAAAATAGAAGCGATACGAAATCTCTCTAAAAGATTCAAACGATAAAATTAAGCCAAAGTTCTTCATTTCCTTTAGTCACCCGCACTAGCTCGTGTTCTCATCAGAGATGGCTAATATTTTAACGGCGTGACATGTATCCTTCCAGACATTTCCCATAAATGTACACATATCTATTTATATATGTAAACACATACACACATGCTTTGTTTTAAATATATCACTGGAATCATATTTATAGACACTATTATACAACTTTTAATTCACTTAAAAAAATATCTACCATAGAGTATTTTCTATGCCTGTCTTTTTTTTTTTTAAATAGCTGTAAATCTTTGACAAGCACTGTTGGTTTTTAGGGTATTATCTAGAAATAGTCTATGCATAGATCGGCCTGTATATATATCAAATCTTTACCCCTTGCTTTGTCTTTACCAAGTACCTTTCACCTTGCATTTTTTACTTAGATCTCTTCGAGAGAAAAAATTGACGTTTTAAGTGGTGGTGTAGTATTTCTGTGAATGGTGTTCCTTAATGTATGTCACTTGTCCTTTTGGATGAACTGTGAGTGGATTGTCTTTGCTTCTACAAACAGTGCCGCAAAAAATAAAAATCCTCGTGCAGTGCACACCCTCTGGTTCTTTGCTCAAACACACTCGCCCCTTGCTGAAAACAATTCCTTTACGCCACACCTGTCCGCCTCAAATGCTTTAACCTGAAGGAGAATTGATTGAATTAACTTTTTTTAAAATGAGGGTTTAACCAGAGTATTATTAACCCATTAAAGATCTATTATGAGCATGTGCCCCTTTCTCTAGATTTTAATTTCTCCAGCTTGAGAGTGAGAGGCTCACGAAAAAGAAAAAAAAAAGAAAAGTCTTTTTCTCCCCCATCCCAGGGGTCAGCCATGCTAAGATCACTATGCAGCATCCCATGCCTGCTAATTACAAATGCAGGCTCCATATTGAGTAATTCCTTCCCATTTACGCTTTTTATCTTGAGCTCAGAGAAAGATCGCAGCTCCCTCTTATGACTTAGGTGCAGCTTTCTGCTTTTTTTGTGTGTGCAGGAGTGGAGGCATTGGGGATTTAGAACAAAGTGTGTCCTTGCAAAGAAGTGGGTGGGATTTCGTGTGTGCAGTAGATTGGGGAGGAAACCCTCCCTCCCTGGGGAGGAGTCTGATTTCATTATACAGTTGGAAACCTGGCGAAATCGTGTATACGACTGAATCTTTCGCTCAGCTAGTGAGGTCTTTTTGTTCTTTGTTTTGCAGTGTGTACGGCAAATTCCGGCTATGCCCGGGAAGAAGGAAATTTGAGTTAAGAGGAGGGCAGTGCCATACGCCTTGTAATGAGCAGGCTAATTGAAAAATTTAATTCAGGAAGAGATGCAACAAGGACAAAACGAAAGAGGAACTGGGCCTGCCAACGTTTAGAGCAGAAAAACCGAAATTACCATCCCCACGTTAAAAATGATATGCGGCTGGAAAATGTCTCACCTGCTGTATTTGTCATTGACATTCACAATCTCATTTGCTGTTTATCTTGAGGCCTGGGGAGCTCTCCTGCTGGTTAGGAAAAAAAGAAGGAAGATCTAGAAAGAAACGCTGGTAAATAGGAAAAAGAGGGATTAGAAACCCAGAGAGAATGGGAGGTGTAAATAACATGTGAGCATTTGACAATCACCACAGAGAAACGAGAGCCAAAGCTTGCCAGAAATCCTAAAAACTTAAGCGGGAAACCCAGACATGAGAAAAACGTCCCAGAGGGAAAAAAAAGAATAAAATCCCAGGAGATCTTTTTCCTCTGCGATTTTGTCTAATGCAGTAAATAAAGGTTGGTTTCGCCAGGGTGCTCATGTAGACAATGTCACATGCAAAGGGCCGGCTTCATGATATGCCTTCAAAGTTTCTCTTGGCCAGCATGAGCCTTAGGACAAGATGGGGTAAACCTGGGGGAACAGAGTTTTTCTCCAAAATGGAGTTGAGGTTGGGGCAGAGTGATCTCTCTCCCCACAGAGCCCAGATCTATTTGGGTGACCTGTTACCTCTGTTTCTCTCTTTTTTTCTCTCTCTCAGAACCCTACCTTGATTGGAATTACTTAGGAAAAAAGGAAAAAAGGCATTCTTTAGCCCAAAGCTAAAGACCAAGTTAAACTCCATGGAGCATGGAAATCTCTTCCTGAGGCTGCCTGGTGCAGTCAAGTGGACTCTTCCTAACTGCATGACTGGGGCTGACTGCTTTTTCTATTGTAACGAGAGACTAATAATAATAAGAAATGACATTTATGAACCCTTTCGTGGAATAAGTTATACACTTATCTATTTTATCCTCTGAACCAAATGAGGTAGTCCAGTGATGTCTCTTTTGCAGATAAATGCAGACTCGGCCAGACCAGTAGCTAGAAAGGGGTAGAGAGAGAATGTAAATCTAGGTGAGGGGTGAGTCATTATAGTCCAATGGTCAAACCAGGTTCAATGCCTGTTGTTTTGTTTTTTTTTGTAAATAAAGTTTTGTTGGAACACAGCCATGCTTGTTTTGTTATGCATTGCTTATGACTGACTGTTTTTAACTACAAGGGCAAAGACTCCATGGCCCACAGAGCTTAAAATATTTACTATGTATTCCTTTACAGAGAAAGTTTGCAGACCTTGCTTCAGATTACTGGAGCACCTGCTCTTAACCCTGTATGTTTTCTTCTCCAAAAAATGCCTCATTTAAAAAAAATGTGATACTAAACAGGAAAAACAAATCTAAAATGTCAGAAATAATAATAGTTATTGGAGAACTGAATCTGTTAGGGGTCCAAGAATATTAAAAACAAACATAAAAACAGAACAAACTTTTTTTTTCTTTTTTTCTTTCAAAATGTCAAAGGGTTTATATTACACATTTAAAACAAACAAAAACCCCTTCATTTCCTTATCAGCTTTACCAAAACTGCATGCAAGTGATTTTCTAAAACCCCAAATTTGTGGCGTAATTTCCAAAATAACGAAGAAATGAAATACAGTTTTCAAGAAGACATAAAAATAAGTTTTTCCATATATGTTATTTTCAAAACTGCAAAAATAAGAAGTTGTTAAAGGAAGAAGTTACCAGATTTGAATCTGATGTTTGCCCCATGATGGTTATATATAAATGGCATTTGGAGCTTTGTTTATAAATGTAAAAATTCTGTAATCAAGGGAGAATCAAAACTAAGGACGGTTGGAGTTCCCTACCCAAGAGTTACTTTCCCTTCTTTTCTACTAACAGAAGTTGGAGATCTTGGCACTGGATCCATGTTGCCCTGTGAGCTAAGATTTTTGATGTCAATCACAGTGGCTTGATTTTGCATAGGTCTCCAGGACTGATGACCGAAGCTACATTAAAAAATCTTAATGCACAAAATTACTAATAGTATCTTTTGTGCCTCCTACACGCCAGGCACTGTGGACTGGGAGTTCTGAATACACGATGCTGTCTTCCTGATAACGCTACAAGGAAGGTGTTCGTGTTTTTATTTGCTAGGGGACACTAGAAGATCCGAGTACATACAGTACTTCAGCTGATACATGACTGAATGACCCCCAAGTCCCGACCCCAAACTCCATTTTCCTTCCCTTCTAAGAGGTCTGTCATTGATCATCATCCTTTCATTTCGACCAATGCTTACCTACTTTGACGGCTACCATGTGCCAAGCACTATATTCAGTCCTGGGGTTTAGCGGCGAGCCAAACAGATAATTAAATCAATAAGTCCGCAAACAGAATCTATTCAGATGGTAGAGACTGCTAGGAAGGGAAGCGACATCAGATTCCTCTAGATGGAAGAGGACATTGCCCCATTTTTAGATGGGTTCTCTGATTCCTGAAGGTCTAAGCATTTTTGGTTTTACAAAATAAAAACACTGGAGCACAGAGAAGTTATGCCATCTGTCTATAGTCACACAGCTGGTAAGTGGCAAAGCCAAGGCTTGAATCGTTCTGCTTCTGGCTCCCGTGCTTTTAACAACTATGGTATACAACACAAGTGGCAAACTATAGCTTGCTGGCCACACCCCATCCACCACTTGGTTTTGTAAATATATCTTTATGGGAACACGGTTGGTTTTGCATCCTCTGTCGCTGCTTACACACCTCCTACAGCAGAGTTGAGTAGCAATGAGAGACCTCATGTGGTACACAAAGCCTAAAATATTTACTGTCTAGCTCTAACAGAAAAAGTTTGCCGACCCCTACTGGTCTAAACCCATCGTGGTAATCCTATCTTTCTTTATCAGTGATCGTCTAGGGTATCTATACAAACCAGTTTGGGCCAGTGAGACTTAGGCAGAATTCTGCTTCAGGGAAATTTCTGAGAAAGACATTCCTTTTATCAAAAGAGGGGTGCAGGAAGGCGGCCACCTCCCTTCTCCCTGCCTCTGAATCAGGATAAGGTGATGAGAGCTGTAGCAGCCATCTTAAAACCTTGAAGGAAGGGAGTGTACATCCATGGAGGATGGCAGAGAAGAAATATGGAGGGGGCTAAATCTCTGATGACACTGTGAGCCCTCCTATCCAATGCTGTAACTCCCCCCACCGGCAGATTTCCGGTCATGTTAGATAATATATAGTCTAAGTCACATTTTATACGTTATTCCATTGCTCGCAGCTGAATTTATCCCATACGATACAAACCCTATGTCTGGAATTAATATCCTTATTTTACATTTAAGAAACCTGAAGATCAGGGCCATATAAAACTTACCCAAGGCTGCGTGCATCAAGCTAAGTCTGTCTAGCTCCACCGACAACGCCTGTTCCACCAGCTCTTATAATAACATGCGAACTCTCGGCATTTAGAACTTTATGTGTGTAAAAGTTCTCTAACTAAAGGAGAATGAACCCTAAAGACAGTGGGGATTGCCTACACGATGGTCATTTCTTCTTCCCTACTAACAGAACTCGCACTTGATTTAAGCAGCAAAGCACCTAGTTCTAAGGGATGAAGGCTATCTGGTCCCGGCCAATCATGGAATTCCTTTTCCCCTTTGTGGGAAATTTTATCCCCTAGATATTCTGATTCTGGGCTGGGGCTGGGTGAGGCCTGAGAGTCTGTATTTCTAACGAGATCCCAGCTGCTGCCTGTGCTTCTGTTCTGTAGAAGACACTTTGAGTAGTACTATTCTATAATAGAGAGTGACAAACATTCTCCATAAAGGGCCAGATAATAAATATTTTAGGGTTTGTGGTCCATAGAGTTGCGGTGGCAACTTCTCAACTGTGCTATTGCAGCAGCTCGAAAGCAGTCGTGGACAACACATAAATAAATATGCGTGGCTGTGTTCCATTAAAACTTTATTTATAGAAACAGGTGGCGGGCCAGATTTTGCCCCTGGGCCACAGTTTGCTTGAGCCCCGGTTTAGACCTATCACGGTTCATTTCCTGGTTCTGGGTTCATCTCTGAATACATTGCCAACTAAAAGTGGAACCAATAGAAGTTCTCTTAGGAGAAAGCCGTCGGTGATGGCTGTTGGGTACCAGGTAAGCTGTTGTGATCAAAGGCGATTGGGTATGGAACAATTCTTTGTTTATTTTTGGCAAAGTCAGAGTTAGCTCTTCCCCCATAGGTTATCATACAATCTAGTCTCGGTCTAAATTCTGCTACTCTGATAGCCAAACACTCATTACCAACGCAGTCACAAAACAGTCTATACAACCTGTTCCGGAAGCTCAGTACAGTCATAGTGCTTCATTCTTTCAGGTGCTCTGGGCCACACCCTCAGTGAAAGGCTCACTCGAGGCAGGTGTAACAACACTCCAGAAGCAGGATTCTGTGCTCTGTGGGCAGCACTACACGATCGGAACCTCCTCAACCAGTGGCTGGACACACCATGAATTAGGGAAGAAGGGGAGAAGAGCGTAGGTCAAGGATGGATTGTTATATCCTACAATGCATTCTAGTCAACCCACATATCTTAAATGCTTTTAATTTCCCCAATGCAACTGCATTCCTAATATCGTCATGCTAATTAACTAGTCACTAGCTTCACCAATGAGAAACCTATTTCTGACTTGCAAGAAGTACCCATCATAGCTGTCGCTGGAGTGTGGTCCTTTCTGCCACAGCGTTCACTGACTATCCCCAAACCATGCATTCTCGATTGCCAATTAGCTAAGCATTCCAGTAGCTGAGTTTAGACTAACTGCATGGATAGCTTATCACGTGGATTATTTTGAGGTACAGTTCACCCTTAAACAACATGGGCGTGAATTGCGCAGGTCCCCTTATATGTGGATTTCCCCCCGTAAATACGTACAGTACCGTAAATGCAATTTTCTCTTCCTTATGATTTTCTTAATAACATTGTCTTTTCTCTAGCTTACTTTATTGTAAGAATACAGTATATAATACATACAATATACAAAATATGTGTTAATTGACTGTGTTATCGTTATCGTTATGTGTGATTGGCAAGGCTACTGGTCAACAGTAGGCTATTAGTAGTTTGCATTCTGGGGGTGTCAAAAGTTATATGTGGATTTCCCATTGCATTGTTCAAGGGTCAGCTGTATTTTAACGTATAGACTCTGTAACTGAGAGGTAACCACCTATGTCTATGACAGGGCTTGCTGCGGGAACAGAGATGAATGTGTAAAATCCTGCAGAGAATGGGGTGCCAACTAAAAGCGGAACCAATAGAAGTTCTCTTAGGAGAAAGTAATCCTGGAGCCCTCTTCAGAAAAATGTATGCTGTTATTACTGTCCAAGAATTCAGAAGAAGTGCAGTAAGACCAGTCTTTGTTCCGTGAGCTAACTCAGCCCCATGGCTTCCAGTGCCTTTGTGATTTTCTAATTCTATGAAGGAGAAGAACGGAAAAGGAAACGAAGCACAGATCAGCTAAAGAACATGCACCCGAGGCTCTGCTGTCACCGAAGCTGGGTTCAAATATAGTCCGTTGCTTACTAGCTATGTGCGTCTAGCTAAATTCCTAATGCTCTTTACGACTGTTGTGTAGCCGAACTCAAGGTGTCCCCTCAGGTAGAATATGGTGCTGAAGGTTTTGCCCTGTGGAGGTGTCAAGAAGTGGCCTCACGTTTAAAAGGAGGATAATGACGATGGTGACTCTTACGGAATTAGACATGTGAAATAGCCTAGGATTCTCTGCTATTATCCTTAGCCTGATTTTCAGACAAGATCCAGCCTCAGAGAACTGAAGTAATTTTGCCCATGACAGAGGCAGAGCTTGTGACAATAACAACTGCATTATAGTGCCACGGACACTACAATAATGGGCTCAGGGCGTTTGGGTAAATCTTTTCTCTTGGGTTTTTCTGGGAAGTTAAAGACATCTATCAGAAGTTCTAATTTTACATTTAAATGAGAAACTTGGAAAAAATATTTAAACATAGGTTTTGGCCAGTGTGGACTGAGTTAGATGCAAAAGCTGGTTATCAGAATTCTTGCACTTCCACATCGCAGGTCTACTCCATCGCCCTTCACGCTTCTCTCCATCCTGCCGTCTCTTCCTTGAGCCTGGAGCCCTCTTCCTGCAGCTCTTACGCAAAGGCTGGTTTCGAAGTTCCTCTCTGGGAGTCTTCCCTACCCGCTTCTGCAAGGCTGCCCCGTCCTCCCCTAGCTATCCTCCGTCAGGCAGCCTGTTTGTTTCTTTCTCAGATCTACCACGATCAAATTGGACATTTATTTTATTACTCGATTAGTCGGTTGTCTCCAGCACCCACGTGTGAATATCGAACGTGGCATAAGCACCACATCACATTTCATTTCTAAAAGCTGAAAATTCCGAATCGAAGTCTATTTGGCCAGCAGGGTTTGGGTAAGAGATTTGGACGTATATTTTTCCTTATTTTAAAGCTGAGGAATGGAGAGACTAAATGACCATGAGAGTGAGTGGCAGAACCCAGATTTGAATCCAGGAGCCTGATCCCTGAGTCGCATCTGTAACCACCAGGTTATCTTAGTGCTTGTTGACTGGATGAATGAAGGGGTAAAAGGGGCTGTCTGGGCCTCGTGGCCTCCCCTGGGCTGGGTTGCCTGCTGCTAGGGGAGACTCCAGCCTTTCCTCTTTCCAGGCCAAGTGTCCTGGCTGTAAAAGTGCATGCAAAACATATATGTATGCACACACGCACACCTCGGAGAGCGGCTGCATACGACTACATTTCCTGGAGCTTTGCGGCCGCCTGTTGTTTCCAGCAATCTCATCTTTATGAATCAGTTGACAGAACTCACTAGTAACCAGGCAGTCGAAAGAAAACAGACGCTCTTCCAGCCAGGCGGGATTGATTGAGCAGTTTCTCATCGTGATCGAACCTCTGCCTCCATCAGGGCACAGCCCCTTGTAAAGAATTATTATCATTTTCTCCCTCTGGCTTTGGGAGCTGCTCTGGTCCCCAACACTCAAAGCCACACTAACAGGAAAAGTGTGATCTGTCTGGAATAGTGCAACGGGGTACAGTGATGCTGTTTCTGAAAATGCGAAGGCGTTATTTCCTCCAGTCAGGAGGGGAAGTGAGCCTCCTCTGCTGTGCCCGAAAGCTTCCTTGTGAAGATATGAAGTTGCTTCTAGAAGGCAGTGGAAAGTCAGCGTGGTTTTAACTGGGAAAGAATGTCTTCAGAAAGGCTCAGAGGAGTGAGATGGACTACAGATTGGCCAAGAGCCCATACAGTTAATTAAAATGTTGCAAAAATCGGACCGAGAGGAAACCAAGCAACACTCGGAGAGTTGGAGAACTCAGGTTTATTGCACTGGAGGTCCCAGAGGAGTTAGCACTCTGAAGATCTGAGCCTGGAGCTCTGTTGCAACTTTGCTTATAGAGAGCTTATTTGGCATGGGCCGATTGGTTAGTTTGTCCTCAGATGGTTACAAAGAGCGGGAGTGGCTAGGTGGTACAGGCGTTACAGTTGTTGATTAAACAGAACAAGCAAAGGAGAAGATGAGTCTTTAGTTAATTATGAGTACAGCCTATGCAGCAAGCATATCTACAGAAGCAGAACAAAGATCTGATTAGCCTTTTGAGTGAAAATTCCTCTTCAAAAACAGTTGTAGATGGGTGAATGCTGTATGACTTCCTCTATGTTTAAAAAGAAGGGATGTATCTACATGTGTGTGTGCGTCTGTGTAAAAATATAGACAAAGGATGAGGAGAATACATTCACCATTTACACAGGAAGTCACTGAGAAAAAGGCGGGGGTGGGGGAAGGTTCTTGTGTCAGAGAGAGAGAAAGGCAACTTCCTATTGTCAACTGTATGTGCTTCAGTATCCTTCCTTGGCTTGTGCAATCTAAAAACAAATAAAATTAACTTGCAAAAATAAACAAATAAGCAAACAACACTCCCTCCCCACGGAATCAGCTTCATGGTAAACAAAAAGCCCTTTAGCTTCTAAGAATTGGGAGGCTCCAGGCACAAAAGGACTTCCTGGTTTGGGGCATTCCTAGTTCATCTTGTTTGGAAGCAAACTTAGAATTCTATCCTGCCCCCAACAGAGTAGATTGTTACTTAAAACAGTTATCGAAACTTCCCTGTTGAACAAAAGGGAAATGCTCGATTCTATCTCTCGATCTCTGTCTCCAGTTATTAACGCCTATTGTTTTTTTTTTCCTCTTAGAAATAGGAAACGTTCAAATGACTGGTGGTCTTTATCATCTATCCTTTAAAATACAAATCCTACTAGATTAAAGCATCAAATCATACCTTTGAATATTAAAGAAAAAATCACCTTAAAAAAACTAGCCCTTCTCAGAGCCTAAGAGAAGGCTACATTCCTGCAGGATCCTTTAGGTTACATATATAAAAAAATTGTTTTTTTAGTCAACCTACTGGAAAACAATCTGGTTGCCTTCTTCCTTTCAGATTCTCTTTCGGTTGAAGTTCCACTAGATTGTCTTACTTTTGTTTAATTTATTCTTTATAAACTGGGTTAAATAAATAATAGGAAGAACAGGAGGAGTCCAGGGAGGGTGATGATGGTGAAGCTGAGAAACAGGCTCCCACCTCCTGAATCCGTATTCATTTGCACAAACACCAGAAATTCAACAAAATGGTGGCTGCCGGCCCACCACGGACTTAGACAGTCTCCCAGCTATGAGTCTGCAACTGGCTTTTCTTTGGAGAACAGTAGGCTTAGTTACCGGAGCTTTCGTTGTCTACACTGAAAGAATAAATAACCAGCCTGAGCGGGTCTCGATTAAGATTTGTGAATTCTTTTCTCAAGGCTGAGACTTTTAACTTTACAGGATACATCTCTGGTTGGCAAAGCTTTGCCAGTCTCCCCAAGGGTTTTCAGACTTACAGAACTGTGTTAGAAAAAGTCTATTTGCACCCACCTTTATGTGTTCCTATTAAATAAAGATCGTGCGAGAAATTTTGTTTTCATCGATCAAATGAGATGCAGAAAAGGCGCTTTGAAAGCTTGGTCCAAATGTTAGATTCATTACTGTCTTTTTCAAAGCACCATGATCATATTATTTCTTATTAGCTTCTCATAGCAACGCAGAAGCTGTCAGGGTAGGCAGTCTTCGTGTCACAGAGGAGGCAAGAAAGGTTAACTCATGTGCGTAAACAATCGGCCAGAGGGCGGTGAGGATTCCTAGTCTCTTTTGCTCAGCCTCTTCCATGAATGCAGGTGTAGTTTCTATCAGGTTTTATTTAGGTGGAGTTTAGGCATCTCTTGTACTAAAGGTTCTGGGAAAATCCCAGGAGCACAATAAAATCCCAAGAAGAGGTTTACTTAAGCGTGACTCACCCCAAGTACCTAGTCCGAGACTTTGGTGAAGGGATTCATCTTACCTTTGTCCTCAGGTACACACCAGGAGCATTTGCAAGCCTCGCCAAAGAGCCTGTCTTATTTATTATCTTGCTTATTACCTGAAGTGACTGCACAGTTGTTCATCTTAGAGGACCACACTGGATGGCCGTGAGTGGGTGGCGACATGATTCTGCAGACACAGATAATAATCCTAGACAATCGCAGGCCTCCTTTTACCAGAGGGGCGTGTACTTCATTTACAGAAAGGAAGACTGAATCACAGAATGGAAATCAACTATGACACAGCAGGTCTATAACAGAGCAGGAAACAAAAGAATGGAATTGACTCTCATTTCCCTGTTTTACTCTTGCACTACATTGTCTTAATGGTTGACTTGGATCCAAACTCGAGTCCTTTTTCATGACAGCGATAACTCAGAAGGCAGTGTCTAGATGTCTAAGTGGGTGACCTACTGGTTCTCCCTTAAGCAAAGAAAAGCAAAAGCAACTTGGTTCATGAGAGACCCATTTGTAGGTAAAGGAAAAAGAATAAAAATCTGCAAAAAAAAAAAAAGTAACTGGTCCAAATGAAATCGTGCAAATTAGGATTTCAGAGGTGGTGGTGGGCCAGTGGTAGGCTTCAGGTACGTCCAAAGTGATGTAAAACTAACAAAGATTATAAAACTAATAATAAATAATCACAGCTCACTTATAGCTATAGGTCAGACACTGTTACAAGTACTTTATAAGTATGAATCCGTTCAATGGTCAACCCTATAAAGTGGATGCTGTTATTATCCCCACTTTTCAGTGGAGAAAACTGAAGCACAGTGATGCTAAGGAACTTGACCAAGACTGATAAGGAAGAAAAACTTCCATCTCCATCCTGGCCCTGGTGATGATTGTAAACACAAGGCTCCACTGACCCTGGCCCACTCGGAACCCCTGGGGCAGGAGCTGCCTCTTTGGGTGGATGCCCTGATGGGCGATCTTCATGGCTCTGCATGGTAAGTGGAGGAAGGGCCAAATTTTGGCCGACGCTCATTTAAGTGCACGAGGTGCCTTTGTGCGAAGCCAGCCTTCTTGTTTGTGGCTGTGCCATGGCTCCCACTCCTGCTAGTCCTGAGATGTTGTGCTGCGTCCTTAATGTTTTTGAGTCTGTTTCTCTGTCTGAAAATCAGGGTAACCCCAGACAGAGGCTTGTAGTGAGGTCGAAACCCTGAATTCACTCGGCACATGGGAAGCACTAGAGAGGTAAAATCAAGCATGAGACAGATTGTGCCTCTCATTGGATCCTAAACTCCCTCGGAGGCAAGGGGTGGCCATCGAGAGACTCATTTTGAAATGCTCTGGACTGTGTATCACAGAAAAGGCACTGGTATTATATAAGCAATTTATCATGTCTTCAATTCTTATCATTGAATGACATTGTTGCTTGAATAACTTGTACAATGAGGCTATGTTCTCGATAAACTCACTGCCTTGGATTGCTATCTCAAGGGCGCCATATTGAAAAAAAAAAACAAAACAAAACCGAAAAACAGAGTCAGTACCACCAAATTTGAGAAATACCTTCAGAATGCGTTTTGCGAGTTTGAATGATCTCACAGATATTATGTGTGATGTCACGCATGTTAGTGTGGGGATCAGATGGCTCATGAGTACCTTTCAGAGCTGCCACCTGAACGCTGTGTGACTTTGGACACCTTTCTTAGCCATGCCCATTTTTCTCATCTGTAAAATGGGGATATTGACAGCTCTTCTCTCACAGACCTCTGAGGTGTAGATGAAAAACAGTCATACAAAATGTGCTACATTATCCGTGGCAAATGGGAAGTGCTCAAAAACCTGTTAACTGGCCTAGTTAATGGACAATGATTATTAAAAAGAGTGTAGACTTCAGAGGACCATTGGCGGTTTTGGATTCTCTCAACTTCTCTAAGTTTAACCTCATAAGAAACTACACTCAGTAAATCCATGTTAAATAATGATCTGTGTTGTCTCTCCTGCCTTCTTAGAGGACGTGACATTTTTTTTGTCAACCAGTGGATGAGTGTAAAGTCTAGTCTCAGACGTGCATGTGAGTTTCTGTCGCTGGAAAGAACCACAAAGGCAGAGGATTAGTTGTCATCTTTGACTGCTTAATTACTGGGTGGAAGGTTCCTGGCAGCTCAAAAGTCAAGAATGAATGCTTCTTGATTCTCTTAACATTTTGGCTATGACCTTCCTTCTTTCTTCTCGGACGCATCAAAGGCCAAGGTCGAGTTTGGGCTTGGAAGGTTGATGGAAGCCAGTACAAGGATTTTTCTCTCCATCTGTTTATTTGGTAAGTTAATAAAGGTGTATCAAGATGGAGATTTCCCCTGAGCTCTGCTGAGCTAACTGGATTAGGTAAGGTCACTTCGAGCTTTCCTCATATGAAACATCCAGGCTCTTCTATGTAGCAGATACTACTGGTTGCCTAACAACAAGTTGCCTTGGCTGCAGACAGCAAGGACTACTCCATGATGGGTTAACCAATAAGATTTTTTTTCCCCTTCACATAAGAAGAAGTCTTAGATTCCAGGGCTGCTGAATCATTCCAAGAAAGTCACCAAAGACTCAAACTCCTTTTGCCTTTTCTGTGCCACCATTCTTTGCACACGGCCCTTAACCTCAGGATTCCACGATGGCTGCCCTATTGCAGGAATGGGAACATATCTGTATGGGAAGAAGAGGATGTGTGTTCTGGCAGAATCTTTATCAAGAAAAGAAATTCTGCGAGGGAGTGGAGAAATCATGTTTTTATTTTTTTATTTTTTATTTTTTATTTTTAAACTGGGCTTAATGGCAGCCTGAATAATTCTAGGATTCTGTTAATAAGAAAGAGAAGAAAGGATATTTGATGAGCAGTTGGCAGTGTCTACCAATTACCACGCTATTCTCTTCTCCTTAACGGATATCTATGTTCCTCAGGGTGGCATATGCTTCAGAGAATATTTGTATCAGCTCCAGGAAGTGAACTCTGATTAGTTTAAGCTATTCAGAGTGACCCATTTCCTCTTACCAATGATTAACTTACATATGACATCATTTTGGGCAGTGAGATCCGAGGGAAAAAGTGCAAAAAGGACTTAGGAATGTTTCTTTCTTCCTAAAGAAAGACTCGAGGAATTAAGGAGTTATTTTTCTGCCTCTGGATGTAGTTGTGTGAAGATGTGATGGCCGGAGCTATGCAGTGATGTTGTAAACATGAGGGGAGCTAGCCTGGTCAGACAAGGCTAATATGCTGGGGTTGGCAGAATGGAAAGATGAAAACTGAGCCATGTTATTCGAGAGGTCACTGAGCTGCTGAATTAGTTGGAGCTACTTTTCTTCCAGACATCTTTTTTTTTTTTTTCAATGTGAGATGATAACATTTCTTCTTATTGTTCGGCTATTTTGAGTTGGGTTTTCTATTTCTCGTACCCAAAGAAATTCCAATTGAGACTTTTGTATGATGAGATCAGTAGAGTGGGTCAATTTTTAAATAACTATCCCTACGAATAATAGAAATAACTACTTTTCTAACTTCATCTCCTCCCACTTGCCCTTAGTTTGCTGCTGTTCTTCTACCAAGCCAGGGGCACCCCTGCCTCAAGGCCACCGTACCAGCATTGCTTCCTCTGCCTGGAATGCTTTCTCCCAGCTGGACATTTAGCTTCATCCATCACTTTGTTCTGTCTCTACTCAAATATCACCTTATCGGAAAGGCTTCCCTAACCGCCCTGTCTAAAATACAGCTCACTCTCAGTTCCTCGACTAGTGCCTGGTGTGTAGTGATCACGTAATATATACTTGATGAATAAATAGAAAAGTTTGTTCAAAGCTTCCCTTCTAAAACTTTCATTTTGTAGGGATGAAGAGTACAGGATTCAGAATCAAACACCCCCCCACTCTGAACTCTGGCTCTGGCGCTTGCTGGCTGGCTACATGGTCCAAGGTGCCGAGTCTCCATTTCTTCATCGATGAAATAGTTTTTAAAAACATACGTCATCCACTGGTTGTTAGAGACCAACGAGATGACCACTCGGAAGCGCTGAGGCTGTCGTGCAAGGAAAGCAAGCGAGCGGCAGGAACATCGCTGTGCAGTAGAGGCGGTTCCTCTGGACCCCGGAGCCAGCGTCTTCACTTTATGCAGGTGAGGGCTTTGAACGGAGACTTGGGCTGTTTCATCGGGCAGAAACGTGGGAGACTTGTGAAAAATGTAACACTAAACAAATATCTCGAAACTGCTGTCTGCCCAGGTCAGTGGTAAGAAATGAGAACATTCTGTATAAACAGATGTTATTAAAGATGATGTTTGCCAGAGCGTCAGATCATGAGCCATCTGCCACCGCAGAGCCTCCCGCATTCCTTTGAAGAAAAGCACTCTTGCCTCTTCCTGCCCTCCGAAGGCTGACCAGTATAAATATTGCTAAGAGCCATATAGTTGAAGGATAATCCCACTCAGCTATTTTTAGTTTCCCCTTGAAGTCTTATATTTCACATTTAAAGTTTTTTTTTTTTTTTAAAGTTTGCTTCCAACCCAAATAAACCCAGGCTGAGAAATAAAAGGACTTAGGTTATTCCTTTTTTATTCTCCAGGGAGTAGGCAATGAGGCCAACTTCTGCGGGACACTGGGTCATTCAGGGAGGGTGTCTGCCTCGGAGAGGATCCTGCCGGCCGGGCAAGCGCATTGCAGTCGGCCCTGCATCCATCATGTTGACCTTCTTGAGGGTGGGGGCCTTCCCTTGACAGAGACACCCAGCTTTCCAGATAGCTCATTAAAATATTATCGTTCAGCATTTTCTATTCAAATTCCGTAAAACTGTTAGGATTCCCTTGTCCCTTGTTGCGGGTATTTTTATACCACACTTGATAAAGATAAAAGGAATGAGAACATTCCACCCATCCACCCATCCACCCATCCATCCATCCATCCATCCATCCATCCATCCATCCATTTACGGAGTCATTGATTCATGCAACAAATAACAAGTGCCTACTGAATGCCAGGTACTGTGTTCTACTGGGTTCTCAGGGCACTTTTTCTAATAGGGTAGTTTATAAAGCACGAATAAGTAAAAATTCAATCAATTTATAAATCAATACAGAATTGAATAGACTATCTGCTACATGTATTATAATTACAATTAATAAAGTAATTGTAATTATTCATACACGACAAGCTCGATATAGTATTTATTACATGGTGGGTGGTATCCTAATTGCTTTATATATTAAGTCATTTAACGCTTCCTTATTTTACAAATGGGGAAAGTAAGAAACCAGAAGGTTAAGTACCTTTTAAAAGTTCTACAATGGTTAAATGACCAGCGGGACTTGAAGGTCAGCCATATGGATTTTCGGGTCCCTCATGTAACCACATGACAATACTCTGTACGGTCTTTAAGACAGCCCATGAGCAAGCGGACGAGATAGGGTCAGGAACCGACACATGCCAGGAAGGAAGGTAAGCTGGACGATGATGAAGAGTGTCCCTGGTGGGTGGGTAGGGGGCCGCTCTCATGGGCGTAGGCCAGGCAGAAGTCTGAGGAATCACAAAGGGTCAGCAATCTAGGAAAAAACCCTATAGGTCGACAGAGGAGAAACTGCAAAAGCCTGAAGCAAGAAAGAGGGTGGCATATTTCAGGGACAGAGTAAAGACCCACGTGACCAGGGCGTGGGACCAGGTCAAGCTACACCAAGAGAGAGCCGAGTTGGAAAGGTAGGTAGGAGGGCAAATCCTAGTGGGTTTTAATTTAAATACCATTCAAAAACAGAAAATTGCTGAATGAATCATCTTGCTCAGGGTTTTGTAGGGGCTTGTAGGGGCTGGCATTTGTCACAGAGCTCAAAGAGATGCAGATAAATGACTTCATATCATCTCTTGTGGCCGAAAACCTTGAAGCATTGTCAAATCTTTGCTTCCTTAGTAAGTCTCTGATCATAATCGAATCACTCAGGAATGAGTGGTGGTCTGACCTGGTGACAACTCCGGACCCAGTGACCTGTGCTGAGCTCCAGTGCACATGTAACAATCTGAGTGGAACTCAACACTAATCTCAAGACTTCCCCGAAGTAGTGTTATCTGGGTTGTGAATTAAAAATATATTCTGGATATTAGATTATTTTCCTGTGATTTATATGATTTCTAAAAATGGGGCACAGGGGTCAAAAATAGGGGAAAAAAAGAAGGTGGACTTTATGCAATCGGTTTCCAGTGAATTGAGATTTTACTGTCATTTGTGTATGTCTTCACAGTGGGGACTCTTGATGGATTTACAGCTTTGGCAGGTAAACAAAAGACTTGAGTTAAGAGGAAATAAATAGCCTGGCCAATGATCCAATGTTTTGCAACAGAAACTATGCATCGGCACTTCTCGGAATTAATGCAATTGGATAATAATCTGAGTAGAACAATCAGAACACATAGGCAGTTCTGATGGTTAAAGCATATTGGACCCAAATCAATCACTATAAGGAGCAAAGAGAAGCCCATTTTGATTGTTTTTCAGAGGAGATTCTCACAGAATGTTCATCAGGAGAAAATGAAGAGGTCAGGCAGAATTTGGGGATTAGAATCCCCAAATTCTCAATTCCTTGCTGTGTGACCTTGGGAAAGTTCCTTAACCTCCCGAAGCCTCAATGTCCTCATCTGCAAAACGGGCATGAAACGGTACCTGCTTTGTAGGGTTGTCGTGAGAGTACTTGACACGTCAATTCATAACTGATTAAATTGATGTGAAGAAGTTAGCTGAGAGCCTGGTGTGAGTAAGGCTTCAATAAACACATGTATTTGTGTCTTTTTTTCCTGTCATACCCTTTCTAGTCCTTAGTCTGTGGTCCCACTGCTGCTTTCCAAAGCACATCTCTGCATGACCTCGGGCGGAAGTAGGGTGGGCATGTCAAGGTTCACAGTGCAGCAGAGAAAGAGGTCATCACAGGGTGCCTTGCTGAGAACCTGCCTCTTATGGAGGAGGCTTTGCTCTATGGCAGGGTTTCTAGTGACACTCTGAGACACATAATCCTCTGTGGTGGGGACTGTCTCATGTACTGTAGGATGCTTAGCACCATCTCTGGACCCTACATACTGGATGCCGGTAATATTCACCGCCGCCTCCCCTTCCCCAAAAAAGTTGTGACAACCAAAAGTCTTCAGAGATTTTCAGATGTTCCCTGGGGAATAACCACATGGCACATTTAAAATTTATTGTTTAAACAATTATTTGTTAATTTATATACCCTTATTGTGGGGGGGGAGAGAGAGAGAGAAGAGAGAAGGAAGGAAGGAAGAAGAAGGAAGGAAGGAAGGAAGGAAGGAAGGAAGGAATCGTATACAAATGAACAGAACAAACCAAAACAAATTAGAATAAAACACTCCTATCTATCCCCACAAAAGTTTTATAAAAATCCTTGAAAACCAGTTTTTTTATGTGTGAATTTATAGTTCAAAATATCTTTGGACCCAACTATAACACACGTAATGTAATCACAACTAGCGAAGGATCTTAGCTCAGAAGTGATGGCCTTGGAACCCTCAGCTCCTGCTCTCACAAGCCATGTGACAGTGGATAAGCTGCCTCATGCCCCCAAGCCTCAGTGTCTTCATCTGCAAATGGGAATTATCATGGCACCTAACTCAGCACAGTGCCTGACGAATTCACTTATCACGGGCTTTTAACATTTGCAAGAATATGTATAGCGTACATTATGTGCCAAACACAGCACTAAATGTTTTCCACAATTCAATACCTATGATGACAAAATAACCAAATGAAATAGATGTTATTTTGTTTCCATTTTATAGGTGAGGAACCTGACGCTTACAGAGTAACTTGCCAGAGTCACAGAGCTAAGAAGTAGGTGGCTCAATTATTCTGCTATCCTGCTTCTTTGATACTGATATTATTTAGACTTATAAAACTGTTCCTAACCAGAGCAGAAGACAGGTCAGTCTGTCTCCATCTCCAGGATCCTCTTGCCTTGGAATAATTCAGGAAGTTTTGGACACTTCTTCCATTGATAGGGTCAATTATTTTCTGCTGTTACCTGCTAAAGCAAAGCCATTCAGGAAAACCGAGGAAATAACCCCAATTCAAAAAGGTGGCAGAAACTTTAGAGATGTTTGTGCTCTGCGCCTTGCTGCAATGTCCTTGCTTGATAACCTGATCTCGGAAGTGACATCCTAGTATTCCCTGCGCATTCTATTGGTCACACAGACCAATGGTATGACAGGGAGGAACTCGCGAGGGCTGGTGTACCAGGAGGCTGGAGTTCTCCTCAGAGGCTGGCTACCTCACCAACTATATGTTGTAGCAAACTTCTAAAAGAAGATATGATTTGACTGGAAAATCAGTTTTATGAAAGATTTAGCCTCACACTGTAGATGATGAGTTCCCTTGGACAGTTGCTCACGGGAGACAGCACAAACTCATTTCACGTAAGAGATAAGAAACACGACACATTAGATCAGTTGCTATTTTAATTTAGATCTTGAGAAACAAATTAGCTAGAAACCTAGACTTCGATGAGCAGATATCGAGGCTAATTTATATGGTGCTGGAATTAATATATGTATGAGAATGTAGCATATGAACAAGTATTAGTATGCCTATATCCTTTAAAAACGTATATTTGGTCAACCTCTGAGATTCTTTAGTATATCCAGGGGTAGAGATTTGATATGTACCTCTCCTGATAAAAAGACAATAATTTTTAAAATAATACACTAAATTTTTCGCAAAGCATTATTTACTACTAATCCTTGCACGGTCTAGCTTCCGCCTGGTGGCGAAACATGATCTCATCCACCACAAGCCAGCTACACTGGGCAGCTTCCTGATTCTCAAACACAAGTCCCTTCCTACCTCAGGACCTTTGCTTGTCCTGTCCTTCCTCCTGCTAGTCCTGCAGACTATCCATCACTGGACTGGCTTTCTGGAATTTCTGTACTTAAGTGATTTCTTCAGAGAAGCCTTTCTTTACCTTCTTCGGTTATTCTCATTTTCATTAACTGGCTTTGTCCTTCCTCGTGCTCACCACGAGCTGATTTATCTGTGCTTTAAAAATTGTTTATTGCCCATCTGCCCCTAGAAGTATCAACTCTTCGTCAGACATATTCAGTTATCTATCCCCAGTAAACCAGCACGATATCTTGCATACAACAGGTGCTAAATAAATATTCTTTGAACTTGGTTTTCACTATGGATTTGCAAACAGGCGACTAACATTTGATGGCACTCACCTTGGATTTGTAGGCAACTGAATTTCGCTTATTTCCGGTTGCCAAGGGTTGCCTTCGTTTGGCATGACAGCACCAAAACGTCTGCTGCCCTTGTGAGTGTGAAACTGAAAAGTCAGGTGACATCTGAGAAAGAATCAGTCACGGCAGCTCTTTAAATACAAACATATTAAATAAACCGTCAATGCACCAGTACCTGGCTCAGAGAATTCCATCCTTAACACGTGACGAGTTGGGGTTTACAGTTAAAGTCCACTTAGCAAATGTTTATTCTACCACGAGCTTTCCTTTTGTTTCCTGTAAGTACAGCTTCCTGCCCTGCCAGGATTTGAGGTCATAGAAACACGAGGTGTCTATTAACATATCAATGGAGGGATTGCCTTGGAATCCAGAATTTGGAATAATATTTGCATCTCAAGCTCAGAAGCTGCACAAGCAAGCCTGCTTATTGATTGCCTTTAATTTCCCCTTAAAACAGTGTCCGTTTCTGAATAAAAGATTAATCGAGGTGGGCTCAGCTCGTCGCATAATTTATACTTGAGTTGTGCCTCCTTTCCATTCAGAGACGTGTTGAACACACATCCCCACCTCAAAATGTTTGAATTCTGTTCTTCAAGAAAAATTGCCGCTGATCGCCAAAGCTTGCAGTTTAATTGAATTAGTCTTTGTCCGCTTAATCTTTCTGCTTACAAAACTGGGGTGAGTGGGATTTACACGGAAAGAAAAAAACAGACCGGAAAAATACAGATGATCACTAGGAGAACGGGCTGAGGAAAGAGATCTCAAACGCACTTTAAAAAATGAAAATGGAGTGTGCCGTTTAGCATGTCTCTGCTGCTCTTCTCTTTGCTCTCGGCATTAACAGAGACACCAGTATCGCCCCAGCATAAACATGGCGACCTGAAGAGTAAACTGTTGTACCAGCTTAGAGCAGCTCCATCATTTTGTGAATTTCTGTTTCCTTTTGGGGAAGAAAAAACATGAGAGGAAAGTCAAGATTTTTGTTTTGTGTCAAGTTCGGAAACCTTTTTCTATAAATGAATGGTTGTTAATAATAATAACATTCATAATAGCAATCATTTATCAAGTACTTTTTTTAACCATTGTGTCGAAGGCTTTCTACTCTTATCTAGTCCTGGCTTCAACATCTTAAGGAATTCTAGTTAATATTCTCATGCAGACAAGGCTTGGAGAAATGTAGGAACCTGCCTAAGTTTGTCAAGTGAAGAAGCCAGATTTTGAAGGATTTGATTAGAAAATCCAAGAACACTATCCCACCAAGAGAAGTACATTCATATGGGTTTGCCCCCATCTGCGTTTATTTTTTCAACATGGCGGATGGAAGAAGTACGAGCTTTTCGATTAGGTAGTCAGGACTGGAAGCCTGAACTTCAAATCCTAGGTCTGTCTCCTACTACCCAGACTTGACCAGTAGGCAATATCATCTCCCATAGCCAAAGAGGCTTCTTGAAGACAGCTTTCTTCCAGCGTATTGACTTGGGTTATTCTACATGGTCCCTCTCAGTATAAGTGACTTATGCCGTAGAGAAGCAAGGAGCAGAGGAAAGCTGCATCAATGAGAATCGAAATATGACAGTGACCCATGACAGAATGCCCTCTTACCCCGGCCAACAAGAATTATATCCCGTGTACTGATAAAAGGAATGACATCCTCAAGATATCATTCACTGAGAAGTTCACGATTTTGCTCTTATCCTAAATCGATCGAATGATGGCCAAGGTTGCAGCTGCTCGTGCGACAGGGAATCACGTGGGCGTGTTCTAGTTTCCCTCTTCGGTGGGCAACATATAGAATAATTTTTGATCTGGTGATCACAGTTGAGCTAGAACTAAGATTTTAATAGAAAGAATGAGGTCCGATTTTGGAAGGCAAAAAGCGAATGTGCCTGCTTTCTCGTTTGGGATAATGGTTCCTGATTCCCTAATTCTGTGACTGTCCACACTTGCCATTCACCATTCCAATCACTGCTTCATTGACTCAAACCAAGAAAGCAAAAAGCAAAACAAAATATATTGATGGAGCATTTGTGGAGCGTGCGCAGACTCTGTTACAGGTACCAGGCCTAAGACAATAAGGAAGACAAAGGTCGCACAAATAATTAAGTACACTGAACAAATAATTCCATCAATAATAACTAAACTACCATTTTGACACTTGCTATGAAAAGAAACGAACACAGGATACAAAGAGACTATATATGACCCGCACCTAAACTTCTAAGCTCTCTCCTGTCTACCCATGATTCCCTTCCCATTTGCTTCAATGCAGGGTATTGGCTATGCTTGGAGACTCTACAGTCTTCTGACCTTAGGGCTTCGAATCTGGTATTACTACTTAGTGGCTGTGTGACCTTGGAAAAGTTACTGAACCTATCTGAGCCTTATGTCCCTTAGCTGTAGAATGAAAATACGAGAAGCACCTACTCATGGAGTTATCATTAGAATCAAGTGAGATCATCTAAGTAAAGCACTTAGCCTCAGAGATGGGCTTCAAGCAGTGCTCAGTTAAGTCTAGTTGTTCTTATTAGTCTCTGCAAATGAATGAGTTACCAGGGTCAGAAGCCTGGACGCTGCTCCATAGCTCTGTGTCTCTGGGCAAGTCCGGTGACCTGTCTGGACTCCATTTCTTTCTTCTACAATGAGAAGATGATAAATCCACCCAAGAATTAGAGTTAATGCCCAGGAAATACTTAGCTCAGTAAACGGCAGCTGCTATTATTATTACCTTATGATTATTTTTAAACTCTGTACAAACCATAATAATGCCTAACTACGCCTTTTAATCCCACAGTTTTAGTGGTGTTGACACGTCAGTTTCTAAGTGAGATTCTGAGAGTCTTTCTCCCAGCATGAATTGTCTTCATTCCCAACCTTTCTCCTGAAAGCTCTTATTTGGTGAGTAAACTTACAAGAGGGGTGGTAGATAAGGGATTTTGTCCTTAAAACACTTCTTTAATCTCCACGGGTTGCCATGAAATTTGTGTCATTTTTGCTTGGGCGATCACATTACATTTCATAAACAACATCCACTATGTTTAAATATCTTCAGACAGCCTCTCGTAAGTGGCTTGACTCAGCTAATGCCTCGTTTGACTTGGATCTTTTATTGTCCGCGAGGCTGAAGATCAGCTGTTTACACCACCATCAGATTCCTGAATAAAGACCCATGCTTTCCTGAATATTTTTTCTTATTTGAAACAGTTCCTTAGTTTTCTGATGTCCTCCTGTAGAAGAATTTCAGGACGCCGACTGTCCCTTGTAAATTCCTTCAAATTGGAATTATTGCTGCATTTTAAAATTTCTTATTTTTCCCTGGCGTTCACCCTCCATTTTCTTCACCCAGAACTTTTGAAGTCAAAATTGCCGGCCCACCCAAGTCCTTCAGCACCCTGGGCAACTGGGGAGAACTGGGTATTTTCAGTTGCCCTTGCAAATTGGGTTGTAACTAAATTTTAATTTTCAAATCGAAGGATTAAGACTCCTGTTGTTTTTTGGTCATCCTGTTTTATGGGCCGCTTCTGTATGTGACTCGCTTGGCCTGTGCTTTCCAATGAATTTTCTTCTTAACAGAGTTCTAGAAGGTTCTACCTCCAAAAATATATCTCGATCCATTTCACTAGCGTCACTCCTTTCTTCCCCTCTCCCCACCTGTCCTCTCATCCTGATGGCACATCTAACTACTCTCCTTATTTCATTCTTGCCCTCCTTCAAATCCATTGTTCGCAACGCAGCCAAAATGGTTTTTTAAGAGAGCCTTCCCGAATGCCCCCTCCCGCTTCCTCAGCTGAAACAGCCCTCCGGGTCACTCTGTCCTGTTCTCTGCTATATTGGCTTTGGAACACCGAGCAGTATCTCGAGTTTGTCTTTTATTTGTCTGTTCTAACTTTGGTCTCTTTCCCTTTCTAGAACAAGGGGGAGCAAAAGCTCTCAGCCTCGGCCCTGCAGACATTTTGGGTGGATGACTCGTTGCCATGAGGGCGGTCCTGTGCATCGCAGGGTCTTTAGCTGCATCCCCGGCCTATTCTGGGTATCATTTTGGTTCAGAACTGAAAAATTAAGATATGCAGATGAGATTTTTAGGAGACACACAACTGGTGTGTTAGGGTCGAGATTCACAGTGGTCTCCGTAGCATCAAATGAAGAAATAAGAGAATATTTACCAGGGACTCGTGTGGATTCTGGCACCAGTTATTTAAGTCTGGGAATAGGGAGACTTGGCCAGACGGCAGTTCCTGAGAAGTAGATCTGGGGCTCCTCGTTGGCCACAAGCTCAATTTGAGCCAGATGTGAACAGCTGCCAAGGAAATGGTCTGAGGCTGCATGAGCAGAGTTAAGTATATATGCCTTATGGGTCCAAGAAAGGTAAAGCGAGACAACAATTTAAATGAGGTAGACAGCCCACATTTGGAGAAGGGAGGTTAGTTATGGAGACAAATTACGAATCCGAATGGGGATCTTGCCAAAGTCATGCGTGCGGGATGCAGGTGGGAGGAGGCAGGTCGACGAGTCATCGGGAACGGTCGTAATGAGTAATGAAGGAGCATCTAGGGATGTTTCCCAGACAACAGTTGACCACGGGAAGAGGGAGCGTTCCCAGAGCTCTGAGGTTCCTCTATGTGGAGGAAGCCGCCTTGCCGTCTCTTGCTTTGGGGGCAGACCTTGGGGAAATCAATGCAAGGGACTCACCTTTTGGAGTATCAGCTCAGGCCACATTTCCTCCACCCCTCTCCTGTGTACCCCGATTTCACGCTGTCAAGTGAGTTGAGTCCCTGGAAGCCATGTTCGTTCTCGACAACTCCACCTTCCTGGTGATAGCTGACCGGACAGGGACTGAGGGGGTGCGTGCTCGAAGCCAGAACGACGAGGAACATGGAACTTCCAGCCTGCCTCTCCACACGACCGAATCTGGAATGTGCAAGTTTGGGGCCCATGGGCAGCCATTCGCCACCGTGACCGTGAAGTAGCTGTGAAAATCCATCTACAGAGAGAAAGGGGTGAGGGAGAGATGGAAGACAGGGGGTCTCGTTTGGCTGTATTCTTTCCAGCTTCCCATTCCTTGGTTTCAGTTCTTCCTGAAGCCTGACTGACTGCCTTCCCGGACATGGACTTCATGAGATATCTTTGTGTCCTTGTTATCAATAGCTCAGTATGTAATGCCGAGTCCTGCTCAGCCATTGGAAGAGTAGCCTCAGCGAGTAAGAATATTTCTGTTTCTGGAATGATTCAAGTAGAAGCTGAATGACCCCAGGTAACTGGGACGCAGAAGGCGAGAGCTTGGATGGACTTGGGCTTCAGAAGGACTAGGACTTGACTCCAGGCTCTGCGGCTCTCCAGACATGGGAGCTTGGGAAACACTCTGAAGCTTTCCTGAGGCTGTTTTCATCTGCCGAAGGAGGAGCAGAGGCGTACCTCAGCAACTGTGATGAGATGAAATAACCTCACGTGTTAGTTTCCCATGTCTGCCGTAAGAAATTGCCACAAACGTAGTGACTTAACACAGAATGAATGCGTTATGTGATGGATGCGGAGATCGGAAATCCCAAATGGGTTTCACTGGGGCTAGGTCGAGGTCTCGGCCGGGCTGTGTCCCTCTGGAGGCTCTAGGGGAGAACCCCCTTCCTCGCCTTTCCCGGCTTCTCAAGGCCATGTGCATTCCTTGATCTGTGGTCCCTTCGTCTTCAGAGCACATCACTTCCGCAGCCGCTCTCATCGTCAGATGTCCTCCGACACTGAGCCTGTGAGGACGCTGTGATTACATTGGGCTCATCAGGATAATTAACAAAGATATCTCCATTTAAAAGTCCTTAACGTAATCACACCTGCCAAGTCCCTTTTGCCACGGAAGGTTTCTCATTCCGAGGTGCCAGTGATGACGGTGCGGACACGTGGCGGGCGCTGTTATTCCGCCTGCCACACTTCGTGATGAACCTTTATCGAAAGCCGCCTGTGCGCGAGGCACCGTGCTGCGTGCTTCTATGCACATTATTTTATTTAAGCATCACCGCAGTTCCGGGAGATGTAAAAAGGTGAAATGATTTGCCCGAGGCCACTGAGCTAGGAAGTGGGGCGGTCCCGAGAATCGAGACTTGTCATTTCACTCCAGAGCCCTCTCTCTCTCTCTCTTAATCATTGGTGAGAAATGGCGAACACGCAGGCCTTACTTACGTGTCACTTAGGTGTCACGCCATCTTACGAAGTAGTGGCTCCATATCTCCAGCCCATGGGTACCAGTTTCCCAGCAGATGCCACACATCTATATTATTCATGTGAAATGACCCAATTTTGAAATGTCAGGAACTGATTCAAATATTTCAGAAACATTCTGCAGGCACATAACATAGACCCATGGGTACATCTCACCCTTATACTCCCAATTTAAGATATCTTTAATACTATGCTTTTATTTGTCTTTGTATTTCATGATAACCGGCACATATCGAATCATTATTTAGTCTTTATTTTATGCCTGGCACGATGCTCCATGCTTTCCTGTTTTATCTCGTTCACTAGTATGTATTCTTAATTAAGAATTTAATTCCTTAGTTGTGAAGTTGTTTTTATCTTTAAGAGAATTCTTACGGGTGAGTGTAAATCTTCCACAATGGGCCTTAAAGAGCAAAGGTTCAGTCCGTCTTGGTTCCCAAACCCGGCTCCATCACCCGATGAGACGTGTGATGGTGGGCGAGTTAATGCATCCCACTAAAGGTATTTCTTCATATAGGAAGTTTGTTCCTAGACTTCCGGTAGGGGTTTTGCAGGTGGACATACCTTTCATAGCACCATATAAATATCAGTTGTAATTCATAGCTAATTTATTACTGAACTTAATCAGCAGAAAAACAGCTCAGAAATGGTGGCTTCCGTTGTGAATAACGGGTTGGGATTAGATGTGAAGTTTTCAGCTAGAAGCGGTCACATGTCCGGTCTCAGGGCTGGAGGGGAGGCCCCATTGCATAATTTCAACGGTCCTGAGGCAGCGATGGACATCTGCTGCTGGGAACAGCTGTGGCTCCGTCTCACAGTCACAGGCTTTGCCTTCTTGAGTTTCTCACTCGCTGTAAAGGGGCTGCTTGCTACATGTTTGAAGTGGCTGCCAGGACTGGGTCTCAGGGGATCTGGGTACTGGTTGTTAGATTGGTCACTGATCAAATGGCCTTAGGACTTTTTTCCCTTTCTCGACTCCGTTTTTCCCACTCAGCAAATGGGTCAGATTGGATGAGATCACATAACCCGTGGTCTATCCAGTTATTTTAAAAACTATACTATGAGGAGACAAGGGAATTCCTTGCCGATGTGTCTTAGAACTTCTCATATTTTCTTTAGTGGTTTCTGTGTTGAAGACATCTGGACACCAGAAAAAAATGTAAATGAAACTCTTTTTATAATATTTATGTTTTAAAAGTTAAAAGTTTAAACAGGTGAAAATCAAGTTTCCCTTCCTCTTTTGGTCATGGTCTCTTCATTTCCATCTTCAGAGAAAACCACAGTGATAGGTTTCTAGTATGTTCTTTCAGAGATGTTCTGTGCCGGTGATTTGCAACTGAGGCCAGGGGTGTTGACCCTAAGGGACATTTGACAATATCTGAAAACAATTTTGGTTGTCACAGCTGAGGGAAGGATATTACTGGCAACTATGGGTGGAGACCAGGAATCTCACCACGCACAGGACAGCCTCCTCCTCCCCCCGGCCCCCCACAAAGCAAAGAATTATCTGGCCCCAAATGTTAATAGCGTTCAGGTTAAAAAAAACCTTGGCGTATGCATCTATTAGCAAATACAAGCGTGCGTGCACTCACAACACACACACACACGCACACACACGCACACTCTCTCTTTCTTAATGTACAAATGGTAGACACATCACACGCTCCACTTCGTCTTGTTCTTTTCACTTCACCATGGAGATTGTTCTGTATCTGCCCAAATAGATCCTTTCAAGCTGCAGAATATCCTGCCGGACCATTTATTTACTTAGTCCCCTGTTGAGAGACACTTAGATTGTTTCCAGCCTCTACAAACAATATTGCTATGATTATTCTTCTTCACGAATGCCCATATGCTAGTGTATCTGTCTGATAATGCCGCTAAGTGGCCTCACCAGGCCAAAGAGTATGTGGCTTTAAAATGCTGATGGGTGTGAGCAAAGTCTTCCAAAGACAGCCAATTTACGTTCTCACCAACGACATAACACTGGATCTTGCTGACACCCTTACCAAGGAAATATGACCCTTCCACCTTCCAGTTGACTTAGCTTCAAATAATTACACACTTTAAACCAATTGTTGTTTCCAACCATTCATTTTTCAGCAAATATTTATTCTTTGTGTCAGGCACTGGGATGAGGTGGGGAGGGGAAGAATTAATCTTAGTGTCTACCCTCAAAGGTGCACCCTGTAGACTAGAGGGACTTTTGTGCTACTGTGTGATCGATTCTACGAATTAGACCAGGATGGAAGGATATAGCCCGGCTTTTTGTTCTCACGTGTGCTCCTAATTTTTCCAGAAATTAGATTTTGATGTGACAGCTCCTCTTTTTGAAATACTGGCAAAAACCTCAAATAATGTAAATGGATAATAATGTAATAACGTAAACATTTTGAGTGTCAAAGAAATCAGGTCTGAAGGGTAGATCCAGCCTGCGGACTGACAGCTGTCTACCTCTGATGTTCAATGTTTTTATTGCTTCTGGAGGAGACTAACGGATGCAAAGCCTCTCTGTACAGGGACCAGGGCTGTGGAATCTATATTTGCATGCCGACTATTCTTTTTAAGGATGAATTCTCACAATTAGAATTGCTCAACAAAATAAAATAAAAATTTCAAGGCATTTGATATATATCGCCAAGCTGGGTCCCAGAAAATTATGCTAATTTACATTTCTGCCACCAGTATTACAGTAATAATTTCCTCTGTGCCCTCGCCAACACGGGGCACTCACGATGAAAAATTCTTCTGCCAGTTTTACGGTTCAAAATATTCTCATTGTTCTATGACTTTATTATTTATGATACTCCTGGCTAAAAGTAAAATACTGACCTTACCAAAAGTGGGTAAAAATGTGGAAGCACTGGAACCCTCACACACCACTGTCAAGAATGCAAATGGTATGATGACTTCAGAAAATAGTTTGCCAGTCTCTTAAAATGTTCATCTTATACCTAACCTGCCATCTAGCCATTTCGCACCTCAGTGTTTATCCAAGAGAAGAGGAAATACACATCCATGAGAAGGCTGGGCGCAAATGTTTGGAATGGCTGTAATTGCAATAGCCCCAAACTGTAAACAAACCACGTGTCCATCAACAGATGCGCGGATAAACAAATGATGGTGTATTCATACAATGGTATACAAGTTGGCAACAAAAAGAAATGAACTATCGATACATGAACATATGGATGAATCCCCAAATCACGATGCCGAAAAGTGTCAGGCAAGAGTATGTACTGTATCATTACATTTATATAAAACTCGGAAGCTATACAGCACTCTATAATGACAAAAAGCAGATCTGGTTGCCCGGTGATGGGGTAGAGGAAAGAGCAGAAGAAAGGGATTACGAAAAAACAATATAAGAATAAAAGATATGCTCACTAAATTGATCAGTGGCGATAGTTTTAGAGGTACAGCCATAGGACAGAAAGTAGCACATTGTAGCCCTTACATATGCACAGTTTATTGCATGTCGATTATATGTCAATAAAGTTGTTTTTAAAATCCCCTCAAATATTACACTATTCTTGTTGTTTCAATGACTATTTCTGTTGTTTTTATTTACTGAGCAGGAACTCGGAGTATGACCAGGCTGGCTGAGAACTGCACAGTTCTGGGAGTGCAGTCAAATGGCTAAGATGTGAACCCCAGCCCTGGAGGTGTGATAGATTCAGCAGCCTTCCTCACGAGCTGAACATCATTGCATTCATTTATCAGCCTTTCCTATTTCTTTCTTTCTTTTTTTGGGGGGGGCGGGGGGAGTAAGAAATTTATGAAATATTTGTTGTCATAAGAAAATGCTTTAAAGATACATATCCACTCACTAGTGATGAAACATTGGGTAAGTTTCTTATCTTGCTGTACTATACATCTTTCTTTTTTAAAATAATTTTTTATTTTTCAATTACAGTTGATCTGCCATCTTGACTGGAAGCCTGTACTATTTGTATGACTTCTTATGAGCGCTGTCTTTTAAAAATCATCTATAAGCTCTCTTTATATATTAAGACTATGAAGTGGGTGTCTGCCACATAGGTCTCAAAGATGTTTTCTGGCTTCGCATTTCAAAGCTGAGTTTTGATGCCGGCGAACCGGCAACATTTACTTCTGATCTGATGCCTTATTTCTTGGCAAAGTACTGCCCCGTGAATTCTTTTCCTGGCACCTCACTTGTTATTCTACAAAACAGGTTTGTCCGGCAATTTATATTTGTAATCTCCCTTGTGATCTGTTTGATTAAGTCTATTGTCTTTTAAACCAAGGTGCTGTTGGCCTGCAGGTCAAATGCATGAGGCTTTGATAGGCCTTCTGAGGGAATCACCAAAACACCCAATAATATATAACGACGGTCAAAATAATGGTGCTTCTACTCTTCTTCTTCTGCTACTTTCACTTTAGGTGTAGTGACTGCCATTCTTCCCAAGGAGGGCTCACCATATCTCACTGTACGCCAGTCCCTGTCTTAAGGGCTTTCCATAAAAATCTTTCATATTAAATTCTTCTAACCCTGCGATTGAAGGAGTGTTAGCTTCATTTGTTCATATAAAGAAATAACTTTTGGAGAAGTAAAAAAAAATCTTATCCAAGACACGGAGAGTAGGCGAGGAGGCTGTTTTGAACTCGAATTGGCCAGACTCCAAAACCCCGCCTCCCACCTTACCACCCGGGGTTTCGGTGAATGGCGTTTGAGTTTTGTCTTTCTTTCTCTTAAAAGACACAGGTAGACAGACACAGGCTTCATGTTTTAACCTGATAATAAGCCTGAGATTTTGTGCACAATGGGACTTGCAATCTATTGGGTCAAGGGAGAGAAATAGTCTGTGTGGGGTGAGGTGAGGGGGCAGGCCGAGAGGTGTTTCTAAAATGCTTTCACTTCAGTCCCGCACAAACAAAGCGGGTCACAAAGTCATAAGACGGTGGGCTCGCTTTGTCACACGCTCCTTCAGTGGTCACGTGGCACATGGTAGCATCGCGAGCAGGGGCTCTCAGACTCAGCACTAGTGGCATCTGGGGTAGGTCGTTCTCTGTGGTGGGGGCCGGCCCGTGCACTGGCAGAGGTTTAGCAGCATCCCTGGCCTCTATCCACTAGATGCACTGTTGCGACAACCAAAAATGTCTCTGGACATTGCCAAATGTCCTCTGGGGGGAAGAATTGCCCCTGGTAAAGAACTACAGGTCTATAATTAATAAAGGCTTAATTAACAATGACTTCCAGAGCTCTAAAGAAATAGCCTTAGATTATTAGAAGGTCAGTAAAACGCACACTGGGACATTAATTTCTCTCTCTTTTTTTTCCCCCGCTGGCAGAACTTCCTAGTGGAAGCTAAGTGTTAGATTAGCACACTTAGAAGCCTGAGAAAAGTTTACTTAAACATGTGGTTAATTAAAAGAAAACATTTTTATCATCCTTTTGTTGTTATGGATGAGACTTATCGAACTCACATGATTTTCTAGTCTCAGTGGTAAGTTCCTTAATGTGTGTTATCTCATTTCATACTCGCGGCTTTTAAAAATAGGCATCGGCATATCCCCATTTTATTAATGAGGAAACAGAGGTTTTGAGAAATTAAATAACTTCTTGGAAGTCTCTCAGAATAATTAGTACAGCTGGGATCTTCACCCAAATCTGTTTTGTGCTGGAGTTCATTTACCACACTGATTTCCAAATGAATATTCATTCGCAGAGGGCAATGAAAACAGTCTAAACACCAAAAGAAGAAAATAAAACCAGTACTAATCTCATCATCTAAGAATGACCAGAGTTGACATTTGGTTATGAATCCATCTAGTCTTTTTTCTCTGCATTAAAAACACATGGACTTTAGCAAAGATGGAACATGTTTAATATTTGTTTTTTCTGTTTTTTGTTTTTTTGACATTTGGGATCGCTGTTCCATCATGAGGCAGACTATGCCTCACTAGCATCATTGAAAAGGGCTGCATCATATTCCAGTAGGGAACATTTATACAATCTCCCATTGTCAGATGCTCTGGTCACCTTTTTAACTGCCCTTCCTTCCCTTCTTTTCCATGTTATCAGAATAAATTTCTGTTAGTTAAATGCTGGCGTAGCGGTTACCATATTTTTAAGGCTCATGATGCATGCACATGTCAAAGTGGTTTTATATTTTACCTGCATCGTATGGGAGATACATTTTTTTTCCCCAAGAAACTCTTAGCTTTTAACTTTACACACACATACACACACACACACACACACACACACACACACACACAGATACATGAGAAGCGTATGCATATAGTAAAAAATAGGAGGGCAGTAGTAGTGAAAGACAGATTCTCTGAAGTATGAGGAGTATTCAGACTCACTGCAAACAAACAAAAACAATCTTGGAGATTCGCTGTTAACATCTATGTTTAGTATACAAAATAAATGCAGGGCAACATAAGAGAAAGCTCAATCTCCCTCCACTTAAGAGTTCTTAAAAGAATCCTGAGATCAAAGCAAACAAAACTCTGACAATTGTTAAACCCAAAATAGCAGCAACGATTTAATATGGTGGCTGAAACGATGGCACAGAAGTGAAATTTAGAAACCTCTGCAGGCAGCACAGACGCCTCGGCCCCCGGGCTGCACCGCAGTGCTCAGCCCGCCCACTACTTTTCTCTTTCAGAACCGGAGAGAAACAAAGCCTTCCTGGGGGCACAAATGCATCCTTTAGATGTTCAGCCTGCCTCTCTTTTCTTCCCATCCACCTCACAGATCAAATAATAGAACCTGGGGCCAGTAATGGTACACCCAAGTACAGGAGCTGGCAGGATGCGCAGATTGAACATGGAAAGATTATTCTTAGATTATTTTCCAAAGAGAACATTAAATGCAAACTATTTTTTTTTTTTTTATAGGCAGTTAAAATCTCACTTGGCCAAACTTTGAAAGCAGAGGGCGAGATGAGACTATGAGCGAGGAGGAGCCAGAACATTCTCATCTGTAAAAAGGAGGCAGTAATAAGGGCCGGAGAAGTCTGTGTGTGAATAGTGCAGATAGGCTGCTCAGGGCATTCAAATGATTATGAAGACATGTTCTCAGTTCCTCAATCGGTTTCTGAGGCGTTTTAAAATGGCTTAGATTATGTTGTCTTTACGGGAAAATGTTGCATTCCCCTGTACCCCCTAAAAGAGCCCTAAACCACGAGATCCATGTTTCCTGATCCCCACTCTGCCCCACCTAGCCTTGGAGTAGCCTGAAGTTCCACACCAAGATCTCTGCTCACTTTCATCGGCACAATCGATTTGAGCTCAGAATGCTCTGACTCTTCTTGATCAAGCAGTTAGAGGTATTCTGAGTGGTTTTCTGAGCGAAGAATCGTTGGCCTCTGGGAAATACCAGGAACCGGATTCACGAGTTTCTGTGGGGGATCTGCCTTCTACGGAAGGCTCCCCACGGATCTTGACTCGTCCTTCCTGCCATCTGACTCCAGGAAGGCGGAGTCTTGAGCTTCCTCCTGCCAGCAAAGTCCTGGGAAAATCAAGCTGGCCTCACTAAAGGCCAACCCCGCCTTCACCCCTGCTAACTGGAATGAATTTACACGCACATTTTGTTGGCGGTTTCCTCTCGAAAATGTGAATGAATTACCGTCCTTGGTGTAGTAGCAGGATCAGATGAGGACACATTTAATGCGTGCAGGTTCCGAAACGGCCCCCAGGTGCCCCAGTGCGGTGACTCATGGAGCCTACCGCTCCCAGGCAAACTGCGGGTTCCCGCGAACCTTTCTAAGAAAGCCTGTGGAAGCCTAACTTTATTATAATAATTGGGGTCCAATTTGCATAAAATAAAGAGTAAAGATTTTCAGTACAGTTTTATGAGTTTCGACAAAAGCCTACACCCTTGTAAGCACCACCCTGACTGACAGAGAACCTGCCTGGCCCCAGCGTTCTCCCTCATGCTTCTTCCCAGAAATAATTCACCCTCCTCCGAGCTTTTGATTTCTATCAGGACTGCTCAGGCTTGCCAGTTCCAGAGCTTTATACAAATGGAACCAGACAAAATGTATACTTCTGTGTCTGGCTTCCTTCAATACTATAATGTTTTTGAGATTCACTCACGCCGTTGTGTGTATCCTTAGTTCTTTTTTAAATTACTCCTGGGTCATGGTTTATTGTATAGAGATGAGGCACTTTGTTTAGCCAGTCATCTGTCGATGGACATTTTTCATTTCTTTGCCAGTTTTTGGCTACTATGAATAAAGGTGCATTTGGATGTATCTGTAGAGCTCTTTTTTGGCGGGGACCTGTATGTTTATTTCTCTTGGATAAATACCTAGGAATGGAATTGTTGGGTCATAGGCTAGGAGTATGTTTAACGTGTGTGGAAGAAACTGGTAAACTTCTTCCAAGTGGAGAATTTACTTGGCTTTGAGGCTTCTGATTCAATTTTATGCCTCGTTTCTTACACTTTAAAAACACAATGGCTTGTATTTTGCTTTGCTTGGGTAGATTGATTGCACAAAATGGCTGTATCTCTTCACCCTTCCCTATATCATCATACCCTTCCATCAAGAGGTGGAGTCTATTTGTCACTTCTTGAATATCGGTTAGATTCCTGTCTTGCTTTGACCAATAAAATGCAGGGGAAATAAAAATAAGCCAGTTCCCAGCCCACACCTCAAGAGGCCTCATCTATTCTGCGCGTAGTTTGGAACCCTGCTATTGCCGTATGCACAAGGCTGGCGTAGTCTGCTGGAGGACGAGAGACCACGTGCCACAGCTGTGGGCTCCGCTGTCTCGGCCGAAGCTACCAAGGGCCAGACTACAGCCAGCCGACCTTCTAACACACAGCTGACTACAGAAGCACAAGTGCGAGGTCAAGTTTGAAGAGAAGAACCACTTGGCTGAACCCGAAGACTCATATACAGTAACAAATGCCTATCGTTTTAAGTTATTGAGTTTTGGGGTGATGTGGTACACAGCTATACCTAACAGACACATTTCTATTAGGACCAATCTTCGCCTTTTCCTCTACCGTTAACTGCTGTGCAAACATGATCAATTTAGTTAATGTCTCTGAACCTTAAGATACCACATCTGTAAAATGGGGATTATCACGCTTGCCTCACAAAATTGCTTTGAAGATTAGATGAATAAATGAAATGAAACACGAATAACTGGACTATAACAGTGCCTGGCTGATTGTGAGTCCTCAATATAGTTTTGCTGTAGTAATAGTAACAATAAAAAAAAAAAAAAAATCACAGCTTGCTTTTTTTGACTTAACACATTTTTCTTGCAAGAGAGACTGATTCTGTGATTTTAGAATTCGAAGGGTCTGGAGATTCCCAGCATTTGTCTCTCTAGTTTGGAGGATGAGTGCCTTTTCTTCACCAGACATTTCACGGTTGGGGACCACCGTTCAAAGTAAATGGTGGCCTGTGATGCATGGCCTTGCGTGGACCAAGCCTTCCTCCAGCTTGCTTCCTTCTGGACCATCTTATGCCTCTAAATCCATCTACTGCTACTCTCCCGCTTACCCATTTCGCTCCATCCACTCTAGCCTTCTGACTGTTTCTTAACCACACGAAATTCGTTCTTTGCTCGTTTGCCGTCCTGCCTAGAAAACGTGTCTCGCTGCTTATTGTTCCATTCGCTCTGACGTCCAGATGGCACCTCTGACTCATCCGTCTTATTTCCTCTGGTTATGGTTCCTTCGTGCCCGTCTCCAGTACGATTTGGACGGCCTACTTCTTTCCTCTTTGACCGTTTCGCCCTGGTACACGACTAAGCCTCACGAGAGAAGTCAAGTGCCGTGCAAGGCCCGACCCGTAGTGAGCCTTAGTCGATTTTGTGAATGAATCTCATTTGGCAGATGACGATCCTGAGGTTCAGACTCTCAGGAGTCACATCGCTGGTTAGGGGTTAAAATCCAGGTTTCTAAACTCCCAGTGGTGCTTCTCGTTCATGCCACCCATCACTCAGCCTCATCCAGAAGGAATTCGTGCAGGAAAACCAACGATTTTAACGATTTAAATGCGATAGAACATTATTATTATTATTTTTTCATATAGAAACTTAAAGGTGAGCGGTTGTTCTGGATAGCCTTCACTGAGTAGGAAATGACAGTCAGAATTTAGCGGCTTAAAACAATAATTTATTTCTTTCATAATTCTGAAGGTTGGCTTCACTCTCTCCCCAGGCCTCCTTCCCTTCCTCCCCGCCTCCCGCCTCCCCAAACCTTTATTCTTTCTGTTGCTACAAATAATTTGCTTATCCCAGGTGCCTCATCAACGTAGAATAGCACATTACTTGTCCTTTTGTGTCCGGCTCAGCGCATTTAGCATATCCTTTGTTTTAAGTGAAGAATCGGCTCTCCCGGGCACCCCTCAACACCCTGCAGCCCTGGCGCCGGAAGTCCAGCGAGAAAGCGCGTCATCGGCGCCCCGGCCTCGGTGACTCCGTATCGGACACCGGGACAGAGCACAGGCATCCTAACCCCGCTTTAGAAAGGTGGCTGAATTGTCTGGGCCACACCGATGGCGGGCGGGGCTTTCATAGCAAGGTCAACACTTACTTGACGCATTTCAAGCCAAATACCTACTAAATCTGACCCTCGTCAAAGCCATTAAATCTTTTTAAGGCAAGGAAGATGAGAAAATACCCCGCTTTTGAGATAGTCCTGTCATGTAAATTCTTTTTATCACTGGGACGTTAAAGTCTTGGCAGGAAATCATGTTCTCTCATCACGCATTAACCCGAACCTGACCAGCCTGGGGTGTAGATGCTTCAATATATACAGACCGTGCATCTACCTGAATTCTATAAAGCTGCGAATGGAAGATGAAGACATGGCTTGTACACTGTAGTTTAGCTTCCCCCCACCACCCCGTTTTGTTTACAAGGGTGCATCAATGTTCTTTATAGGAACACAAGTTAATAGTGAAATTACTGAATTCAGCAATGAGAATCGAAGGGTTGGACAGCCGGCAGGACAGTAAATGACGGAGTGGCTGGAGCTCGGACTGCGCGCTCGCACAGGACTGGCCTCTTCACGTCTGGGCATCTTATCTGGGGCCCTCCGGGCAGGGTGCTGAGCTTCTCCAAGCCTCAGTTTGTCATTGTCTCAAGGCCATTCAGAGTCAGGGGCTTATTCCTCTGCGTCGTCAGCTGTCCTGGCTCCTTGCTGGCCCTCGGCACAACCACACACTCCTGCCAGGGTGCCGATGTCCCCCGCGGTCCCCTCTGCCCGAGACCGCCCTGCAGATATCCAGGAAACTCATTGTCTCGCTTCATTCAGGCGTGACCAGGATACCACCTCTTCATGCAGAAATGTCCTGACCGCTCCGTGCCCTTTTCCCTCTCCCTTCTTTCCGTAGTAGTTGTCTCCGCCATGGCCCAGGATGCGACTGTTTTGTTTCGTTTTTAAGAGCTTTATTGAGGCATAATTCACATACCGTGTAATCCATCCATGTTCAGCGTACGACTGAGTTGTTTTCAGTAGAATCCCAGAGGTGCACAACCATCGACACGGTCGATTTTAGAACATTTTTATCAACTCGGGAAGAAACCTGGTACCCGGAAGATGTCTTTCCTTTGCCCTAAGTAGCCACTAATCTACTTATTGCCTTGGACTGGCCTATTTTGGACACTTCTTGTAGAGTATCGGTACTTTAATACTTATTATGTCTTAATAATAATCCATGGTATGGATATGCCACATTTTTAAAATTCATTCATTAGTTGACGGACATGTTGGGGTTGCATCTTCCTTTTGGTTACGGTCTGTCAGCATTCACATGCACTGTTCTGTGTACACGCATGTTCTCATTTTTTCTTGGGTACATATCCAGGAGGGAAATTTCTGGCTCATGTGCTAACTCCACGCTTAGCCATTTGAGGAACCCCTGACATTTGCCAAAGTGGCTGTGTGTGAAGGTTCAGATTCTCCACATCCTTTCCAGCCGGGACCTAGTTGTTTACCTGCCCGTTGTCTTCACCTTGGGAATGTACGTGACCTGAGGGATGGGGCTGTTCACTCCTATATCCTGCTCCCTACCTTGGGACATAGTGCGTTGTCATGTTGGATAAATGGATGGTTCCACCCTTCTGTTTCCAGAACCGAGCACAGCGCTGGCATCGAAGACAGGCTTGGACATCCTCATTTTTTATTTATTTTATTTTTTATTTTTTTAGATGAATGAATTAATTTTTTTATGGCGACATTGGTTAACGAAATCCAATGAGTTTCATCTCCACCTTTTAACAATAAGGCACATATATATTCACCTCCCGTAGTTAGATTTCTTTCTGTCACCACGTATTTGACTCCCTTTACCCCGTCTACCTCCGCCCACCCTCTGGTGACCACTAGTCTATTGTCCATGTCCATGAGTCTCTGTTAGTTTGGGATCGGACATCCTTGAAACGTGAAGAGGCTGGTGTTTCCAGAGCCAGTTAGAAGTGCTTCATACGTGCGTTTAGTTTTCAGGCTGGATTAAAAGTCACCGGCCCTCTTCGCTCCTCTCTCACAGGAACAAACGTCTGCACTCACATCGCGGGCACGGAGACTTAATCTCACCGCACGTGGAAATGAGCCCCACAGCGAGCAGGGCGCCTTCAAGCTCCACACCGTCCGCTGTCTCAGGCTGGGACATGGCAGCTGCCTGAAAGACAGGGAGAAGCGAATGCTGCACCTCCAAGGACACTGGCGTGGACGGGTCCCTTGCGCTCAGTCCTCCAGTCCAGCTCAGAGGATCTTCAAACTTGAACTTGCATGAAAAGGATCCCAGACTTCTACATGCCGGGCCAAACACAGGCAACACACGGGAGATTTAGGCGCAAGGGATTTTCAAGTGTAACTTTTGAGACTAATTCCGACTTTCGAAATTGTCTTCCGCCCCGCATCCTGCCGCAAAAAAGATGCTTTTTCACTGTTGCTCCAGAAATGGACTCCACAACAGAAGAGGGCTTGAGGGCTTAATTAAGGGTCCCTCTTGAGTCTTTCATTTTTAAGTGAATCAGGAGCTGCCAGTCAAGTCAACAAGCTGGTGGAGCTGGCGAGTGTCACATGAAGCACACACAGGTACCGGCAGACCGGTCGCTGGCATTTTCCCGAAGGATAGCAGGGGAATAGTCACAGGACGAATGTCATTTCCTGAACTGGAAGGCCCTCTAGCTGCGCGTGATATTTTCATTTCTTCCAAAAAGCACTGACTGGTCCAGGCACTGTGCTGGTCAGTCAGTGTTCAAGGCACAGGGGACACGGAGTCGCTGATCAACATCAAATACCTGCTTTGGGGGCGTTTATAGACTCATGGAGAAGACGGATAATAAACAACTAAATGTATTGATATATAATATCGTGTCAGGAAGTGCCAAGTGATGCGCGGGGGAAAAATACAGCAGAATAGAGGAACAGAGAGTGAGAAGTGTGAGAAGCTGTTTTCGGTGGTAAGACCTGGGAAGGCCTCTCTGAGAGGTCATCTTGTGCAGAGGCTGGTGTGATGAGGATGTCTGGGGAAGAGCATCCCAGGCAGAGTTACCGCAGGCTCAAAGGTCCAGAGGAGGAATAAGCTTCCTATGGAGAGAACAGCGAGAAGGCCAGTGCCCGCAGCAAAGGGAACGAGAGACAGAGAAGATTAAGTTGGCTTAAGCCCCAGGCTAGCGTGTGTAGGACATCGCAAGCCACAATAACTTCGGTCTTATTTTAAGTGGATGGAAGTCATTGGAGGGGTGATTAGATGGTACTTTGCTTAATCCTTATAATTAAATATGATCTTACTTAATCCTCATAATAATACCGTGGAAGTGATTGTTACGATCTACACTGGGACATTAAGAGAATGAGTCTCAGAGAGAAAAAAATAACTCGTCCGGAGTTACACAGATGGTAAACAGGAGAGTCAGGATTTGATTCCAGACAGCATGACCAGCTGCCCTGATTTGCCTGGGACTGGTCCAGTTTTAGCACTGAAAACCCCACATCCTGAGAACCCTCTAGCTCCAGGCAACCTGGGATGGTTGGCCCCTCTGCTTCCGGGCCTTTTTTTTTGTTTTTTTTGTTTTTTTTTCCTGCCTCCAAAGCCCACCTGCAATTTTTATTTCAGAATCCCGGAAGAAAAGGACCAGAATTCAGGGAAATCTCAGCTTCTTTTCTGAATTCTGCCAAAGAGGAAAAAAAAGGTGTCACATTAACTACCTCCTCAAAAGAATGTCCCTGGGGGCTAGGCAGCTAAGAGAGAAGGGTGTTCTTTACCGACAGTGACCTTCTACCACGACAGCATCCAAACTGCGAGGACTTTGCGGGCAAAAGGGCGCTTTCATGTCACGCGGGGACTGCGGGCATTGACCCAGGCGTCCCGGGAAATGTGGGCTGCAGCGTCACCCCGTCTGAATCGGGCTTCGGAATCCGCAAGGCCGATCTCGTCGGCACGCTCCAGCACCTCTGCGCATCTCTTTGGCTGTTAAGCTCTAGAACCTCTGCTCCAAGTGTTCTTCCGATCAGAAGCTCCAAGCCCTCTTGGAAGAATCCAGCCGAAGTAAGTGGGGCCTCTGCTCTGTCTCCATAGTGCAGTCTTCAGGCTTCCATAGTCACAGGAATAAGAGCTCCTCCTCGATCATCAACGCCTCAGTCTGATTCTGTTAAAAGCCCTAGCACTTCCCAGGTCAAAAAGAACTGGCGTATGTCACATAGAAATAGTCACTGCTGTTTTCTGAGCATCAATTCCATGTCGGCGATGGTTCCACGTCATTTAAGCCGCGGAGTATTCCTTGGAGATGGCTGCCATTAGCCCCATTTTACAGATGATGACGCTCAAGCTCACAGTAGCTAAGGAACGTGTCCAAGTTCACACAGCCTATGAGAGGCAGGCGTAAGGAGTTAACCCTGGAACGTCTGACAGCAAATGCCAGGCTCTTTCTTGTGTAGAGATCGCTGATCTGTATGTCTTTGAACTCTTGGGCTGGTTGATTGCTCTGCAGGAATCCTTCAGCTGGGGTCTGTGGGTCCCTCCAAGTGATCCTTAGACAGAATTTAGGATAAATAGATAAATACACACACATACATACACACACACACACACACCTGAACTTGGTCATTTTTCTCGCTTTGGATGTAGGCAAACCACAACAGTATTAGCTGTACCAGAAACCAGATGTTTCCCAATCACATCAGAGTTACAGATAATTCGAAAGATCGTTTCTAGTTGTTGCCATTTCAGAATTACTGTTGTCGTAAGGCTTCCCGCTGGATCTTGTCATTTAGTGCGTTAATAAAAAAGCACATGTGTTACCGTATTCTACATTGGTTTAAAAATTTTTTTGTTGATAACCGTGTTTTAATATAATTGGTTTTCTTTCCAAGGTTATGCATTTTTTAATACATTTAAAAACAATCCTGAGAAGGGCACGGCAGGCTTCCCCAGACCCCAACAGTGTCCACGGCTCGAAAAAAGATTGCCCTCCTGCAAAGAGCTGGGGAGCTGGTCTTTAATTTAATAAATGATTCATTTTGGGAGCACAAAGTCTAACGTAATTTCTTCACATTATCACCAAAACTTGCACATCTACGAGGCAGGGAAAGCCTTAACGGAAATATCTCATTCACTCATGCATTCCTGAAGCAAACATGAATTGTGCGCTAGGCCCTGTGAGTGGCTCTGGAGACAGGACAGACCAGAACTCAGCTCTCACAGAGCTGAACTTGGAAAGGGTCAAGACGACAATGAAACAATAATTGCACATCTAATTAGCTTACCCAAGTGTGATGGGGCCTGCGGCGGGCTGTACCAAGGATTCCCTGACCAAATCTTGCTTGGCTGAGATCTGAAGGATGGGTACGTGCTAAAATGTGGGTGAGCTGGAGGCCGGGAGCTGGCTCACCCAGGCTGGTGGAAGCTGATTGTTCAATTTTCAGAAATTTTGTGAGCCAGTCGTTCCACACAGGCCACACAGGCATTATTAAAAATTAAGTTACATAAACTTGCAATTAACTAAATTATCTTTAAAAAAAAAAAAGAAAACTAAACACCTTAAGATCCGCTCCGGAAGTCGTAGCAGGTGGGCCCTGCTGCGTTCTTGCACCATGCCCTGATGGCGGTGCCCATACAGTCTTCCTAACCAGCCGAGTCTTGAACACTGCTCATGTCAAGTGCCCCCTTGCCCCGGAGAACTTTCCTGAAGCCCCCGGCTGTTTCTATCGTATTCCTAATTCCCTCTCCTGCCTGCTTTTCTCTTTATCCTGCATAGTTTGTATCACCTTCTAAGTACTACGTAATTTGATTATTCATTTTCTGTCTTGACCTCTATCTATAAGGTTAAACTTCACGAAGGCAAGGGTTTTGTCCTCCCTATTTAATTCCCTGCCATGTCTCTGGTTCTAGAACTGTGTCTGGCATAGAGAAGGCCTCATAAATATTTGGGGAACGAACGAAAGCTGGGATCTGAACACTTTTTAGGTGTTGACTGATGATTTTAAAGTCTGTTTTCTTAACCTCTGTCCCTTACTGGTGGTGGCAGGGCCACCCCGCTCTGCATTACAGTAGACTTGCAGGTCCCAGCGCCATCTGCCTCTGCTGGAAGGTCGTGAGCAATCTCACAGAGTTCGTTTTCTAAGAGTGGAGATGTTTTTGAAGTCTAGACTCTGTAATCTCTGACTTGAACTTGAATCCCAACTCAACACGGCCAATAAAGATACAGATCTGAAATTGCTTTATGGAATTTTGAGCAAAAAAAGAAAGAGAGAGAAATCAGAAATATAACAGAGTGGATCTTAAATATCCAGTGTCTATATTCAGAGTATGGTGTCTATATTAGAAGGTCAAGTGTGCAGTCCTAGAGCGGCCTTCCTGGGTTCAAATCCTCACTGCGCCGTTGGCTTTGCGACCTGGGGGAGTCAGTTAATTAATCTCGGTGGGCTTCAGTCTGCTCATCTGTCAAATCGAGTTAACAATATCACATTTCAGATAATCTAAGAAGCCACTAGAATACAACGTTATCTTACGAACCACTACTAAGAAAGAAAAAAGTTACTAATTATAAATAGCCGATTGATTCTCAGACTTATATGGACTTCAGAGATGTTATAAGTAGAGTTGCCAGATAAAATATGGGATGTCCCGTTACATTTGAATTTCAGATAAAAAATTGAATAACGCTTTAGGATAAGTTAATCTCATTTGGGGCATAGCTATACAAAACAATTCTTCATCATTTATCTGGATTTCAAAGTTAATCAGAGTCCTGGGTTCTATTTGCTAACTCCAGTCATTTTAGTTATAAGGCCAAAAATGTGCATCCTGACTCAGGGAAATATGGCAGCGTCTGTCTTACTGGGAGGTGTGGTGAATGAATTAACACAGGACAAACCTTAGCTCGGCACTTGGACTTAGTAGGTGCTCAGTAAATGTTAGATGCTGTTAGAGAACAGCTTTCACAGCTTCAACAGACGCGTTTCACCAGCCTGTGGCTTCTCGAGGGCTCAGCTTTCCATCTCCAGGGTTTGGCGCAGGTCTTGTTACCCTAAAAGAACCCAATAATTTTTATTCGATGATACTGAATCAGTAAACAAACAAACAAACAAATCCAATTTTGTTTTTTAAACTCAAAAGGAGAAACCCCTTCCTTTAAAAAATTCGGTAAATAGAGAGCTCCCGCTTTGTTTCTCATCCCTTTTCCGTGCTGATTCATACATGGTCGCGATCCTCTGAAGGCACACGGTGGGGCAAGTTCGTTCTAAATCTTCTCTGAAGTCTGGGAGGAGAATGCATTTGGGTCCCGCCCTGCAGTGAGCTCCCCACCTCTGTCATGCTTCCTTCCCTCCAGAAGCCTTCCAGCGTCTACCTTCCGAGCTCAGGTGTCAATGCCAATTACACTTCCATCCAACCTGTGAACAGAGCGCTTCATTAGCCTAATTGCAGAATCGCTGGGTGACAGCAGGCTGCCCAGGAGGGCTGTTAACCCTGTATGGTCCGACCACATGGCAGGCTTCCAGGGGCCCAGTGGCCACCCTTGCCCCATTCTCTTGCAGTGCCCAGAACATTCTGCAGTTTGTTCAGAGTCTGTCTATTTCAAAACAACAACGACAATAATGTAATAATGATAGCAATACGTACCCATGGCCAAAACTTTTAAACAGGACAGAAGTGTACATACAGTGAGACCGAAAAAGTTGTCTGAACCCCAGAAGTAACAATTGCTAACAGTTTCGCATGTACACAGAAAAGTTCTGCACAATCGATACATGTATAAAGTCTGTAAGTGTATGTGCATATTTGGGATACATTTAAATTTTTGATATAGAGCACCAAATTGGAAGATATGGTCCATATTCTGCAATACTTAGTTTTTCTAAATAATAATAAATTATATAAGTTGGATATTATATACAGTCATTCTAAGTGCATTGCATGTTTTACATAGATACATTCGCCACAAATGTCTGTTCACTTAATTTTGCACAAAGGGAGTTATGCAATGTATACACGTAGGGGACCGGCCTTGGCCGCTGAAAGGTGCATCCTCACTGTCTGTAATGTCTATATACTGGGACCGACTCACTCTTCTTTATAAGGCTGCATGATATTCGAAAGGAGAGACATGGCACCACTTATTTCATAAATCTCCTATTATGAAGCTTCCAGATTTGTGCCATAAAAAAAAGCAAAGAAACTAATGAAACACATTTGAGTGTGTGTGTGTGTGTGTGTGTGTGTGTGTGTAGCTTTAAATTGCAGTAGTTGTGTCTGGCCCAGGTTCTGACCAATCAGAAGGCAGCAGGCTGTGGATGGGAGGAGGGTCCCGGTGGTCCCCTGTGAAGCCTGTGTCAACCCTTTAGTTGCTGGAGAATTCAAGGCAGCTGAATGGTAGAGAAGCCTCGGCTAGCGTGGGGAAGCAGCTGTTGACCAGCCTGTGTGGAAACCTTCCTATATTTTAACCACTGGTACAGTCTTCCTGCTCATCTTTGTTGCATATTGTCTCTGTTTGAGTATAATATCCACAGATTTCTAACCCAGGAAGTTCTGGGTCAAACATTATGAACCCTTCATTTCAATTAGCCTATTATCAAGCTTGTCTTTGGAGTCCTTTTATTGCTGGGAATAAAAAAAGAATAATACTAGATGACATTTATGAGAACGAAGTACCAGCTGAATGCTTTATACATCTCACAGCCTGGCTGGTATTTTCATTTACCACCCCCATTTTGCAGATGAGGAAACTCAAACTCAGCAGCTTGTCCGAGGTCACATAGCAAGTCGGAGGCGGTGCTGGGATTCGGATCCATTTCCTTGGGGCTCTGTCCCTCTCCTGACTTTCTCAACCCCAATGAGCCGTGAAGAGAATGTGTGGGATGCCCGCAGGACCTCCTCCCCACAGGCATACACAAACACAGACACGCTCAGAAGCAGATGGGGACCGAAGGGGCGAGGGAGCCTAAGGTGACAAAAAGACCAAAGAAGAGAGACATTCCAGGGATCCGTGGCATAATGGCCACGTGGATTCGACTTCCCTGAGCTGCAGGATTCCTCAGAGCTGTCGAAGGGAATCGTCTGACCCCGTATAGAATGTCTGTGGCGGGCGGGATGACCCGCAGTTATCCCTAGGTCTGCGGTGCAAGTCCAAGGGCCCGTTAAACTTCTGAGCATGTAACTCTAAAACCGTAACCAAGGAAGAAGATTGCCCTTCACAGGCCTATCATCCATCCATCACCACGCCCTCTACCTGCTCCCAACCACGCTAAAAAGAGTCCAGTTTCCCAATTCTATAAATAGTTCTTGTTTACTATGAAAAATCAGAAAATATGATTAAATTTAAAAAAGAGAAAAATGCAAATCGACCGCAATGCAATCCACTGTTAACATTTGGTGTTTAAGTTGACATATATTTACGTTTACATACTTTCCACCCCAGGGAACTCCGTGTTCGATCTGGTCCTGCCTCACTCCAGGCCCTTCTCCACGTGGTAGCCTGAGCGGCCTCTGTGGGACACAGCCGGGACCACCTCATGCCTCCGATGAAAGCCTTTCAGTGGTTCTTACCAGCCTCACTGTCCCCTCCACTGAAGGATAAAGCCCATATGTTCTGGAAGGTTCTTTTCCTGCTGTATCTGTTGGTCAGATACTAGCCTAGCCTACTTCCCTTGGTGAACCTCAGCGATTGATATCACGGAATCCAGTTAAATTTCCTCTGGGAATCCTCCCCCGCCCCCTTTCTGGGGGTCTGTCCCTGCTCCTCATCGCTGAAGTCATCTGGATCACACTTCATTGTTCTGCCTGATTATCTGTCCCCACCACAGTCTATGAACCAGACGAAGGCGGCCGACCATGCTTTGTGAGCCAGACCACGTCCCGACGTCAGGACAAGTGGCCAGCACGGATGCGATCGCTCTGCACTTACTGAGGTCAGGAGCGACCCAGTGTGACTTTCACGCAGTGCAGCACCCCAGGCAGCCTGGGTGTGTCTTCAGACTCCGTGAGGAGGGCCGGGGTGGGCGAGTAAAGGATTGAATTGTGAAGTGCTCGTATCTTTATACACACTCCCAGGAGCCAGGCAAATGCCCAACGATGCTATTATTCACTCAGCACCACGTGGGCTGGCTCCGCCCCTGGAGTTCGTGCCAAAAAAGATCTGGGAAAACAAGACCGATATTGCTGGCGAATAGTCTCCTTGGTCCGCCCATTCGGTACCCAGATCCCACAAGCGTTTCACAGTGGCTCGTGCACAGAATCCAGAATTTCAACCATGACCCTCTGCACACTCATTGCTTCTCATCACCGTTTTTGTTTGAAAAGATGTGCAGACAGGCGCCTTGTTTTACTTCTCGAATGTTTGGTGCGCTGTAGGATGGTGACATGGGTACCAACAGCCTCAGGAGGTGGGGAACATCGTGGAAGTGGAGGCGGGCTCATGTGAGCACGTGCGGGGCATGTGAGACAGGACGAGCAAAGGCAGGGAGGGGGTGAAGATCCAAGCGTGACCCTGGCTTGGATGGTCCGCCGCGACTTCCATGTGCGTCGCTGGGGTTTCTGTCTTTGGGCGTGTGAGTGAGCAAATGGGCTCGGGAGTCAAAACTAGTCCAGAGGGAGGGAAGGGGGTAAGGGAGAGGCCTATTTCAGAGCTGAGTCCTGGGAAAAAAAAAATACTGTCCTCACCATCCTGAGATAATCACTAATAACATGGTGGTGCATCTTCTTCAGCATCGTTCTCTCTGTGTGTATATATGGCATCCTATTGTACACGCCATTTTCCCTACATTTTAGTCAAATACACTATGAGCATCTTTCCTGCCGTTAAATATACTAATACGACCCTAGTTCTTAGGGCTATCTGGTATTCTATTTTACGGTGGGGTTATATTATTTCTCCATTGTGAAATATTTAGGTTGTTTTCCGCTTGTTAATACGTATCATAGTTCAGTTGGGCATTTAAGGACACGTCTTTACCAAATGGAATATAGTGTTTGGAGACAAGCTTTGTGAAAATTCAAGTTTTTAATTTTTTGTTATTTTCATTATCGTCACTGGCTCATTCGAGTGTCCTGCTCTCTTGGCCCTGATCCCGTGGGAAGTACGTTGAGGGTGAAGACAGTTCCTGATACATGCCTTGAGGTCCCCTGACCCCAGCACAACCTGAGCGTGTGGTGGATGCTGCACGGGAGAGATGAGATTCAGTGAGGTCGGACAAGAACTAGCTGATTGCTACGGCTTCTTGAAAACATCAATCATCGTCTACAGTCTTAAATTAGGAAGTAGATTATTGAGACAACTATTTTGGAAATGTGTGTAAATCGCAAACATATAGTTCAATGGATTTTCACATACTGAACAAGCCTGAGTGACACATCATGAGATGTTGACATAAAATAGTCTAGTATCCCAGAAACTACCCTAATACTCCCTTAAAGTCCCCACACAAGTTTCTGTTTTGTTTTGTTTTATTTTGTTTTGTGGTCGTTATAGGTGCCCTCCTTTCCTCCCTTCCTTTCCTCCCTTCCTTCCTCCCTGCCTCCATTTCTCCCTCCCCGCTCCTCCTTTTTTCTTTTTCAGATTGAAATTTAGCAAATGGACTCTCACAGCCTTGGGACAGGAGCCCACCTAGTCGTCAGTTGCAGGAAAAAGGAGCCCTGGGCAGATAAAGAAGGCTGTTGAAGCAGATGCAAAAAGGCAACATTCTAACAACAAGACATTCAAACATTTAGAAAAGCTGATGAGATGCAGTTGGAGGCTAAAAAACGTGTACGAGAACATCATCCTTCTAACTTCTCATAGTACAGACCTCCGTGGGAGAAAAATTTACACTTGGCATTATCTCGGTCTCTAGTTAGCAATCAACCACACACTCATTCCCTTGTCATTCTTCCTTCGTTCCATTCAGCAAATATTTTGATTGATGACCTACAACAAGTCGCAGACTGTTGTGAGTGCTGGGGAGTGAGCAGGAATCAGAATCAATGAAGCCCCTGCCCTCGGGGACAGACGAACGAATGAGTAAGAAAAGCATATTGCATGTCAAATGGGTGTGATGCTCCCTAAAGCAAAGAACGCCAGCACATGCGGGAGGGAGGCCCTATTTTCTACAGGCTGCCAAGGACGGGGGACTTTCGGGGACAGTGGGCAGCCACAGGTAGGAACAGGTTCCCGGGAAGAGGCTCCAGCGTGGGCAAAGGCCCTGAGGCTAGAGCCTGGGGACATATTTAAAAATGAGGATGAGACCTACGGTGGGCGGGAGGGCACAGAAGAGGAGTGTGGTGACAGGTTAGGTGGCTGTGGGGGACAAGTGGGCAGATGGTGGAGGTCCTTGTAAGTTGTCCTGGGGTTTTGTCTATTCTTTAAGGGAAATGAGGCGCCATGGGCGGGTTGGGGGGCACAAGATTTACATGACCAGGCTTAGATTACGAAAGTCACTCAGTACTTTTCAGATATTCATGGGGGGTATGAATAGAATCAGGTAAACCGGTTTGGAGGCTACTACAACATACAACAGCCCAGGGGAGAAAAGGTGCCCCTCGCCCGTTATGTGTTGTCGTTTAACAAACCGCCCGCAAACTTGTGGTTTAAAACATCCATGGTCTGTTATTCCTGAGAGTTCGGGGGGCTGCCTGGGCCATCTTCTCTTTCACAGGTCTTGACTGGGTCTTACGTTCCTTCGTCTTCGCGTGCCTTCTAGTTTTTTTTGTTTGTCTGTTTAATTGTTTATCAGTCGCGCGTTTTTCGATTCTGGGTGCAGGATGTTTTTACGTTTCCATGAATATTCTCGAGCTTTGTACTGGGATGGACCGGTTTGATCCTTTCGAGTCTCGCTTTTAAGGTTCGTGAGGCGGGACGAGAGCAGCGTTGGGCATGTGTAGGGCTAATTATCCTCTCCAACCGGGGCGAGAGCCTCCGAGCGCTGTGCCCAGAGCCCCGGGACGTTGTGACATGGTGCATTCTGGCTCTGTGAGCTCCTATGGCGTTCGCTCTAATCCAGTGCGGGTTGTGTCTCGGGAAGTTCCTTCTGCTGTGCGCGGGCCGGTGAGAACCACTCACGGGGCCCTTTGCAGATCTCCCGAGTTCTCTCTGCATCACGCTCCTCTCTGGTACCCTTCCCGTGAACTCCGGCTGCCTCCGTGTCCCTGTCTCTCAGCTCCATTGTTCCGGCTCAGAGAGTTTGTCCTGCATCTCCTGGGTTCTCTCTCCCTACACCTGTTGGGTTTGAGACGCCTCTTAACCACCCCAGAGGCAAATTCCTTGAAATATGGAATTTCAGGGCAGACTGCTAATATTTACGACGGGTCTTCTATGGAATGGAACGTTACCTAGTAAGTGAACGCCTTGACGTTTGGGATCTGCCGTTGGGATCAAACTGGCATCTGTAACTCCTTCTTTCAAGTACTAGGTTTTTGACTTGGTCCATGAGCCTCAAAACCTTAGCTCTGTCTCTTCCTTGTTCTGCTCAAGGAAAACCAAAACATTGGAGATTCTGGCAATCCCTTATTGTAAAATGCATGAAGGAGACTTCACTTTTGACTAACAGGCTACTGTACTATTTGTTCCTAAGAGTATGCCAAAACACCAGCATTTGTGAATAATTTGCTTTAAAAAAATATTAGTGAGAAAGTATTTAAGGTATTCTTGTAATAATATAACTCTCACTTACCAGCTTCTGTACTAGCCAAGAACTCTTGCTTGCACATTGTGGAAGTCCAACTCAAACTAGCTTAAACCAAACCCCTGAAACAAATACCCCTCCACAAATGGCCCACATAGCTCAAAGCTTAAGAGGTAAGAAGGCAGGACTTGATTCAAACAGTGATGTCTTCAGAGCTTTCTCTCTCTCTCTGTCTCTCTCTCTCTCTCTCTCTCTGCCTTACTCTGCTCGCCTCTCCCTGTCTTCATTCTCAACCCGGCAGGACCAAGTTTTTGTTGGCCTTAAAGTTTCGATCTGAGAGAGACGTGGAGAACATGTCCCCAGCATCTCTGGCAAAGTGCTGTAGGGAGAAGAGTCCACCATGCCAGGCTTGGGCCCTGGGCTCATCCTCGATGTGGATCAGGAGAAGCTTGGGCCCCCATCACCCTGTGACTTGAGCAGGATTCCGATGCTTCGGGGTTCTCATCTTCGGCAGCACTAATACTCTGAGCTATATAATTCTTGTGGTGGGGGGTGTCCTGTGCATTGTGATATATTTAGCAGTATCCCTGGCCTGTACCCATTAGGTTCTAGTACAAACTCCCCCCTCTGCCCATTGTGACAACCGTAAATGTCTCCAGATGTTGCGTAATGTCCCTTGGCAGACACAGTGGCCTCCACTGAAAACTGCTCCTACGGAGTGAGGGTATCTTTCTATGGAAAGGGAGGCTGGGTGGGCAAGCAGGGCCACCACCCGCCCCCATGTGTTCTCTGAGCAGGACAGAAAAAGGCGGATCTGCAGTTGGGAGCCGTCGCTGTATCACGATCTGCTGTTGTGGCTAGGATTTGGTGCGTCGCTTTAATTCTCACAAACTAATTTTGTGACGGGGTCATAAAAATTGGGGGCTATCTATGAAAATGTGAGATCTATTTGAATGTCAGAGCAGAACCAGAGAGATGAAAATCTCTGGTGTCGTGATGAAGATTGAAATACCAAGGTCTGTTTGGGCTCAATCTTGTACCAGGTGTGCAATCTTTCTTAAGTGACTCAATCTCTGGTACCCTCAGCTTCCTCCCAAGTAAAAGGTGATAAATGGTATCAGATAAACCCGTTAATAATGTTTGTGAAAGTCCTGAATAAATTGTAAATGTCATGTAAGCCGGAGGTGTTGTTTAAACACATTCTTTAATTAATTGAGTATAAAAGTTATTTGGGTGACTTCTGCCTTTTTAGAATAAACCACCCAGCGATTGTCTCTGGGTTCCTCATTCTGTAAGTCTGTGGAACATCTTACTAGTTTTCCTCTTGTACTCTCTCTCCCTCCTTCTCTCTCCCTCCTTCTCTCTCCCTTTCTTTTCTTTTTGGTCTGTTGTTTATTGTAGGAGATGTCAATGTTTTAAGAAAGAGGATGGTTATTTTTATTTTCCAATATGTTCCAAGAGGCAAAGGAATTGCTCACCTGGTTAATCACCAATCTCTTCTGTTCCTGTTGGTAAAAAAAACAAAAAACAAAAAAAACAAAAACCAACCAGGAAAGAGAAACATTTCCAGTTCACTGAGCTCACTGGAGGGTGAGAGTTCTAGAAATGACACTCTCCTTATGAAGGCAGACATTATGCCCCAGCACCGCACAGTGTGTATGCTCTCAGCTTTCTGGCTCTGCTCCACCTTGGTAATGACCCAACCGGTTAATTCAGTGGGATTTGAGCTTCTGGTCTTTGTCTGAACAAATCAGATATCGCCAGAAAAACGTTTGAACACATTGTGGAGCCCGGTTGTAGTCAAGGGTAGACTATATCCCAGAAACAAACAAATGACCTAATCCTTGTCAGATGCAGGGGCTAAATGATTCATCTCTTAAAAGAGATTTATAGTTGGTGTTTACTTAACAAGTGAAAGAGAGAAAATTTGCTTCTTGATCTAAACCAGTTGGAGGAAAATTTCAGAGTGTCGCTTTTTGGAGCACACATTGTTTGACTTTGGAATAGATTCATGATTTATTACGCAAGACCCTCTTTGGGAGTTTTCGCTTGAGAATGCTGTGCTTGTTGCTTCTCCGTTTGTCAAAACAGGCTTTTCCTGGGTGACATTTCTTGTGATCGCTATCACTGGATCGCTTTTCATATTCTTGTTTCAAATCTAACAGTTGCTGCAATGAGCACACAACATTTCCCCGAGCAGCAGAATACCTCCTAAAAGATGCTTTCTTCTTAGTGGAAAGCTTTTGGATACTTCCGGAAAAACTCAAGCATTCTTTAAGTCGGAGACTGCACTAACAGGCATCACGATTTACATGTGAATAGTGGAAACTGCAGAGGGTGTGTGTGTGTCTGGGGGC
>NW_024342471.1:21732177-21741228 GCF_902729225.1 Pteropus medius
AAATTTTATCATATGCTTGGCACAGAGGTTCTGAATGTTTATAGCCTGGGAACGAATACTGTACAAATCTTTCTGTTGTCGTTAGGCAGGGCCCACATTCCCGTGCCACCCCACACCCCCACCTACAGCCTCGGCTTTGCAGTCAAAACAGCCCTCTTCCTACACTTACTAAGAGGATTAGGGGAGATGCTTTTCCTCCCTGGCATATTTCTGCAGCTGGGAATTGAGGAAGTAAGGATGCTGATTAATCGCTTTCTATCTCAGCACATTAATATCTCCCTCTGCGTCTTCCAACAGTTTCTGTTTTGTTTGTCATAAGGACCTATTTCCTTTCCAATGAAATTTCATTATGACCTTCTGGTTCGAATGTTTGTTCCTGGGCCTTTGGGGGTTTCCTTCCCTGGCGTTGTGATTTTGATTGGAATGCTGACCTTATATCTGTGGACTTCTGCAGACAGACGACATCGTAGGTGAGTTAAGAGATGAGATCTTTACGAGTGCGTGCTGGGGGACAAGGAAGGAGTCACTTCTGCTTTTCCAAAAATGTCCTCAGACACTCAGAGCTGTCCCCACCGCGGGTTATTCCAACTGCTGTTCGGTTTCGAAGTGCCAACAAACAGAAATAATAACCCAACTCATTCTTCTTACTCGAGGATATCTGAGAACTCTGGCCCACTGCCTCATTTTTAAAAGCATAACATGTTAGTGACTAGAACAAAATTCTTTCCCAGGGATCCCTCAGGTCGTGCCTCCCCAAATAACGTCGCAGAAGCGTGAGTCAGGCTCAGGAGCTGACCGTGGAGCCACCGGCCACGCTGCTATTTTTAAACATCACTAGGAAAAACTGGAAATCATTTCAGAAAACAAAGGAAATGCTCTTTGTCTTTTTTCTTTGTGTTTTCTTTTCTTTGCGGGGATGAGAAGAGACAGAGTCTTTGATTCATGTCCAGCCAAGATCTCGAAATCAAACAAACACAGTAGAACTGTGCCCTAAGTGGCAGGCACAGTCCTAATTTCCACAGTGGAGGGGTCTGGTCTACATCAGGGTTTTGGCGGATTTGGTGTCCGTGACACAATACGATCTGCGGTGTACCGAGGGTTCCCTAACTATGAAAGCAAAAACATTGAAATGGTTTATTTTATTGGATTCGAATCCACTAACTACAGCCCTGGAGTCATGTACAAAATCTCATTGTTCCAATATCAGACCAACTGTTGCGTCCATTGTCAAGTTTAATTAAAAGGCAGGGAGCTCTTGGCAACTGTACATGATGGAATTCATCAGCTAATAAACAACTCTCTCTGATTGTGCTCACCTGACGTTTCAAGGGCTTCCTGACGATCAAAGTTCAACCCCATTTTATCGTTTCGGCAGATCCACGCCTGGATTTTTGTTTGCTTTCATTTCCCCTGACCAGAACTCTCTCATTGGGCCCGTTTTAGTACTGTCCTGTGGAGAGCTGCTCGAATTACAGCGATATTCTTAATAGAGGGGATTTTAAAGGTGTCTCTGCCCACTTGAAACAGAATTTCCACCACTTTGCATTTATTCTGTAGATACAGGAAACAATTATTGTTTGGAATCAAACTGGACCCTTGAGGGATGTGGAGCTATGATTGTTTTGTTTTTTTTTTTTCCCCTCTACCATCCGACATGGGTTTTGTTTTATCAGAATTGAGTAAAAATGGATGACGTGGTTGCAACTCACAGGGAAGGGAAAATCTGTTTGTAAGATCTTTATGACTTGAGCTTAAATAAGATTGTTCTCAGATCTTTGCTGACTGTTTACAAGAGAAATCATTGTTCCTGGCTCGTCAGTCTAGAAATCTATCGTCGACGAAGGCACGCAATATTTCAGCCGTTTTTATACCCTCGGTTTCTCTATGAGTATTCATTCAATATTTTGGCTGATAATACAGTGAAAGAACAGGCTCTAAGCAGTTTTTCTAAAAATCAAAAATTCATTTACTCCATTAGATAATCAAATATTACTTTCTCAGAAAGTTCTTGCCTGAACAAACGCTGTAAAATACAACCAGAGCTCCCACCTCCCCTTCTTGCTCCGTGTACTTGCCCCGACATATTGTTTCTTCAAAGCATTCATCAATATAAGATATTATATTAATGTACATATTTATTTACCAGCTTATAAACCTCCAGGACAGTGCTGCCCAATAGAAGTATAATGAAAACAACATAGGAAATTTAAAATTTTCTGAGAAACCTATTAAAAAGGGAAAAAGAAACAGGTGAGATTAATAATAAATAATGTTTTGTTCAACACAATAGCTCCGCAGCATTCTCATTTCAAGATCGATCCGTAGAAAGTGACTATGAACAAGATATTTTATATTCATTTCCGGAATGAAGTCTTCTTCAAAGTTCGGCGCGTCTTTTACACTCACAGCCACCTTTCAAGTGCTCAATGGCCACATGTGGCTTATGGCTGTCCTATTGGACTGCGTGACTCTAGGGTATAAGCTCCAGGTGGTTAGTGACTTTGTTTTGTTCATTAGAGCAAGTAAATACTAAGCGCATACCAAGTACAGAGTAAAGAGTCAGTAAAGAGCAAAGATTTTTAAAATCGTAAGAACCACGACCATTTAGGCAAAGGCCAGCACCAGATGCTCCTCCAGCTTTCTGCAAGGCCTCTGCCGTTCCCTTTATCCTAACACGTCTCTCTTGCCTACGACTCTGAGTATCAAAACGCAAGAAATGCCGCTTCGATCATTTATTCCGCCATCGAACAACTTGGCTGGGAAAACTAGAGGTGACTGTCTCTACCCGCACACCCCTCAGAAAGGACTCGTGAAAGTCCCATTCCTACTCGTTCTTCCCCTCTTGGTTGTACGCTCCTTCCCTGTCATAATTCTTGAGCTGCCTAACCAGCAATGGTTCATAACATTTTTTTTTAAAACGCCTACAGCACCTGGTCTTCCTATGTGGTCTCCCATCCAAGTACTAACCAGGCCTGACCCTGCTTAGCTTCCGAGATCCGGCGGGATTGGGCTTGTTCGGGGTGGCACGGCCGTAGACGCCATAACGTATTTAAAAGATTGCACGTCCCTTGATATTCTGGTGGCACCTCCTTACTTTCTTTTCCTTCTGTCAAGTCCAGTTGACAAGAAATGCACCCTCTTTGCTCCAGTGAAGTCGGCACCGCAGATTCCCAGCGGGGAGGGCATCACAGACACTGTCCCTGACTTTAAAAAACTTTCAGTCCAGTCGGGGAGAAGGACAAGCACACGGTAATTACTGTGACGATACGGGAGAGCGTGGTGGCCAAGGGGCGGGCTCTGGCGAAAGACAGACGGGGGTTCGAATCTCGGTGCTGCCACTCGCTAGCGACATGGGCCTGAGCTGGCTGCAGTCATCTCTATGCCTCATTTGTCTCGTTTGTGAAATGGGGACAATAAGAACATCCTCCTGTCCCCACCCTCCCTGTGCTCCCTTGGCCCTTGGGTCAATGGCATTATCCTTCTCTGGCTATTCCCCAGTTTCGTGATGAGACGTGGGAACTGGAGAGAACATTCTAGGTGCACCTCTCAGTCTTGGCGTTGTCCAGGGCGGCATAAGCCTTCCCCCTTCTTCAGCATGTCAGCAACTTCCTGCTGGAACCCAACGGCCAGGAGCAGAAAACGTTCTTTTCTCTTTTTTTAAGTCTCTGTCCCTCGGGCCCACCCCTCATCTCTTCTCCAGCCCCGTCCTCCTCCCTCACCCAATCAGGACACTTCCATCAATAGATAATAACTAAGCAATAATGATATCATAATAGGGACGTTTACTCGAGATCTTAGCATGTGTGAGAGGCGTGTGCGTAGGCTTTTCCGTGTGCGATCTCGTGACGTCCTCACAACACAGGTGCTGCCGTCACGCCCACTCGATAGATGGAGAAACTGAGGAATGGCCTGGAACACGGAACTAGTAAGTGGGGGGACTGGAGTTTGAATCGACGACCGTTTGACTTAGAGGCTCTGCCTTTGACTATTTGTCTGTCCCCCCCCCACACACAGACACACAAGACAGCATTCATCAATAAGCACCGAAGCAGGAAAGAGGCAGAACTTTAATCCTTATTCTGTCTTACAGTCATGGCAAACTTTGCCAGAGATTCATGTCAACTTCTAAGAAACTCCTTCCCTCCCCTCCCTTGTCCCTGGTCCCTCCGTCTTCCTTCCTTGCTCGCTTCCTTCCTCTCCCCCCGTCTCCTTCCTTTCATCTTTCATTCACCCTTTTTTCACTCTTTCATGAAACTCTGTGCCAGGCGCTGTGTCACGCATGGGGAGAACAGGTGTGAACGGGCCTTAAGATGCTGCGGGCATGGAAGCCGACGGGGAGGTAAACAGTGAGCCTCAATCATTTTTCAAAAGATCCCAGAGGGGTCAAAGCCACTGAGGTTCTGACGGCTGGGTGTCCCCACTGTGCAACTGAAGGTGAGGACGTGGGTGCCAGGTGCAGCCACGTGAGGAGGTAAAAGTGCCATCTCCTTCCGGCTCAGAGGCCTGAGCGAGTGCAGCTGCCTCCATCCCGGCTCATTCAACCCGTGTCCTGAGCCCGGTTCTTTCCCGAGCGGGATGGTGCTTCCCCAGGCTGGCCGTGCAGGGGGTTGTGTGCCCGTGGTGCTTGTATTACTGGGTGCCCTAGAAATTGCAATATATATTTATATACATATACATTTGCATTTATAATTATGTATCCATACACAAAAACACACACAGATGCATACAGATAGACATATGCATATATTTACATATATACATCCATGCATACACATGCACATCCATAAACATACACATATACTTTTATGTAACGCTGTACCACTTCACAGGTAGTGCCAGCACCTTATAGTACCCAAATAATGCTAATTTCTCTCCCCGCTCCTTTGAATCATTGCTGCCTTTCATTTTACTTACACGTGAGCATATGCATATATAAGAATACACAATTGAATACAGCGTTGTGATTATTATTTTGAACCAACTGTTACCCGTTAGGTCAATGAAGAATAATAAAAATAAATAAAGATTTCTATTTGAACTCCACTCTTTCCTTTCTAATACTCCTCCTTTCTTTATGTGTATCTGAGTTTCGGACCTAAATTATTTTTCTTTTCTCTAAAGAAACTTTCCCCACTTTTACTGAGATATAATGGCATTGGAGAAGTGTAAGGTCTACAGCATAATGGTTTGACTCACATATATTGTGAAATGATAACCGTGGTAAGTTTAGTTAACATCCATCATCTATATAGGTACAAAAAAAAGAGGAAGAAAAAACCAGTTTTCTCCTCATGGTAAGTTCTCAGGATTTACTCTCTGAACAACTTTCAAATACATCATCCAGCCGTGTCAGCTGGAAGTCTGTCCCTGTGACCTCCGTCATCCAAATAAAGAACTTCTTTCAATCTTTCTTGCCAGATAGGTCTGCTGGCAACAAATCCCCTCAGTTTTTGTCTGATAAAGTCTTGATTTCTCCTTCATTTTGAAGGATAATTTTGCATGGAACAGAATTCTAGCTTGGTGAGTTTTTTTCTCTCAGCATTTTAAATATTTCACTCTCCTCCCTTCTTGCTTGCATGGTTTCTGAGGGGAATTTGGATGTCGTTCTGTTCTTTGCTCCTCCAGAGGTAAGGGGATTTTTCCCTCTGACTTTTTTCAGGATTTCCCCCTACATTTGATTTTCTGCAATTTAAATATAATATGCCTAGATGTAGTTTTATTTAATTAAAAAAAAATTTTTTTGGCCTGTATCTTTGCTTGATGTCTTTGAGCTTCCTGGATTTGTGGTTTTGCCTCTGGCATTCATTAATCTGGCATTCATGAAACTCACAAAAGTGCGGGGACCCCGTATGCCTGGGCCCCTCTGGGGTTTTTGACTCTCAGATCTGTCCACACTGACTCTCCATCATTATTGTTTCCAATATTTCTTCTGTCGCTTTCTCTTTTTCTTCTCCTTCTGCTAATCCCACCTTTCGTAGCCGTTCTTTAGATGTTTTTTTCCAACCTTTGTTCTCTGCGTTTTTCAGTTTACGAAGATCTTATCGATGTGTTTCCCAAGCTCAGAGATTCTTTCCTCAGCCGTATCCAGTCTACTAGTAAACTCATCAAAGGCATTCTTCATTTCTGTTAGAGCATTTTTTTTATCCTTTCCGGTTCTTAGAATTTCTTTCTGGTTCTTAGAATTTCCATCTCCCTGCTCACATTGCCCATCTGCTCTTGCATGCTGTCTACTTTATCCTTTAGCACCTTTAGCATGACAATCATAGTTGTTTTAAATTCCCGGTCTCATAATTCCAACATCCCTGCCCTATCTGAGTCTGGTTCTGATGCTTGCTCTGTTCTCTTCACACTGTGCTTCTTGCTTTGTAGGGATGCCTTTGAATCTTTTTCTGATAACACGATGTGATGTACCTGGTAAAAGGAAATGCTGTAAATGAGACCTTAGTAATGCGGTGGTCAGGTGTGGGGGAGGGGAAGCATCCTACACCCTTGTGATTAGGTCTCAGTCCTTCCCTGAGTCTGTGCCTCTGGACTGTGAACATCACAGGGGTTTCTCGGTTCATGTCCTTACTCCCTCAGGTGGGGCAGGATGGCTCTAGGGAGCTGGAGTTAGGCATTTCCCCTCTCCAGGTCAGTTGGGCTCCGATAATCCAGCAAGTTAGGCTCTGGTTTTCCCTAAGGGCAGGCCTTTTTAGGAAAAAGAGAGTGCTCTGGCCTATTCTGAAATGGTGCCTTTTCTCTGCCCCCTGCTGGCAGCACAGGGGACTTTTCTCTGATGCTGTGAGGACCTGGTCAGGCTCCTGGAGGTAAAACTCACAGAAGTGTGGGGACCCCGTACGCCTGGGACCCTCTGGAGTTTTTGACTCTCAGATCTGTCCACACTGACCCTCAACCGATTCATCAATTTCAGGTCAGGCTTTTCTGCCCCGGCACCAGTTCCCACAGAGGTTGATGTTCTGGAAATTTGTGATGCTCTCTATTTACCTGTCTGTCTCTCCAATTTGGGGGCCAGAGATTTGCCCCGGATGTCACATCTCTCACAGATCTAAGAAGGGTTGTTAATTTTTCCAGTTTGTTCAGCTTCTTTCCTTGTTGCTAGGATAAAGTGGAGGCTTCTAAGCGCCTTACACGCAAGGCTAGAAACTGGAAGTCTGCCTGCCAGTTTTAAGAACCAAAAAAGTAATCAACCGGAAACGTCAAGTAAAGGAATTTTTTTTTTTTTTGCATTTATTGAGTTAGAAATGGAAATTTTAGACTTCTGCTGGAAGTCTAAAAGATGCTTAAAAGGGAACATTTTGACCGATGTGTTGGCCACATGTGAGAAAATGGTTTTACTGAAATGCAAAAGGCAAGCTTGAATCCTGCTTCTCGCCATATCCAGTCACAATATCCAGTGTGGCCAGGCTGGGGACTTCACTTCCCTGAGCTTCCTTTTCTTATCCAGAAACTGGATGTTGGGACATTTACCAGATGCTGTGTTGGGAATTCGAGGCCATTCGTATAAAGTGCAGCAGGAGGCATATTCCCAGTTATTTTATACATAATAGAAAGAAAAAAAAAAAACCATTCTAGATCATCAAAGAAGCCAAGTTTTCTCTTTCCTTAACTATGAAAAGAAACTGAAAGAATGCTCACTTGACTCTGCAAGAACACAGGAAGCTGTTCAAGGTTAACACAAGGCAAACCGAGCTGAGGAACGTTATGTGGAATGAAAATCTGGGCGATGGAGAAAGACACTAGTCTTTATCCAAGTCTCTCCAAAGATTCTGGGCCCCTCTGGCAAAATATACAAGTTTTCCTCCTTGGAGTCTTGACTTCACTGGGAAGTTTTCCCCTTGAAGGAACCATTTTAAAATGTCATCATTGAGTGGTAGAATCGTGAAAAGCAGGAAAGGAAATGGCAGGGCAGTAAATCGTAATCGGTTATCAGACGCAGCACTAAAAATAAGTCTATTAAAAATAAAAGTCTATATACTACTCAGCACCTTTTGTGGCTGAGAGAATAACCTTATAGAAAACACAAAGATAGCCCTGCCCCCTTTGAAAATCTCCAACTTCTGTTTCCTCCCACTCTGAGAGATGAGAGACACTGAAATTAAGTGGTGGCTTCTGACTGTGGTTTCCAACATACTCTTGGAGCCAGTCTGTCCCAGATCGGCAGCCCGGGCCGGCCCCCCACTTATCCTGGTGTAACCTGGGGCGAATTCACTAAGTTCTTTGAGCCTCCATTTTCTCACCTGTCACGTGACAGCTGCTGCCCAAATGAAATATGGATAATGCTCGAAAAGAATCCAGCTCGGTTCTCAATGAAGGCCAGCTGTAATTAATTTCTAGAAAAAGGCTGGTTTAGTACATTTTCGAAGTCTAAATGCTACCCTGGAAACAGGCTGAGAAAGACCGTGACGACATTAAAGAGACAATTTAGAACAAGTTGAAGAAACTGGGGAAGTAGAATTCGGGGCGACTGGCAGGAATCTTGCGTCCTGGAAGACAGGCCAGCAGCATCCCGTGGCGTTTGCTTTCCTAGAATCACTTCTGCATTGGGCCTGCAAGCGGACAGAGATGGCGACAGATTGGGGAAGAGCAAAGTGGAAGTTGGAGAGAGTGTTCCATTTCAAGAAGGGGCCGGTGGCGTTCCGCAGCTTCCCGATTCTGGACGGAGCCTGGGAACGAGGCGATCGGGGCGAGATGAGTCAGGGCGAGTGGCCCCCTCACACCGCCCCGTCGGGCACCGACTGAGCCCCGTTCACGTTCACGCCACGCGGCTGCGTTCGCCACGCCCCTTGACCCTGTTCCCAAGGGGCACAGAACTGCCCTCAAGGGCGTCAACCTGCTTCTTGGAGGGGAGAAGGGCTGAAAAAAAAATCTTAGTCTTTTAATAGACGAGGCACACATATGTGTGTAGCACATAAACAGAATTATAGTATATTCATGGTAAGAACATGTCATGGTGGGGGCGGGTAATTAGAAAAAAAAAATGTCTGAAAATGTTCCTTAGGGAGGCAAATGAAAAACATGTTGGCTAACACTAATATAATGGGGTGGGAGAGG
>NW_024342471.1:21741599-21778130 GCF_902729225.1 Pteropus medius
TGAAATTTTTAGGAAAAGAAATCAGTTCTTTTGAGGCGAACTCCTATATGTTGCTATTTTATTAAAATTTTAGTCCCTCTCTCTTTTTTCTAGGACTTCATCCAAAGCACCGGGTCTTAATTTTCTTCTGAAATTTCTGATCATACACATACTGTGGACAAATTATGCACCCAGTATCACACACACATTATTTTATTTGATTCTCACAAGAACTCTATGAAAGCTAGCATTCGATATGTCCGTTTTTTAAAAACCGTAGCCACTCTCATAGGTTTGTAGTGGTATTTTACTGTGTTGGCTAAAGAGATTTTGAACGTCTCATTTGCTTATTTGTCATCAATGTATATTTTCTTATTTGTATCTGTTCAATTCTTTTGCTCATTTAAAAATATTGAGTGGCTCGTTTTCTTACTGAATTTTAAAAGTTTCAAAAAAATCATGTCCTGTATACAAATCCTTTGTCAGATATGTTTGCAAATATCTCCTCTGGTTTGTGGCTTGTCTTGTTCTCTTAACAGTGTCTTTCACAGAGTAAAAGTTTAAATGTTCATGACATCCATTTTATAAGTATTTGATAAATGAATGAATGGATAATAATAATTGATACACTTCTTTCATTCACTCATTTATCAGTTTCTCAAAAAAATCCTTTATTAAATTCCTGTGAAACAAATATCAGAAAGTAAGAGTCACAAAGACAGGACTTTTGTTGGTATGTCATTTATCTCTTGCTGTGTACAAATTACCCCAAAGCTTAGCAGCTTAAAATAAACATACCTTATCTCACGACAGTTTCCGGGGTCAGAAATCACTGAGTGCAGTTTGAATGGATGGTTCTGGCTCCGTGTCACACTCTCCTAAGTAGTCGCGGTAGAGTCGAGATGATGACGGAGGCTGCCGACCCCTTCGAGGCTCTGCTTCCAAGATGGTGTACTCAAATGGCTTCTTGGCTGGAGGCCTCAGTTCCTCACCGTGTGGATCTTTCCAGAATGCTGCTTGAATGTTCTCAGGAACTGGCAGCTGGCTTCCAGAGCGAAAGAATAGGAAGGAGAGGGCAATTTGTTCTATGACTACTCTTGGATGTCACCTGCTGTCATTTGCATAACATTCTACTCCTTAGAAACAAGTCACTAGGTCCAGCCTACACTCAGAGGGAGAGGAAATAATAGCCTCTGCCTTTGGAAGGGGGTAGTGTCAAAGAATTTGTGGATATATTTTAAAACCACTACTGTTCTTTTCTGTTCGATGTTACGTTTCTAGCATCCAGATGTGCTTGGCTCGCATAGTGGGTACCTAATCAGAACTGCTTCCAGGTTATTAGGCCTTGAAGGTTTTACAATTTGGGGCTTTCCTTAAGAAAAATAATACAAGATAAATTATGAAAGTAAATATTTATATAGAATAAAAGAAAAAATACTATGACTTATACAATTTTAAAAGCTGAAAAATATCACAAACATCAAAAAATCCCCCCAAATAACATCTTTTTTATAAAATTAACTAACTACCTGACTTTTCCTATAATACACTTTTACTATATATTTTGGCCACGTACTTTATGATGGCCAGTTAAAATGACAATGATTTTGGATTACCATTTTCTCTAGAGAGTCTCCTAGAAAGAGAATTCAGTCTCTCTGCCACGAGGATGGATAAATAAGTTTATTACTGTCAATTTAGAAAAGTTTCTTTTGACTCTACTACTCATTAGGAGGTGTAAATTTTTAGTATTGTGTCAAATTTGGGAAAACATCTGTCAAATTTTTTTCATACAGGACCTCTAAGATTTCAGGCAATTCAAGTTTTCTTGGACGGCGATGAACCGTACATATGCTGTGAACGATGACACCCATCAGCCATGTGGGTGTCGCTCTCCTCTTTGTAAAGATGAAGCGTGCGTTTTATGTAATTTTTACCAATGCCAACACTTGAGCAAGAACATTACTTCTCTTTCCTGGGCAGTCATATTATTTACTCCTCCTCATTGATCAGATTAGATTAATCGTAATGGTTAATTTTATGTGTCCACTTGACTAAATCACGGTTGACCAGAAATTGGTTAGATGTTATTTCTGGCTGTGTCTGTGAGGACGTTTCCAAATGAGATTCACGTTGGAATCAGCGGACTCTGATCCCTGGTGTGAGCGGGCTCTGTCCCGTCTGTCGAGGGCCTAAATAGAACAAAAAGGCAGAGGAAGGTAGAGCCTGGCCCTTCCTGCTTGACCGAGCTGGAACACGGACCTTTTCCTGCCCTCTGCGCTCCTGGTTCTCAAACCTTTGAACTTAGACTGAATGAATGACACCCCAGCTCCCTGCAGCTTACAGATGGTAGATCGTGGAACTCGTCGGCATCCATAATTGCACAAGCCAATTCCCTTACAATAAATCTCTTTCCATACATAAACATCCTATTCATTCTATTTTTTCTAGGGAATCCTGATTAATACGATGATTAAATAACCCAGTTGCTTGGTCATTACTTTCATTCAAAATTCTCTCTTACTTTTATTGGTATGACCTGTGCTGTATTCAACAGAGAACTCACCGTTGTCCCAAGATGAAGATGCATCAAACGTACGTAGTTACCTGATAAGTTGGAAATGCACTAAATGTGAACAGCCTGTGTGTCTTCACACATAGACTTGCTACTTGTGGGATCGTCACACTGAGATTTAAGTTTCAGTGTCCATACATGCCATTTTATTAGACCTTTAACATACTCTTCTGTTTACTTATTGTGTATGGCTGCTTTTGTTGTCATACAGTGTCAGACTTGAGTAAATTGTGACAGAGACCACATGGCCTACAGAGCCTGAAATATTTACCGTTTGACACTTTACAGAAAATCTGTCGACCAGCCACTATCCTGAAGCAATGGGTAAGGTACCCTTTCGGCTTCACTGAAGCAATGGCCATTTTTCAGTCCCTAAAACACACTGAGCTGCATCTCTTCGAGACCATTCTCCCTGCTATTTTTTTTGTGCAGGCCATTTTTCTCTCTCCCAGCCATATTTTTGTCTGATCATATTTATCCTTGAGACAGTCTCGCCTAACTAGAGAAGGCGTCTCTGGCCACTTGTCTCAAACGAGTCCAGGTCTTCTCTATTATTCTTAAGCGTTATTTCCTGTTCTTTTCAATCATGGCCCAGCCCATGGTTTGAAACGATTGATTTGTCTTCTTATTCAAAGCTGTTGCCCCTTTTACTTTGTAAATTTCCCGTCAAGAAAGACTCAGCATGTCTCCCTCTTAGCATGGTGGGTTAAGAGTGTGAGCTCTGAAACCAGACGGCGTAGGCCCAGATCCCAGCTGTGTCCCTTACAAATTGTGGAAGCTTGGGTAGGTCACTTAGCCTCTTGGCTCCTCACTTTTCTCATCTGTAAAATGGGGACAGTCATAGTAACCAGCACATTAAGTTTTGAGGATTCAAGAAGTCGGTGTAGATAAAACACTAAGAACGGCATCTGGTCTCTGGTAATGAATGATTGATAAAGGTTAGTTATTAACATTCAATATCGTATCTTCAAGGTCTTACTCAAAAGAGCATAACTAGTATCTCTTTAAGCGAACACGTGTTTTTGGAATGAAGCACTTTGTGGAATGAAAGCTTTCTCTAGTGCTGAATAAGTTATACCTCTTATTCTTTAAACATATACTGCTTCATTTAAATATCATGAGACTCAAGTTTCATTTAGTGCATGAAAGGCTATAATTGACCTTGATTTACATAACAAAGTCAAATCAGTAAGGCAAGAATTTGAAGCATTTTTTAAAAATTAAATTTGCTTTCCTCCCTATTTTAGTATCTGTATTGGTAGGCCCATGGCCAGATTAAGACCTATAAATATTATGGGGCCTACATCAGGCAGCTTTTGTCATAATAATGCCATGTAACAAATCGCCCAAACTCAGTGGCTTAAAACAGTAATTATTTAATCTCACGAAAGCATCTGCACATTGGCTGGTTTTCAGATGGTCTAGACTGTGTTGGGCTGGGCTTCAAGTTGTGGGTTGTGCCCAGGTCCATTCTAGGTGTCTTTCATCCTCCTTGGATGAGCAGGCATGTGCTTCTCACAGAAATATCGGAAGAGCAGAAGAGCAAGACCTGCCGTGCAAACACATTTCAAAGCTCGGCTTGCACGGTGCTTGCCAGCAGCCTCTTAGCCATCAAAGGCACGTGACCAGGTCCAGCATCAGTCGAGATGGGGAGTGTATTCCACCCAAAGTAGGAGCAGGGGAGGAGTATTTTCTGAACTATAATACACACTATCTCAGGGTCTGTACCCAATTAAAAAATAAAATCAAAAGCAAACTAAAATGAAATGTCATTTTTTTTAAAGACACAGAAACATATGTGTACGTCGAAATGAAATAACTCTTCTGAATTTTCTGGTTGGTTTCTTTGGTAGGCAAGAAGGGGTTGTGGCGATGTCCCTGCTTTTCTGGTACTTCAAGTGTGTGTCTAGTTTTCATATTGGGCAAGCCAGCTCCGATGACTAATCTTTTTTGTATCCTAGTTCCTGGCACCCAGTAGGTATTTGATAAAGTTTATTGAATGAGATTGTTGAATTCTATAAATGTACTGTAATTGCATCAATGCGTGATAGCTTAATTTGCTTGACACAAATTCAGGAACATTGTAGGTACTGCATGTTTTTGACATCAAAGCTTCAGAACCAGTTATGGGGTGCGGAGGTGCACACAGCATCTAACACTGACCTGCATACCTTGGAGGCCTCCAAGCAAGTCCCTGCCCCTGGGTTTTCTGTTTGTCTCTCTGTCTCTCCCGCAATGCACATTAAATCATCTTCTCATCTGCTGTTGTTCAAGAGAAATACACGCCTGGAAAATAGTCAACAGCGAGGAGAATGAAGACAAGGAAATAAACAGTTTAAGGAATATAAGAGAAAATGTGAATTGAAGCCAGGTCTCAGAACTTCACATTTTCCTTTCATCCACTGTTTATTCAATAACACACAAATACAACTTGCATAAATGATCTTATATACCTTTGGTTTATAAATATCTACGGTATATATGTATTTATAGATAAAGAGGGAGACGATCAAGACTGAGCAAACATGTTCTGACATAGAGTCACTTTGCAAATACTATAAAGTTCACATTCTATCAATGTTTGTTTTTCCTGACCCAGAAGTCACACGGCATTCTGAATTTTAATAATAACTACCTTTTAATCGAGAACCTGACATATGCCACACATGGGGTTTGATGTGAGATGTATTTCTTTATCTCTCTCTCTCTCTCCATACATATTGTTACTAACCCATATAAACAGTACTGCCATGTTACAATGCATCCTCATTTTACAGAAGGGAATACAGAGACTCAGTAAGTAGCTTGAGGCTATACTTGAACCCTAACATGCCTCACTAGAAAATAGGGCTGTCTTCAGAGTAGTACCCACCTGCTTCCAGAGAGGGCCAACTGAAGACAAGCAAGGTGGGCACGCAGACGTCCATGTGCCTGTCACATCTTCTTTATTTGCTGCACCAGGATTAATAGAACAGAACATCTCATCTGGGAAGCCACCTCGGGGACACCCTACAAATATTTGTTATACAGCTCCATTCTGTTTTCCTTTCCTTTTTTAGTGCGGAGCATCTTTTATTAGATGACCAGAACAGGTGCGGTAAGCGTGTCGCCCAGATCATCAGGTCTCTCTGGTTGAAAACGTTCACTCTCGAGGCCACCGGTAAAATCCAGAGATGAAATCTTACCAGCTAGTGATAAAGCTTCAAGTAGCCTCCACTGTGAGAAGGGCTTAATTATGTATGATTTTTCGAGCAGTATCTGTAGATGACACAGATATGATGTCTCCTCTCTGGTGCACGCCTTGTATTGTCACCCTTATTGAATTGGGACCCTTAGCTCTCCTTGGCTGTGGATTAGGGCTTCAGAGCACTGCCCCTGCAAAGCTCCTTATTGCTCTCCTGGTTGAAATTCAAAGGGAAAAACAATCAGGTAACTGTGCAATGTCAAGGGAACAATTTGGTTTGAAAAGTCTTAAATAGCAACCTTAAAAAAAAAAACCAAAAAAACTTTCCAGGGCATTTCTGCAGGTTTGGAAAAAAAATCAGTTTAGGAGTATCTGTGTTTAAGGGAAAAAACCAAACAAACAGGAGGGTTTCTGCCTTTCCCGTTAAGAGCAATCTTTAAAAGGCATCCAAAAAAAAAAAAGAAAAGTTGGCTCCGTTTTCTGAATTACTAGTTGGGAGAACAAAAGAAGCAAGGGAAAGTTTGACTTGACTTCCTCTGCAATTTGTTTATATCAGCCGAGCAGAAAGAATCTCAGGGCTTGGCTGGCCACTTCCTGAATGAAGAGAGAAGGAAGAAAAATGCTGGTGTGTGTGTTGAATTCATTGAGATGCGCAGTGATCAGTAAACACCACTGGAGGAGCCCAGTGGCCAAAGGAGGAATGTTTCTCAATTTAGCTGCAATGTGACAGGATAACAGCAAAGCCCCAGCGGGCCATAGTCGCCAGGTACTCCCCCACCCCCCTCCCAGTGGCCACAGAAAGGACAGCTCAGTGGCAGCACAGGCCTCTCAGGCTTGTTGCTATGGAGTCGGCTTCCTCCAAGACAATGTGTCAGTCAATCCAACACAAAGCCAGCAGTGGCAGCAATGGAATAACATTGAAATGATAAATATTTACTTGAAAATAATGTCCAAGTCAGCCGTAACTGAACCCGATAAGGTTCTGTTGACTTCTTTCCATAGTAGCCAGCAGAAGCAGCAGGACCAGCTAGACAACTTTTTTTTTTTTTTTTTTTGGTCTCCGGGTATGTACTTTGAATCACTGGCAGCAACAAACGTCAGGATTTTAGGAATAAATTCTCTCTCTCACTGGGTTTTCCTGGGCAGAATTCCCAGATTCTACTCACCACCTTTAAAAAAAGAAAAAAAAAAAACCCGGCTCTGAGCTCATTCGATTATCTCTGGTAGTTTCCTGCCACTTCGTCTTTGTAGGCTGGAGTGAGGCCTAAGGATTTAGACTGCTCTTTTCTTGGCGAAATCTCCCCCGTGTGGTTTTCCAGCTTGCCTTTGCCTCCCTGCACTTGGTATATTAAAGAGAAATTGGAAATCAGTGGTTCGAAGGATTCAGAAAGAGAAAGATACAGTGAAGCAGTGACTGTATTTGGCCTCAGTCCCCTTAGTGGAGACCGCAGTTTCACTGGCTTTGGGAACACAGAAGCGGGTTGCAAATCATGCAGACCGAACGGAGAGATGGAAAGAGAGGTGGGTGGAGAGATGAGAGGCTTGCTTTTCCTGGGAAAGGCCGCATTCCCCTTGCTCAGGTACATTTCTCGGGGAGCGGCTGGCAGCTCACACGCCAAGCAGTAATGCTGGAGGCCATCTGGATGATGGATAATATAACATACGGTGATTTCAAACCTCGGTTTCTTATTGGACATTTTTTCCTCCAATTTGGAGGTGGATCTCAATCAATTCTCTTGTCTAATTCCCGCTTCCTGCCAAGCTGACGCTGTTGGTGTTTTCAAGAAAAAACCTGGGATCGTCATTTGAGAACTTCAAAAACTCAGTGTTCAATTAGCCTTGTTTTGAATCCCTTTTGATAGTTGGTTATACATGGGTTCAAAGTGCTTTTTGTGAGCTGCACTGATGTTGGTGTGAGGAAGCGATTTTCTGAACGTTAAGAAACTGAAAAGTACTGTTTGAACAGCTCCATTGCTAGAAGACTTGGAAATAACATTCTTCTAGGATGTTCTGTTCAATTCGATTTTATAGACATGAACATTTCAAAGGACAAAGGCTATTATTATAGAAAAAGGACACTTGGATAGTCTTCATAAAGTTTCCCTTGTACTTTTATAAGATGTTTACAAGGTTAATAAGTATGCTTTATGTCACCGTATATTTTAAATGGCTCGACCACTGCTCCCACGTTTATCTGAGAATCATTGAAATTGCTTGAATGGAGTGGGGATAACCTTTGTTGCCCATTGATTTGGAAACAAAGGACTCGGGAAAATTTTACTTTGCTGCTCGATGTCATATGCAGATGACCGAAATGCTGATTAAATTCGACCAAGGATCTAAAGACTTTTTCGAAGTCTTGCAACAAAGAATACTCTTATAGTTATGGCGCATGGTTCCGTTTGCCCTCAAGTCTTCATTTGTCCCATTGTACTTGGGTCTGACACGGGGTTATTTAAGCCCCACACCCAAGTCTTCACAAATGATAAAGAGTAATCAATAGAAGAGAAACAGCGTCGACAAAGACAAAAGTCGCCGTGTCATTTCTTAGGCGGGACACACCACACACGTCGTAAGTAAACAATGCCCTTTGCTCATTTTCTCCCTTCTTCGTTGATTCCAATTTCTCTAGATTCCAATTTCTCATCTTCGGCGCTATTGATGTTTGGACTGGATCGTTCTTCGTTGTGGGGGGCTGTCCTGTGCCCCGCAGGGTGTTTGCCAGCATCCCTGACTTCTACCCACTTCTGTCATAGTCATGACCAGCAAAATTGTGTCCAGTGCCATTAACTGTCCCCTGGAAGGTGGGGGCGAGGAGGTTGGACCACCTCTGGTTGGGAACTATGTTCTGGATCAACCACCCGCAGGGTCCTAATTGAAGAAGGAAGAGAAGATTAAACTAGCGCTCAGCCAGTTGTAGTGAAAATGACTGGTTACGAAGCGGTTAGTTGAATCAGAATTCGTAGGGTTGGAACTGAAACTATGAGACAGAGGGAGAGAGAATGAATCGGAGAACTTACAGATAACTTATTAGCCGGTCCTTCATGTCACAGCTGAGCACCGCGGTGGGGAGCGACTTCCGAGACGCATGATCAGACGGTGAGCAAAGATTCGTGATCGTTTTTTGTTTTTATTAGTTTTTTTCTTGTGATTTTAAGTAGTACCTGATCACATTCCCTTATCACAGTCCCCCTCCTACTGGTAAGCAGCTAGAGTAGGCTGCAAACGACATGTCCCAGACTCCTTTTCCTTACAACCTTGGGATCATATTTACTATTTTAATTTTCAGTGCATAAAAATGGGCATTAATAATATACATGCATGCAAAAATGGTAATAATAAAATACATATATATTCCATGTGATACTCTCAGGATAATGGGGAAAAGTATATCGTAATGACTGTGAACGAATATGGCTATCAGAAGTTTAAAACTATTTCGCTATATATATCTTTGTTTTTCTAGTAGATATCGCTCACATTGACTATTTTTATTAAATATCTTAAAAAGAAGCAATGCCCAGAACCAAGTAAACTGATTCCTGAATGCACAAAGATAATAAAGCTATCAGTGTTTAATTTTTACTTTTTTAAAAGTAAGTTTTAAATTATGAAATGTTTGAACACTATGACAAGTGGACAGACTAGTATAATGGTCGTGGGCTCACTGCTAAGCTTTACTGGTTTCCAGCTGTCCCATTTCAAAGACTTTACTGGTCTTTCCGGCAGAGAACATTCTTCCCTCATTTATCTGCATGGCTCATTCCATGCTAAAATGACGCCTCCTCAGGCAGGCCTCCTGATTGCCTTCTATAGTGGATGCCACTACAAAATGTATCCTATATAACAAAGAAAAAGCACATCCATCTCCCCTGGTCACTCAGCTCCCAGCCATGCTTAAATCCTTCTTCACAGCCTTAGATTACTATATATTACTATAGAATATGTATTATATATTTGGTTTACTGTTTCCTACAACTAGAATTTATGCCGTGACTCCTGAAGGCTTTGTTTTATCTACCAGCACTCAAAACAACGTGCGATACACAGTAGGAGCTCCATAAATATCTACTGAATGAAAGTGTTATTGTCTGGGCAAACTCTGTGGGTACCAGTGGGCTGGTAATAATTTGGTGTGGGCTGATGAATTCTTGCGCTTATATAAATGACCTTTTCTTTTTAGGTGTAATAATCTTATATTTACCATTTAACTGGTTTGGCATGATGAGTTAAATATTGCAAGCCGTTAACACTGTATTCATCTTAAATAATGGGGTTTGTTTTTTAATAGAGAAAAGTCTAATGAAAATACAAACGGACTCTCAGAGAAGCCCTGCTGATATCAAATGCTGTAGAATATTATGGCACAAAAAGTAGAAGACATTCTCCTGTGGACTTTTCTGGTTTCTTTCACAAAAAGAAACCCTTGTAACCAGTTATTCCCGAAATTTTTTCTATGTCTATACACATAAATTTACTAGCAAAATACACATTCTTTTAACTTGTTTCAAACACACGCACACACGCACACACACACACACACACACCCCCAGAAGAGTTTCTGCCACCACCTTTGCACAGTTTGTACTTAGATATTTATTTGTACAACTATATCCACCATTCAATCCCCAGTGCCTGGCACACAGCAAGCCTCATTACTTATTGGTGACTGAAAGGTTAAACCAGTACATACTTCTCTAACAGCCTGCACGCTGCTTTTTTTTTTTTTAATATACCTTGCCAGAAATAGAATTCTTATACCATTAGTGAATTTCTTTAAGATGCATATTCAATGTACATTTATACATTTAAAAAGATTTGATTGTGTTCTAGGTGTTCTCACATGAATTATCTCATGCAATCCTCAGGCAAATCTCCAGGGGTGGTTATTTTAATTCCTGCTCGTCAAACGAGGAAATAGAGACTCAGAGAAGTCACGGCCAAGATATACATTAAGATTTTAATATCAGGAAAAAGTTCTAGGGCTCTGTGCCCTATTGAAATTTCTAAGTATCTTCCTTTTTATCAATCTCAAAAGTCAGAATGCTATGAGCGTTTAAGCTTAGTTCTAAAAACCAAATATTTCTGTACAGTCTCCATGCCACAAAGATACATTTCAAGTCTCTATAATTAGCTCCGCAGCTAAAGCAAAGACCTGAGAGCTCTAACTAAACACTAAGAAAAGCAAACAAACAGAAAACTCCTCCAACACAAAAGCAACTTCTTAACGGCGTAAAAACTAATCAACATAGCTTCTAAGCAGCAGGCCCTGAGCAGCTCAGAATGAAAACACAGGAAGTAAGTTGTAAATGGCGTAATGAAAAAGACAACTATTTTGGGGGGGTGAAACAGAATCTGCTCTCTGCTATTTAGATGTCACCTTTCAAAGCGCGGAGGGTGTGCCAGGGGTCAGAACGTTCACCCGCTGGCTCCATTTTCAAAAAGAAACAGCCAATACACGACTTGGTAAATAAATTGAAAACCATTGCATGACACACTTAAACGATTGAATTTTATGGTATGTAAATTATATCTCAATTAAGCTGTCTAAAAAAAAAAGAAGAAAGCGATAAATTAAAAGTTAAAGTTGTTTTTTTATTTTGCCAGCAGACAATTAGCATCTCTCCTCTCACCCCAACAGAGTGTGTGTGTGTGTGTGTGTGTGTGTGTGTGTGTGTAAAGTGTGTGTGTGTTTGAAAATGTGCTTTGTGAGTCTGGAGCATACCAGAATGTGGGACCCTAGAACGTTGCTGTTTAATATTATGTAGGAAACCATGTGCGCAGAGCCCAGGAGGCGAAAACAGTTTTCTAAGAAAAAGTCTCCGGGACCAGAGTCTCCTGAGAAGTGAAAATGGATGAGAAAGATGAAGTGTTTGCTCCGTAGGTGTCACCGTGTCTTCCCACCAGGGTGAAACTGCTCTCCACTGGTGACCTGTCTGCCGATTCCGTTGTCACAGTGGCCTTGTCGCATCTGCTGGGATTCGGAGATTTATGGAGGCAGAGCGCGAGGGGAATTATTCGCAGAAGAAGGAACCACGGGAATAGTGAGAGGGAGGGAGGGGGAGAGGGAGAGAGAGATAAAAGAGAGAGAGAAACAGACACAGAGAAAGAAAAAGAGTGCGGGTGAGATTCATTTTCAGGACAGTAAAGTTGGCTGTATTTTCATTAAAACATTAAAGTGACAGGGATGGCTTAAGAGCCATCTGTCCCAGCTGAAAGGAATCTTAAAAGAGAAGGGGTTGGGCGAGGGGGACTTGCTCGCTGCAGGGAGCAGGATGTGCTTGAACACCTCAGACTCACCTGGTGGTTTGCTGCCCCTCTGACTCAAGGAGAGGTGAGGCTGCCCGCCAGCTACCTACCTGCCAGCCGGGGTCAGGAGAGAGTTCACGTGCGCACCTCATCACGGGAAAAAGGAAAAAAAGACCAACAAGCCAACCTCACCATTACAAACAATGAAACGCAACAAAAAAACTTAATCCATCTAAAAGGAAAAACAAAAACAAGGTTTTGTTCTAAGAATTACACGAGCAAGTACCCCACGCTTACTTCTGTTTCTTTTCTCTTATTTATAGGTTAAAAATTCCAATAAAACTTACTTCCCTTGAAAGGAATTATTCCCCTGGAGAGGGAATAATGACTAGGAGGGGGCATAGATGACTTTCGGGGTGCTGCTTATTCGGATGTGTCAATGTGGGAAAACTCAGCCGGTAGATCTAACTTCCGATTTGCCCATTCTTCTGTGTGATTGTCATATCTCATTAATATTAAACGAACAGACAAACAAACGCCAATACGCATCTCCCTCTTCCTACTTTCTCATTCATTTCAAAGTTCATGTGACCAGAGAGAATGCGGATTCTTCTCCTGACATCTTTCCCTCCTTCGCTCACAGCCGCCTTCGCCTGGGCGTTCACCCCAGCAACTTCTGCCTCGGGCTGGCTTCTTTTAACTCTGGTCCCCTTAACCAGTCCCCGTGTCCCGTTGCCTCTGCCTCCGATAGAGGCCCCAAATCTCTCTCGATTTACTCCGTCTCCACTGACCCTCTAAGTCAATGTCATATTTTGGCTGGACACCCGAAATAGACTCCCAATTTGTTTTTTTCCGAGTCCACATTCGCCTCCCTCTTACGCTAATCCATTCTAAAAGTTACGTTTTTTTTTTTTGAAAATAGAAATCGATCAACAGCATCGTCCCTCCGTAAAACCTCCCAGTGGCTTCCCCTCACACTGAAAGTAAAACCCGGGCTGTGGAGAAGCCTCTATCTAGCGTCCCACAAGAAAAGCCTCGGCCATCTCTCCCTCGCTCTCCCCGTTGTCTCTCTTGTCCTGTCCCAGCCACAGTGGCCTTCTTTCTGTCCCTCAAACTCGCTGAGCTTATTCCTGCCTTAGGAACTTGGTGTGCTCTCCCCTGTCCTGGGTCTCAACTCTCGTGCCATCTTCTCACAAACGCCACCTACGATGGGAATCACCACTCACCACCCCGCTGCCTTCACTGGACCTGTCCCTGTTAGACACATCATATTATCTCTTAGTTTTGTCACTGGTTGGGTTTTTCCCTAACTAGAATGTTGTTGCCCAGAGGGTGAGGCCGTGTCTGTCAGGAGTCAGTATCTCCACTTGAATGTGTAAATACCGAAGGCTGAGCTGTCTGATACTTGCCACGAACTTCACTTTTTAGCTGTCGGTAGAACATTGGTGATGGTTTTGATCCTTTCTCCAGCGGAGATGGGAATTACCTCCAAACTCAGGGTTCCGGTTACATCCTCGAGACCTCAGAGTTTATGCAGCGTGGTTGGATCTCGACATGACCCTCGTTTGTTTTCTTCTCTGGCGAGTCCTTCGACACTGCCTAGTCATTAAAATTTAGAGCTCGCCCTGGGTCAAGTGGATGATTTCCTGGAAAACAGCTGGTTGAGCTTTCCCGCTCTGTGCCTCTGAAATCAACATCTCCTTTGGAGAGGACTTCAGTGCCTTTCTGCTCAGCATCTATTTTGCAATTTACGTTCTCGTTTTGCGTGACTTCTCGGGAGAAATCTAGAAGAATAATAACTAAAATAACAGCCAAGGGTCATTATGGACCCGCTTCATGACCAGCCTTGGGAGCTAGATCCTTTTCTTTTCTTATATTCACAGACGGGGACCTGAGGCTTGAGGAGTTTGGCAACGTGGCACCCATCAATCAGTGACCAACAGATGGCAGAGGCGGGTTTTATGTCCAGGACGGTCTGAGTCTAGAGCCCGTGCTCTTAATCATCAAGCCACAAGGGCTCCTTGACCCCGCCTTTGAAAACCTCCTCTTCAGTGTCCCCAGCTGTGAGATGAAAGCATTGAACCCACAGTTCTGATTCTGACAGTCCACGTGCAGACAGTCGTGTGGGTATTTTACAGTCTCTGGCTAACTTGTGCTGAAAAAAGTTTAATAGACTGACATCGAGTGACCCACGGACAGGGAATTGAGGACTAAGAAAGAAAGAGAGAGAGGAAGGAATAGGGTGGGGGGGGAGAGAAGAGAGAAGAGAACTCCCAACACTGACCTCAGAATTAAATGGTCCCTCCAGTTCCATTCCAACACTGACCTCAGAATTAAATGGTCCCTCCAGTTCCATCACGGGCACATGAGTGCCAGAGCTGCTTCATCCTCCCCAAGGATACTAGTTTCCGTCTTCCCGAATTTACTTACTCAATAGATTATTTTCCCTCTTCTGGCGCATAGTGGGCAAAGGGCAGAGAGAGGCCAGGGATTTTAGAAGTTGGGCTCTCTCCATGTGGAGGAGACCACCAGGGTGGGGAGAAACACCAGGATGAGGAGAAGCAATAGAGTGGGGAGAAGCACCAGGATGGGGAGAAGCTTTTCTTCCCAGCTTCCTGACCGGGCACCAGGGGGTCTGAGGAAGGTGCGCAGCAGGTGTTGATCCTGAGCTCATAACAATCTACTCTGCAATCATGTTCATATTTTTTGTGGCTTTCTACTGATTACGTTTTTATAGCTTGTGACTAGAAAAATTTCCATCACTGGAGACGTGACATCAAAACGCCTGGTTTTGAAACGTGGAAAATTTTGTCAAAAGACTGTGAAAGTTCTCTTAAAATAGAAAGATTAAAAGCCCCAGAGAGGAAAGTGTAATAGTAATTATTATTATTAACTTGATGACAGCCGAAGGCTAGTTTGCGATGCCAGGACTGACTTGACTGACAGGCCAGGAGAACAGCGACCAAGCTTTGGAGTGTGATACTCTTGAGCTTGAACTTCTGCTCTGTTCCTTATTAGCTGTGTAAACTGAGGTTTGTTAACGCTTCTGAACCTTGTTTCCGCAATTATAAAATCAAGATGATACTAGCATCCTTGCCATAGGTTTTTATGGTGAAGATCTATTGAGATAATGTGTTTTGAATACACAGCGCAGTACCTGGCACATTGTAAACTCTTAATAAATGTTAGTTACTGCTGTAATTATGATTTTTGGCCTTGGCAGTGACGGTTAGGGTCCTCGTGTTGCCGTAACACATAGATCTATTCACTTGCATCATCCCTTGGTTGTCTGTTTGCTAATGTGCCGTAGAAACAGCTCTGAGAGAAGAGTCTCGGGGCCCAGGTTCAAATCCAAATTCTGGTACCTTCTAACCACGTGATGATTGACGAAATCACTACACTTCTTTGAGCCTAGTTTCCTTGTCAGTTTTAGGTAACAAGGAATCATGGAAAAGCTTAATTTGAACTTGAAGTGTGGATTTTTTCTTTCCTTGGAACATTCTTTCCTTCATCCTTTCCTCTACTGACACGTGTTCAGCCAGGGGTCTCAGTTCACGTGCCACCCCTGGCCCCCGCCGCCCAGTTGCACATCCGTTTGCTCCATACATTTAAATGAGCAGCTACTCTGCCTGCCAGACACTATTTTAGTGTCGTGGTGACGACTCAGCCAAACATGGTCTCTGGCTTTCAGAATTGGAAGGAAAAGTCAAGAGACTCTCCTATCATACCGTGTCCCTTGCGGGTGGCCCGTCTCCTCGCTCAGGCCTGTTTATATCATGGACATGATCCAGACCTAGAAACACACACACACACGCACACACGCCTCGTAAATCGACTTGTTGGATTCTCCCCGATAATTCACTTAATGTACTTGTCGAAGTTCTCCCCGAAGTTCAGGCCTCCTCTTCACCCCAGAGTGAGGTTACCCAGAAGTATTAATGAGCCTCTTCTGGGGCGCACCCTCTGAACCATACGGGGTTATAGGAGCACCAAGGTTCTGAGTCAACCCACCAAGAGGCTGGGATCACAGAGGGGCCTCACCACGAGCCGGCATGTGCAGAAAACAAAAGCACTTGGAAGTGGGTAGGTCACATCCCTTCTGTCCGTTTCTGCGTGGGAGGTTGCAGGGCTGAGCTTGGACGCCGCGTGCCTGGACGACCCCATACTGCCACTGAGCATCATGGTGGCTTTGGGCAAGCAACTCACTCTCTTTAGGCCTCAGCTGCCTCATCTGTAAAATGAGGATGACGGTATTCACTTCCTAAGATCGTCGCGGAGGACATGAAGCACGGGGAGCATGTAGTGTCATGCCGGGGGCCATAACTGCTCAGTAAATATTAGCTTACTATGACCATGAGGATGCATGTCATTATTCTCGCACGGGGAAGAGACCGATGTGGTTTGATACAAATACATGACTAGGAAGATGTGTGGCCTGGAATGTTCCTTCTCCCTTCTGCCTTCTGCCCATTCCCCCATGGCTGACTCCTGATCATTTTGGAGGTCATGGCTGACATGTCATCTCCCGAGAGGAGCCTGCCTCGGCTGCCCGTTGGAAGCACCCGGGGAGCTTCCAACTACGGACGCCTGCTCCCATCCCCAGAAGTCCTGGTTTAGCTACGTGCTGCCTGGATGTGGGGATTCGAACACGCTGCCAGGGAATTCTAGTGTTCGGCCCGGGCCGAGAATCACTGCTTCTCATGCCGGTGCAGAGAGCTAACTGGAGGTGCAGGCCCTGGAGCCAGACCACTGGGTCTGAACGCTGGTTCTGTGACCCGCTAGCTGTGTGACTTTGGGTAAGTTATCAAAACTCTTAGTACCTCAGTTTCCTCATCTATCAAATGGGCATAATGATAACAGAACCTACCTCATCGTGTCCTAAGGAGTAAATGAATTGATATGTGATACACTTAGCACCGTGCCTGACAGTCTCACAGCGAGACCTTCAATTATAATTCCTTCTCTAGTCTTTATTTTTTCATTGTGGCAAACTATACATAAGATCGATTGTTTGAACCCTTTGTAAGTGTACCGTTCGGTGGCATTCAGTATATTTCCATTGTTGTGCAACCACCACTTTCATCGATTTCCAAAACGTTTTCATCATTCCAGACGAAAACGCCGCGCTCATCAATAACTCCCCTCCCTGCTCCTCCTCCAAGCCCCTGGCAATCTCCATACTCTGTCTCTATGAATGTGTCTGTGCTATGTACTTCATAGAAGTGGAATCAGACAATATTTATTCTTGTGCGTCTGGCTCATTTCACTTAGCGTAATGTTTTATCTATGTTGTAGCATGTATCAGAGGTTCATTCTTTTTTTATGGCTGAATGAATTCCACTGTGCGTGTGTGTGCGGGTGTATGTCCTTGTTCATTCATTCATCTATTCGTGGATATCTGGGTTGGTTCCACGTTTCGGCTACTGTGAACAGTCCTGCTATGAGCATTGGACATATCTGAGTTCATGTACCTAGAAGTAAAATGCTGAATCATATGGTAATTCTGTGTTGAGCCATCTTTTTTCCCCCACAGAGGCTGCACCATTTTACACTCCCCCCAGCAATGCACAAAGGTTCCAATTTCTCCTCATCTTCACCAACACTTGTTCTTTTCTTAAAATAGTAGCCATCCTAATGGGTGTGAAGTGGTATCGCATTGTACTGTAGTTATAATTCCTTCTGATCTCGCCCAAAGTAGATTATCCACTGCCTATTATTCTCTCTCCCACAGAACACAGCTCTTTATTTTCATGCTGTTATCACAGCATGTCCTTCTGTTTGTTGAATGTTTGTCTTGCTGAGTTGCCCAGGGTTTGGCAAGCTTTGGCCTGAGGCTGCAGGTCAAATCTGGCTGCTGTTTTGTTTTCACAGAGCCCACAAGCTAAAAATGAGTTTTACATTTTTAACTGGTTAAAAAAAAAAAAAACAATCAAAAGAAGAATAATATTTTGTGAAATGGAGAAATTATATGAAATTCAAATTTCATTATCCGCACATGGCCGTGCCCTGGTGTTTGCAGATTATCTCTGGGTGCTTTTGCACTACAAAGGCAAAGTGTAGCCTGTAAAGTTGAAAATATCCACTATCTGGCCCTATCTGTTTGTACATAAAGAGAAGACTTGCTGAATCCTGCATGAGACCTTGAGCTTAGGAGCGATCATCCTGGTATCTCTCCAGTAATGGCCTTGGAATTTGTCGGTCTGTTCTCCTACACTAACTCCAGACACAGGAATAAATCAGAGAACTAACTATAACAGCTAGAACTAGACATCTTCTAGAAGAAAACATTGAAGAATATTTTTGTAAACTTGGGCTACGCAAAGATTGCTTAAGATACGAAAAGCGCACTAACCATAAAATAAATACATTGGATGACAATAAAATATTAAATTTCTGCTCACCCGAAGATAAGAGTAAGAAAATGAACGAGCCACAGACTGGGAGAAAATTTTTGTTATACATATATGTGATAAAGAAACTTGTATCTAGATATCCAGAGACCTCCTACAAATAACAATAAAAAGACAAACACACACATTTGAAAAATGGGCAAAAGACTCAGATGCTTCACAAATGTAGGAATGGCCAATAAATACATGAAACAGTCTTTAACATCCTTAGTCATCAGGGAAATGCTTTAAAATGATTTAAAACCAGTGGGAGATCTAATTTCATATACATCAGAATTGCAAAAACAAAAACAAAAACAAAAACAAACAAAAAAACCCCAAAAAACTCCAAGAAAACAAAAAAAACAAAACAAAAAACCAAAAGAAAAACAACCACAGTACCGTTGGAGAAGGGAGGAGCAGCCCAAATGTTTACTTCAGTTCTGTCATTTACTGGCTGAAGGAAGTACAATGGCTTTAGAGGACAGTCTGGCAGATTCATATAAATTCTACTCCTAGGTATCATCCAAGAGAAATGAAAACAAATGTCCCCACAAGGACTCATACGTGAATGTTCGTAGCAGGTGTATTCGTAACAGCCACAAACTGGAAACAACCCCACCACGAAACGGCCTTTTAAAGGTAAAGTCCATCCACACGGCAGAATACCACTCAATGACGAAATAGAACGAACCACCGACACACACGACAGTGTGGATGAATCTCAAAATTGCGCAGACAGAAAGAAAAACAGACACAAAGGAGCACATGGCAAATGGTGCCATTTATATGAAATTCTAGAAAAGACTAATCTTATCTATTGTGACAGGAAAGCAGATCAGTAGTGGCCTCTGGTGGGGGCGGGGTGTGGTGGTTGGTGTTGCTGAAAAGGGCATGGGGGAACTTTCTGGAGGTAATGAACTCATTCTGTAATTTGTTTGGGGGGGACATTAATTACGGGGTTGTGTATAATTATCACTGAGAACTAAGCACTTAGGGCCTGTGCATGGTACTGTACATAAATTAGACCATCATTTAAATAATGGGGGTGGGGTGGCTGACCTTGAAAGGTGAGGCGCCATCCCTTAATGGATGGACTAGACTCCAGCATCAGCCTCTCCTTCTGCCTTTGATAAACCCAGTCAGATTTGCAAAGGAAAAGGAGAAACCACGGTGCCCTGATGTCTGTCAGCTGCAAATGGCCCGAAAACTCATTTCCTGTTTTAACCAGAGCCCTCCTGTGAAGGAAATAACAGCAATCACTCCTCTGAGCCCTGGAACTTGGAGACTAGAAAGCCACTTCCTGGCCTCGCAAAACGACAGCACCCTCCACTCAGCTGGATCGGCTTCCACCTGTGCCCTCGTGGAAGATGCTGGTGGCTGGGGCCCACCTGAGGGTCATCATCATTGCTCTGTCTCTGACTAGCCGGACGCCCACTCCGCCTAGCAGGCTGCATAGACCCCCGAGTGAGCACACCGGTCTGGCACGCAGGAGAGAAGCAGTGAGTGTCTCTAGTTTTATTTTTCAGAGGGCGAGTAAAACAAAGCTGCCTCCGTGAGGCAAGTAGTCAAGACCTCTGATTTCCTTATACATCTGAGGCCAGAGTCTGAATCTTTCCTTGCGGTATGAGTTTCTGATGGCTGCTGTAACAAATCACCCCGCACCGAGTGGCTTAAAATAATATAATAAACGTATTAGCTTACAGTTCTGAAGGGCAGACATCCAACATAGGCCTCCTTGGGCTAAAATCAAGATGTCGGCACGGATGGTTCCTTCTGGGTCGTCTGGGGGAGAATCCATTTCCTTGCCTTTTCCAGCTTCAGAGGCCCCCTGCATTCCTTTGCTTGTGGTCCCTTCCTCCAGCTCGAAGCCAGCACTGATGGGTCTCTTTGCTTTTCTCCTATAGGCACGTTTCCCCTGACTCCACTCCTGTCTCTCTCTTCCACTTGTGAGTACACCGGGCTGACCTGGATAGTCCAGGATCGTCTCCCTAATTTAAGTCAGCTGGTGAGCGATCTTGGCTCTATCTGCAACCCTCAGACCCCCTTGCCATTCAAGGCAACGTATTCACAAGTTCTGGAGGTAGGATATAGACCTCTTTGGGGAGCCATTATTCTGTCAATGACCCTCCCTGATGTTCAAGTTTGATATGAGCTCACAACCTCCTCACTCCCTTAGAATGGATCTGAATTGATTGTTTGGTTCTGAGATTTACAAGTTGTGTGGATCATGACAGCAACAATAGCAACAGCAACAATTATAATAATCGCACGTTGAGTACATGAGATAAGGCAGGCAGAGGGGATGCGTGCTCTCCTTTGATCCTTCGAGGACACCTCTGGAGTAGATATCATCATCCCCATTACAAGTGGGGAAACTGAGGCCCAGGCAGTATAAATAACAGCCCAAGGTTGTCCAGCTCTTAAATGACAGATCCAAGATTGGAATTTAGTTTGTCTGACTTTGAAGTCTTTAGTCTTAACAACGAATGTCTTTTTTTTTTAAATTTATATTTTTAATTTGTCGATTATACTTCATATACAATATTATATTAGTTTTAGCTGTACCACATAGTGATTAGACATTTCTATAACTTATGAAGTGATCACCCTAAGTCTAGTGCCCATCGGACACCCTATAGAGTTAGTACAATATTATTGATTACATTCCCTATGTCAACAGCAAATGTCTTAATAACGAACCTCTGCTACACCCCTCATTGCCCTTTCTCTGAGCAGAGACTTTACACGCAGATGAGAGCGAATGTCTAATGCTTAGCACGTAGGAGACTTGGAACTTTTACAGGTAGCTCGAAGATAATCTTGTTGCTTCTTTATGCCTCTCTCGTTCCTCTCTCCCTCCCTCCCTCTCTTCCTTCCTTCCCTCCCTCCCTTCACTTATGACATCTTTTAAAGTGGGTACGACAGTTTAAGATCTCGGCTCGAAGTTCAGGCTACCTGGGTTCAACTTCTAGTTTTACCTGCTTTCGCTCAGGCCCATATTATCTCTGTAAGCTTCAAACTCTTCCCCGTTTGTCTAATCGGCCTGTGATTGTATGCACCTTACCAAGCTCTCGGAAGGATCAGAAACACCTGGGCATGCACATGACACACAGCGAACTGTCGCGATTTAGCCGCTTCCATGGGTGCACACCTGAAGCAGGTAGTGTGAGTAAGGAGAGACAGTATGACCTTTGTTCACAAGGATCTCTCTCTTTCACACACACACCCACACAAACACGCACACCAGTTATGGATGTAAAATGGGAAATTTGGGAAAGACTGAAAATGAGAGACCGGGAGAGTCGATCGCATGGTTCTAATTTGCAGTTAGGAAATCCATGAAGGATGAGGTAAACGCGTACTCAGAGAGAGGAAGGTTCACCAATAAAGAACATCGGGTGAATCACACGTACCGTCACTGTCTGCAGGCCCTTTGACCACCCTGCCGGGCTATTTTAATCACCAGATGTGGTCAGCCACAGCGACTCCACACATAGACGTTCACACGTGGACCTCACAATTTTCGTCATCTCTGTCACTCCCTTGTCTAGTAATTCCTTAATACTTTCCTTTAAATAGACTCACTCCTTCCACTTAACTGCATTTATAGAAGAGAAAACTTTAGGTCACTATGGTAAATGGGAGACTGATTTGCTCGCCACAGATAGAAACTGTAGAAATAAATACACGACTATTAAAAGTAATGAATAATTTCGACCATACACTGCCTAATGTCATTCTGTACCCCAGTGGTGGTCAGCATATTGTGGAAGACTGTCTCTCTGTGCTGGCTGCTTCATGGGGGCTGAGAGCAATCAAATTAGCTAGTGCTTAAGATGAACCGGAAGAAAATAGGAAAGGATATTTAATGGGGGCTTAGTATGGGCCAAACACTCTTTAAAGCACTTTTTCTGTATTAACTCATCTCATCTGCATAGCAGCCTGTGATGGAGGTCTTATTATTTAATATTATTCTCGCTTTACAAATAAGAATGTTTGAGACACAGAACCTTTAATTAACTCGCAACTAGTAAATGGCAAACCTGGACTGGACCCCAAGGGGTCTGCCTCTAGAGCCTATGTCCCCCCAACCGATAAAGGCATCGTATACAGATGGCACCACTGTTTATGTCATTGTCTGTGGCAGTTTCGACTCTGCAGCTAAACATTTATCAGTCAGCCCCGGGTCTTATCTAGCCCCCGCCAAGCCTTACCATGCTTTATTTCCCATTTAACTTGGAATTCAGATGACCTTGGCCTTCTCAGAAATTAATCTGATGCCAGGAAGGTGCACATCCATGCATTCATCGAACTGGCATCGTGGACATCCACTCTACACCAGGCACTGTTCTCCGCGTCGCAGAAACAAGAAAGCAGTTCTGTGTGGCGCTCAGATGGGACACTGCCGTCCTGTAGATCGAGACCCACCCCTGGCACCGATGTTTGCCCGCTGAGCGACTTTTCGTTCAAAACCCTCTGAGTATCTGCTTCCTCATCTGTAAAATAAGATGACTACAACTGCTCATAACTTGTACTTTTTTCCCCCATAATTTATTTTTTGGGGTGTTTACTTAATAATTCGACCTTAATTCATTTTAGTCCGTTGAGTAGAGGAGCTTCATGATGCTTTTCATGGGTTTTTGTTTGTTTTGTTTGCTGATCGTAAGTAATGCAGGTCCACAACCCTATGTCCCCCAAACCTAGGACCCAGATGTGTTTTGTAAGCCAGACTTTTTCAGATTTGAGATGAGTTTGGTTTACATGAATACCAAATAACAAGTTAATATTCCTTCAGAGAAATATATAAATATTCACACCACTGCAATCGTGAAAACACTCACGTAAACTCAGAGGAGTCCAGATTTGCTGTCAGTTGAATTTTGTGGATTTTGGAATTATGGGTGAAGAATTATAAATGGGACCTGCACATGGCTATGGTGGAAAATTTGGAAAAATACAGTGAATATTAAAAAAAAAATTATATTAACAAGGGATGAAATTTCATGTACCTTTTCTAATTTATTAAATTATTTAACAATATTATCAAACACCTATTATATGTCCTAGACCAGTGTTTCTCAACCAGGGGCAATTTTGTACCCTAAGGGACATTTGGTAATATTTGGAACCATTTTGGTTGTCACAACTGGGTGGTGGGGAGGGGCGCTACTGGCACCTAGTGAGTAGGGGCCAGGAATGCTGCTAAACATCTTATGATACACAGGACAGCCCCGCCACAAAGAATGATCCGGTCCCAAATGTCGATGATGCCACGACTGAGAAATCTGGTTCTAGATTCTGGCATACAGCAATGAACAAACCAATAAAAAATTAATTTGCTTCCTATGCATTAATAAAATATGTGTTATATAAACACAAATACACGTGTTTTACAAATTTGGTATTATTCAGTATTTAATTTTTTTAACATTGCTTCATGAACATTTTACAATATTATCAAAAATTCTTCAAACACGTAATTTTTATGCCTATAAAATCTTTCTTCAGAAAGATGTGAGTTTTTTTTTAGCAGTTCCTTTCTATTAATTTTTTTCCCTCCATTTTTCCTGCTATTTAAAATAATACTGCAATGAACATCCTTGCATCCACCTCGTGGGTGGTATTCGATTATTTCATTAGAGTCTAAGCCTTGGGGATCATTCCAGAAGTGAGATGATTGAGCCAAAGAGAACAAACGTAAAAGAATCCTTGAGGTACTTGATGAAAGGTTGTGTTTTGCAAAAAGGCTGTCCCAAGTTTTACTTGGTATAGGAGTTGACATTTAAAAACCAGGAATCTTCTGGTATTGAGTAACAAACATGGCTAGTTCAAGCTACCAACAACACATCTAGAAAATTCTGGTGACCGGAAGAAGCCTTAGGAAGAGGAGAGGAGTATGTGGGTGCAACTTCAACTTCCCGTCTGAACCTGGATGGATCGGGCACGTTTCCTTCAGTCAGTCCCACGGCCCTCATTGTGCTTTAATTATCCCAGAAGGCAAACGGATTGAATACAGTTCAAACACTGGGCAACAAAACATAATTAAGAAGCGACCTAAAAAAAAAAAAAAAGAAGCGACTGATTCATGGGAAAAGATAAAAAGAGCCTACAGTCTGAAAGCCGTGAGACAGAAAACCTTGGAAAGAGGTAATGGCCTCTCCAAGCGTGGCAATTCAGTAAATAAAAGGCTGCAGGAGGAACTTCTTGCTGGTCTGAGAGGGGTGGTGGTTCAAAAGTTAACGGGATATCATTGAACAATGAGAAGTCCAGAGCGAAATCTCAAGAGGAAGCTTCTGTGTGGTTCTCCATAAGAATAATCTGTTGAGGAAACGGTAGAATTGCTTTTTAGAGAGTTAGTAGGTGAAACAGCGAAAGGAAAGGCCGGCCAATCAGATAATGTGGTTTTGTTCCCCAGCAGGTGTTGCAGGAGAATGTAATAGAATGGGTAAGATTCTCCCTTCCCCAGAGGGCGAGCGAGTGTGAGCCGTCTCTGCTCTCCAGGGCGCTTGAGTGGAGAAGCTTGACGTGAAGGGAAAGGAACTCACGTATTCTCCTTATCTGAGGCCAAAGGACAATAACGACAAAAAGCTCATCATTTAGCGTAGGAGTGGGCATACTTTTGCTGTAAAGAGATGGATCGGAAGTGTTTTGGCTGTGCGGGTCTTCTGGCTCTTTGTCAACTGCTCAACTCTGCCTTTGTAGGCTGAAAGCAGTCCCAGGCCATATGTAAATGATGCACACGGCCGTGTTTTAATAAAACTTTATTTACAAAAATCAGACAGTGCCCAGGAAGTGTGGTTTGCTGACCTTGCTAGAGAAGTAGGGAAGAGGCCATGTAAAAGCATGAGGAGGTTCTGAGAGATCCGGGTTCAAATCCCATCTTTACCATTTACTCGCAGTGGAACCCCAGGCAGGTTAGTTAAACTTTTGAACTTCATTTTTCTTCACTTTAAAAAAGGGGTTAATCGGAGTACCTACCTTATGAATTTGTTCTCAAATAGAACAGTGCCTGAATAACGTTTAGCATAGTCCTGGGCACGCAGACATACTGTCCTAAGGAAGAGTATAAAAAGAATGCAGGTTTTGGTCTGGTTCTTATCCTATCGTATGTGATTTCGGGTCACTGTTTCCTCCACGAGCACAAACTCATGAAGTTCAAGGACCATATCCTAGTTAACACGGGTGCCAGTGCCGACGCCTCAGCTCTAGTGGGTGATGGTCTTGTAGGGTCTTTAAAAGCAGAAGTAGGGTGGCTGTGGTGTAGCCAGGGAAGGGGAGTGAGGGAAGCAGGACGGGGCGGGGGAGGGAGCTAAGCAGAGATTCTTCTCCACTGGAGCCTCCAGGCTGATCCTAGGGGGTATCTGGAGCAGACATCACAGCACACCTTTAGTCTCACCTGGAAGTACAGCGGCTGGCCTTTCACACCCTGGGACAGTCAGTTACTGTCTGTGGGCTGTCCTCATTAAGGGCGATGGACAATCTCCCAGGTGAATTAGCACCTGTTGTGGTGAGAGCAACTCAGAATGAGCAGCTGGGAGCATCAAAGACTCAGCAGCCCGGGTGGGTGCCCTGCCCATCAGGGAGATGTGGGGGACACGGCAGCCTTCCATGCAGTGCCCAGTGATTGCTGGTTACATAAAAGCCTATGTGTCTGAGGTTATGCTCTAAGCCACCTGTGAAACACAGCTGGCTTAGAGAAAAGGGAGGAGGGCAGATCCAGGGTGACTAAGTCATCATCTGTCCCTCTGAAGATAAATCGTCGAGCGTAGAGGCTGAACTCAGGAATGGCGAGGATCTTGGTGGTGATGCTGTCATTCTGTGGGGACAGGAAGTGGTTTCTTTCCCTGTCGCCTGAGGCATTTCCTTTGCACAGGGGAGTGAGTGGCATCATCCAGATGATCCAACACTGTGCTTGGCACAAGTGGCAAGAAGGTCACAGTTAACACCTGACTGGGGTTCTGACATCGAGTGGGAATGGGGTCGAATCCTAGCTCTGCCTTTTAGTCATGTGACCCTGAGCCAGTGACTCAGCATTACTAAGCTCAGTTTCCTCATCTGTAAAATGGGAATAGCGATATTTCCTAATTCATAGTTTTTGTGTGTGTGTGTGTGTGTGTGTGTGTGTGTGTGTGTGTGTGTGTGAGGATTAGAGTTAATGCTTATAAAATGTTCAGCACAGTGCCTGGCACCCAATAAAGGTTTAAAATGTGGTATTTTTTTCTTTTTTCCTTTTTTTGTATGGTAGCATTTTTTGTTTTTATTTTATTTATTTATTTATTTACTTTTGAGAAACGGTATTGTCTAGTGTAGTGTATCTCAACTGTCATTTATATATGACTTTGGATTTTTTCCATATATATTAGTACCTGTACTGTTATTTGCTTAATATATATTAATCAACCCTCCCCCGCCCCCACACACAAAAAGAACCTGAAAGCTATAAACTTGCACATAAGACCAGCGCAATCACGGTGCAGGTGAACTAGTGCCCGGCACATGGTAAGTTTGCTGTTCATGGGAACCACACGCGCCTCAGCACTGATGTCGAATGACCGCCAGTTCTGCATTCTACCTGAGAACTTGCACTGACCCCGCTTCAATTCCTTCCTTTTAGAATCAAGTCTCTTGCATCTCCTCCACTAAATGAGGTCACCTCCTCACTCCCACATGAGCTCACTGATGTATTCCTGCTTGGCTAGGAATTTTATGCATAACGTCAAGGGATTTGTTTTTTTTTTTTTCTGTTAACTAACTTGGGCTCTGACAGATTACAAGGAAGTGGTTACTCAGAGCAGAGTGCTCGCAGCTGACGACAGGGAGCCGTGGAAATCCCCTCCCCTGCCTAAAATAACTGGGACCGGAGCATGACAATATGAGCTTTGTCAGGCTTGAAATGATATCCTTTCCAAGTGAATTTTGTACGGAAATACTTACCAGTATATGGTGCTAGTTCTCACTGACAGTCTAGAAGAAGGTTAGTCATTCTGCACTCCATAGCTGAAAGGGCCTTTGTTAGTAACGGTGCATCCCTGGGCGGTGGGGAGGGGGGACTTTAAGTAAGTGGGCACGGTAATGTGGGGGTCACCTGACTCCTCCCTGCCCTTTACCTCGTTTGGCTTCTTTACTGTCACAAAGATCTCATTCTGGAAATTGACATGCTTTCAATGTATTTTATTTGACGATTGTTATTGCCAGTTCTATCTGTGACAACCTTCTCCCGGACACTCCCGAGCAGATTTTGAGGAACTGAGAGCAGGGGATGCCCAGATCCTTATTGTGGAGTGAAGTTTTGAGTGGCTGCATTGGGACAAGTGTCTGCGAGTTCAAATTGTACAGCGGTTTTTAACCCCATGCTTTGAGCTGGGCCAGAAAGTCTATAATTAGAAAGAAGGCAGGTGTCTAGCCTGTGTCCGACTCACGATGGAAAGATCTGGGGAGAGGGGGGTGGGGGAGGGTAAAGGGAGTCAAATAAATGGTGACGGAAGATTTGACTTTGGGTGGTGAACGCACAATGCAACATACAGACGATGCATTATCGAATCGTACACTTGAAATCTACCTTTATTAACCAATGACACCCCAATCAATTTAATTAGAAAAATACTGAAAAAAAAGAAAAAGAGAAAACATCTGAGATTTCGTTTGGATCAATATCCTAACACTAAAATGTTATTCTGACTCTCATAAATTTAAAAAAGTGGCAAGATCTCCAGACATACTTTGCTTTCTCTGTTTTCAAAATTTTTTATTATCATTTATAAAACTTATTCAAAGCTAAGAGGAAAAGGAGGCAGGAATAAAAATGAAAAGCCATAAATTGTTTTTGTTTTAGACTCTAAGAAATTTTGCTGTTGCTGATCACATCAGCCAGTGTTAAGATTTTCTCGGGAACTCAAATTTACTGCTTAAGATGTGCTAAGACAAAGCATGCATGTCAGGGAAAATTTCCTTCTAAAGGGAGAAGGCAGAGTGTACAGGTCATTTTGACTCACCTTTCCAAGTGGAGGGCCTGCTCTTTCCACAGGTTTTGGGGGGAAGTGCTCAGGGCAGGATTTTGTTCCAACTACTCACAGAGGCCTGAGGATTCTGGCATTCACAGGAGTTGTAAGGGAGACTTCAGAGCTCACTCGAGCCTTTCCCCATTTTTTCTCTCCGCTTACCAATTCAGAGGAATCACATCATTTTGCTCATTGAATGTGTATCCCTCCAACTCTGCAAGCTTGGCCAGAGGTAAGAACAGGAGAGAGATAAAAACAATAATGTTTGTGATGCTGGTGATGGTGTCTGCCAATTCTCAAGGAGGCCTGAGCTGGGAGGACTTGCCTGCTTTGCCTTTAGGAAGGGGGAGCCCGTTGCTCCTTAGTAGGTAAACATGGCTTACAAATTCATCTGTTTTTTTCTTAGACCAGGGTAGCTAAATGTAAGCCAACTATTGCATCCTGGTATTCAAAGAAATGGTCACTTCTGTATTATGGAGTACACTTACATGAATTCTCAAGGAAACCTGGAAAAGAGTAGCCAGGGCAGGCTTGTTTGAAATGATAAACAATTAGATACACACAGAATGGCCAACAAAGAGAGAATGTATTCTGAATTGGGTTTATGCCCCAGGTATAGTCAGTGAGAATCTTACCTGGGACTTTTGTTAGTTATTGGGAAAAGGTGTGTGAAAAGTGTGTGTGTATGTGTGTGTGTGTGTGTGCGCGTGCACGTGTGTGTGTGTTTCCTTAGGACTTAAAATCCATGAAGATCATCTAGGCCCAAAACTATAGATGATTGCTTTTCAGTCACATGGAAAGAGTCTACCTGAAAATAATGCCAACATAGAGAAAAAGAGAGCCAAGGAATTGGAGAATGACATATGCCCCTGCTAATCGTATTTGACGCCTAGATCCAGCTATGCCTGAAGTCAGCAGTAAATTGGGATGCTTCTGTTATGTAAGATGATAAATTCCTTCTTGTTCTTAGACCAGATTGAGCAATGTTGTACTCTAAATGGATAGGTAAATACTTATCTCGGTTAAGGACTAAACCTTGCAAGAGAGAAAAATCCACTAATCCAAAAATCAAGTGCTTAGGAACCTCTATGCTCAAGGTTGGACATTCATTTTAAGGATATGGCCTGTTTCAATGGCAGACAGTTTGTCCAAGGGGAAACAAACAGGTATTCTGATTTCTACCGAATAATCATTTATGCATAATTAGGATCAGTCAACGCTATGGAATGTTGATACCTACGATGGGTGTAAAAGATTTCTTTTTCCATCGCAGCAGTGTAAACTCACCCCCCGAATGACTGGTTGGCTAATAGTTCTTTCCTCCCCTTCGTAATGGCTATTCACCCACATTTTGAGTTCGTGACAAACACACACTCCCAAATATCCGTTGTTAATGAGCCTCTATGTAATGCTCTGACGTGTGCGATGTTGCCCCATAATCCTGAGGCTTGGCTGTAACTAAGAATCCGTTTCCTGTAGCTGCCCACTGAGTGAGGGGTGATTTTGCCATCAGGGGCATAAGCCTTGGACTTGTTTTTTCTGGTAGAGATAGATTTTCATGCCCAATTATGCACAGAATAGCCTGTGACTCGCGACTGAGCTGAGTTGTTTAGAGATGCAAAAGAAAAATTTTGTAAGCCGGTTGCATAACCATCAACTCCTGTTAGAACTTGTGTCTGAGAAGACTGTCTTCCTCTCTCAGCCTTCCAGAGAGCTGTGTGCCCCCAGGGAGCGAGTGTGATGGGGACCTATCTTGAAGAATGTGGACACTAAATAGGTACAGGGCCCAGGAGCACACAAAGTCAGGGAGAGGCCCAAGCCTTGCCTAATCAATGAGGCTGCTGGCATCGCAAGAAGTAAAAATGAAGAATTGCCAAAACCAGGGTTACCAAAAATTATGTAATATTTTCAGTGTTCACATTGAGCAAACTAAGAGCTTGAATACACACACAAGCTACTGTTGACTGTGAAGCATTGTGCTTTATACAAGATTATCTTAGAATGAACTACAGGCAGCATGATCTTTGGATCTTTGGGACACAAGTGTAAAGTTGTCCTATTATCGCTTCCCCTGAAAGCCTGTGTTCTTTTTGAAGATGACCTCATGAGGTTAATATGAGGCCTAGGACAAATGCCCCCAGACTCTTCACTGCCAGCCCCACGATATGACAATAAAATTAATTTTAAAAATTAAGATTTAAAAATGATTAAGTTATGCCTTGTGGCTCCTGCTTTCTTAGATCTGGAAATGAAGGGCAACGTGAAGTAGCAGAACCATCATTTGGTGGAGACTCAAAGGGATCAACACCTGTTCTCTGCCCTAACCAGCTGTGTGACCTTGGGGAAGTCACCTAACCTCTCTGGATTTCCCCATCTGTAAAAACGCAGGTGTTGGATAATGGTCTTGTAAGTTCCTTTTCAAACGTTATGATTATATCAGTTCCATGTGAATGGTCTAGGTGGTGGGAATACAGTGGTGGGAAAAACCAACAACACAATACAACACTCCATACTGATCTAGTCCTTGCCGAGAGGGAGCTTACCTTCCACGTGAGGATGGAGTGAGGATGGGGATAGGGACGTTTGTGTGTGCGTGGTGTGTGGTGCATGTGTGTGTGTGTGTGTGTGTGTGTGTTGACAGTCAGCAAAAATGATAACTACACGTTAGAGAGAGTGAATGCCGTGAAGAACAATAGAGAGTGGTCAGGGAGAGCCTCTCTGGAGAGATGACCATTAATGTTTCCCAACTGATGTGACACTGTTTTAGCAAGACGCTAATAAAGGATGTGCCATAGAGGCGGGCGGAAGACTCAGTGGGCAGAGGGGCCATCGAAGGATCTGTGGATACAGGAAGTGACTCCCTGGTGAGTCAAGAATGGAAGAGGGGAAAGAAGAGGAGGGAGCAGCGATGATCAGAACTGGATTTCTGCAGCTCTTCTGAGCGTGCATGAGCAGGTCTGGATTTGAATCTTGACTCTAAACACTTACCAGCTGTGTGACCTTACGTCCCCCCCTAGTCTGATGGTTATCATCCTTCTCTGTAAGCGGGCATTAAGAAGCCCCGCCTCGGGAGGGGGAAATGGAAGAATGTCTCCAAAGATGAAGCACGGAGCTGGGCACATTCATGAACATCCAACCTGCAATTAGTGTCGGGCTCGTTGATGTCTTCCGAGCATCTGCCAAGTCGTGCTTCACCTGTACGACTTCCTCTCACCCTCCCCGGAACCAGCCCAGGAGGCGGGCACTATTATGATCCCATTTCACAGAGGCTGTGGCTGAGGTAAGTGTTTGGGTCACGGCATGAATGTTACTCATCATTATTATTTGTCCCCTGGCAACACCAGAGGCGGTCATGGTGACCTGACAGTTTAATCAGAATGCCATCACAGACAGGCAACGGTTGCCGAGGCTGATGCTTTTCTGGAGGTGGAAAGTGAAGAAACACCGTCTTTGACAGAAATGCATTTTTTTTTAATCCAACAACATGCATGTATTTTATCGAAGTATAATTTACATACAAGAGCATTCGCCCATGTTGTCTCGTTCTGAGTTCTGACAAATAGATATAAACAGACACGTGACCATCACTACAACCGTAGCCATTACTGGTTTGCTTTCTGTCTCTATACTTTTGCCTTTTCTAGCATTTCATATAAATGTAATTGTACACTTCTTTCACTGAACGTGTTTTTGAGATTCACCCATGTTCTTGAGCATATTAATAATTTCTTCCTCTATACAGTTGAGTAATAGCCCATCATAGGCAGGTACCACAATTTCTTTATTCATCCACCAGTCGATGGACATTTGGATTATTTCTAGTTTTTGGTTTTTATGAAATGAGCGAGTACAAGGTTTTGTGTAGACATATGCTTTCATTTCTCCCGGCAATGCCTTGGAGTGGGCTTGCTGGGTTGTGTGCTAAGTGGACATTTCACTTCACAAGAGACTCCAGACTGTTTGACAAGATGGCTGCTCAGTATTGCATCTCTATCAGTATCGTATGGGAGGTCCAGTTGTTCTGCTCCTTGCCAACAGCTGGCATTATCGATCTTTTAAATTTTAGCCATTCTAGTGGGTCTTTGGTAATATCTCATCGTGGCTTTGCTGTTCCCTCTCCTCACGTCTGATGCTACTGAGCACCTGTATCTGTGCTTACTTGACATTATGTCTTTTTCCTTGAAGTATCTGTTTAAATATTTAGCCCATTAAAAAGTTATTTGTCTTCTTATTGAGTTGTAAGGAGTTCTTTACATATTCTGGACTTTCATCTGATACTTATCGTTCGGTAAATATTTGGCCAGTTTGTGACTTGCTTTTTCATTTTCTTAATAGTATCTTTTGAAGATCGAAAGTTTAAAGTCATTATGTGGACTAATTTATCCATTTTTTCTTTTATATGGGTGATCTTATATCCTAAGAAATATTTGTCTAACCCAAGGTCACAAAGATTTTTCTCCTATGTTCTTCTAGTTTTGTAAGTTTATCTTTCTCATTTAGGTCTATTAGCTCTATAGTCCATTTCAAATTAGTATTTTATGTATACTGTGAGGAAAGGGTCACGTTTCATTATTTTTGCATATGGATATCAAATTCTTCCAGCATCGTCATTGTAGAAAAGACTACCATTTTCTCATTAAATGAACTTGGCACCTTTTAATACAGTCAGCTGACCGTATTTGGGCAGGTGTATTTCTGGATGTTCCATTGACCTATATATCTATCCTTACATCAATTTAATACACTGTCTAGGTCTCAGTAACTTTATGGTAACTCTTGAACACATGTCATTGAAGTTTTCTAATTTTGTTCTTCTTTTTAACGTTCCTATTTATAGAGTGCCAACTCTGTATTCGGTCCTGCTCATTGTTCACCGATCCATTCAACAGACATTTCTAGAACATCTGTTAGGTGCCAGGCTTAGCTTTAGGTGCCGGAGTAATGATAAAAATTTACAAATTCCTTGCCCTTGTCGAGTTTACAACTACTGGGGATTGGGGGCGGGGAGCTGGAGTGATAATCAGAAACATGTAATATATCACATTTGTCAGATAAAGGCTGTGCGTGTGGTCAGATAGTAAGAGCTGTGAAGAAAATTAAAGCAGCAGAAGGAGGAGCGTGGTGTGAGCAGGGCTCTGGGACGGGATCAAGGTCAAGCACAACCCAAAGAGCGAGAGGGTGAGCCACGCCACATAGTCTCTTCAGGGCGGAAGGGAAAGGCTGTGCTCAGAGCCTGAGCAGAATGGGGAATGGTCAGCTGGGCTTTCTGCAGGATATTTGCGTGGAGGAAACCATCTGAGGTTTCAAAAATTCCACTTAGTGGTCATTTCTGTGAACACAATAAAGAGAGCCGGACACCATGAGGTGAGACCTGAATGAGGAGATAAAGGCACTTATGGAAAGCACTTATCGAGAGAGTTCCTTCCAGGAGAGGGGACAGCAAAGGCCCTGGGGAACGAAAGGGCTTGGCGTGTTTAAGACCTGAAGAAGCAGGCTAACGCGGGAGAGTCTTTGCGATGAAGTCCGACAGATAAACGGAGACCGAAGGCCCACGGGGTTCTGTGAGCCCGGGTAAAAGTTTGGATTTTATTCTAAGGGCCAATGGGCACCGCTGAGAAGCTTTAAGGAGGGGCGGCAAGATTGTTTCCTGTTTTGCGAAGGCTGTGTGCGCTTCAGTGGAACTTGGTGGTCTGCCTTTCAGAAACTTCTAGAGTCCTGAGCAATCACCGGCGTGTGGCGGCGCCATCTGGCTGCTTCCTGTAAACCTCCTAATTTGGGAAAATTTACAAAAATGGTCAGGGATAGATGTACCGCACATTTTGACAGTTGGATGGTCTTGGGTGCAAACAGGAATCATTTGTTTTATTAGACCGAGGAGTGAGTTTTGATTTAGGGGGTGTGTGTGCATGTGTGTTTGAAATTCTTAATCTTGAAGTGTATTTCCACATCTGAACTAAACGAACATTCTGTTTATTGTTCCTAGTCTTTCTCTGACCCCGGCTTTAAAAAACATTTTATACTTGAAAATAATTTTAAATTTACCAAAAAAGTTACAAATATAGAAATAATATAAAAATACCGATATACCTTTTATCAGTTTACCTATTAAAAATTTACTCCATTTACATCATTGTTTGGGTTCTCTCTCTCTCATGCATGAATGATTTTTTTCTGAACTATCTACGGTTGTTATATTCATCAAAGCCCTTTATTCCTAAATTCTCCAAGTATGTATTTGCTAAGAATAAAAATAATCTCTTACATAGCCCGAGTAGAGTTAAAAACTTCATGCATTTACGCTAATGCAACCCTTCGATCTAATTTTCCACCTATATTCCAATTTCACCAATTAACCTTATACTGGAAGGATTTGTGTTTAATTCTTTAATTAAAAAGGAAGCCTTTTTAGCTTCCTTTAACCTGGGACACTTGCACCATTTTTCTTCGTCTTTTGTGATATTAGTATCTTTGAAGAATACAGTTCCTCCCCGCCCCCTGTCCCATATCGTAGAGTGTTTCTCGCTTCGTGTTTTTCTGATGGCTCCTCGTCATTGGCTATAGGTTTTGCATTCTTGGCTGGAACGTGGGGCATAGAAGGTGATGCATCCTTCTCCGGATATCACCTCTGGAGGTACACGATGTCTATCTGTCTGTCCTCGGTGATGTTAAATGCTCCCAACCTCTTATCCAATGTTTGTGGACCACATGAGGTGGGGGAGGGAGGAAGACAGTTGAAAAAAAACCCAGGAGGCATATGACTCAGCATTAGTTAAGTTCCTGAGTCATCTGTGTTGCTGCTTTAATCACCCAAAGCAAGTTTCTGTATAATCATAAAGAAGTGGGAGAACACACACACACGCACGCATACATGTGCGCACACACACGCGCATGCACACACACATGCACAGACATGAGCTCAGTTCCACGTTGCATGTTTTTAAAGCTACCACCTAAGTCCTGTTTTAGCACATGGAGCACTAAACAATTTGGAGAGATTTTCAAATACTGCATTAAGGCTTCAATGTAATTATTCCTTCCTGATAATTCCTTGAGTCTTAAAGAATTTGGTGCTATGGCTAGGGGGTTTGCAGGCACCAGCTAAGTGAATGAAGTAGCGTAAAGCAGTGGTTTTCAGCCCTTCTAGTATGTTAAATTTGGCTGGATGTTAAATTTGGCTGGATGCATTTAACATGTGGTGCATTTAACATCTGGACCCCACCCCAGATCAACTGAATCAGAATCTCTGAGGGTGGGGCTTGGGGGATGGAAGAACTTTAAAAGCTCTGCAGGAATTTCTAGTGTCCTGCCAGGGTAAAGAACTGCCAGCTTAAAGGTATCATTTGGCGATTTTTTTGATCAAGTGCTCCCTTTAATAGCCGAAGTGTATGGAGCACTTACGGCGTGTCATAGACAAAAACGAAATTCATAGATTTTGTTTGCGCAGCATCCACTTTGTCATCTATGGGTAAAAAGCTCCCTGGAGTTCCTTGAGCTAACTAACTACCACTCCGCCCACAGCTCCCGTGGTTGTGGGGGGGCTAAGCCGGAGTCCTGACATCAGGGATGGGCATCGATCCTAGGCTTGGCAACTTGATCAGTTCACGAATGGTCTAAGTTGTTCAGATGAGACTTAAGCCAAGACTTTTGCTGGAATTATTGACAAAGAGGTGTTTTATTTCTGCTGGGGCTTAAAACTGAGAGAACGTAAATGTGAATGAAGTGAGCGGGGGCTACTACGAGAAGAGGACCTATCCAGGCGTGAAGTCAACCACGAGGGAAGCAGAAAAGGAGATGAACTCGGTGGCTACGGTTTGTGCCCTGTCCTGGATCCAGCCGTGCCTGAAGGTATTGACTTCTAGATCTTTACATGAGTCACTAAATTCCTGTTTTGCGTCCGTCAGTTTGAAGTGATGTTTAAGAAGCAAGTAAGACCAATCTTACTCAAAGGCCTGATCATTTGACCTAATGTGGGATGTTATCAGGGACAGGAAAACCTTACAGAAAGAGGAGAGTTCAGACACCGGTTCTCTGGCCCGTGGCTATGGGACATCACGGTCATTTAGTCTCGCTGGGCTCCAGCTTCCTGTCTGGTGCGGGTTAGGGGTCAGGATTCAACTGCACAGCCTGGTATGGCCCTTCGCAGTGGGTGGCTGC
>NW_024342471.1:21778620-21779402 GCF_902729225.1 Pteropus medius
GACTAAGTCATTTTCCTTCTGAGACGTTCTCTTTCCTTCTCGGGCAGCAGGACCCTTTGCCAGTGCTGAGCCTCTGCTGTGCGAGCCATTAGTTGCCCGTTAAGAAGCCCTGCGGTGACTGCGCCCAGCACCTGCCATCCGGTCAGCTCCACAGCCCCGGAAGTAGGCACTACTCACTGACCCCTGTTTTCCAGATGAAGAACTAGAGAGGCAGAGAGCTGGGGTGGCTTGTCCATGGTCACGTGGCTGCTCAGCTCTGGAGGCAGGATTTGGTGCTAGGTCTTAATCTCCTGCCTCCCCGTCCCACATCTATCTACCTGCCCACCTATCAATCAATCATCTATCTATCAATCATCTGTCTACTCATTTGTCAATCTATCTACCTACCAATCATCTATGAATTATCTGTCAGTCTGTCTACTGATCGATCGATCTATCTATCTATCTATCTATCTATCATCTCTACCATCTATCTATCATCAGTCTCTGTATCTTTGTCTCTTACTTCTGACTTTGAACTTACCCAGGTCTGGTGTTATGTTTTCTGTAGAGTGACCTTATTTATCATCCAGTCTAGGACACTTTGAGGAGTGAAAGGAGACACTGTTCATACCACAAACCCTGGCTACTGCAGGCATCGCGGGATGTGCGTGGGGAGTGGCCAGGTATTTATTTCTCCCCAGGCTTTAGCTCATCACAAGAGCTCCATACAGTTGTGTCGAGTGTGTTCTGTTGGGCAGTCTCAGAAGAGATGGTCGGCGAAGCAAACTGTATCGCACGGC
>NW_024342471.1:21782065-21782538 GCF_902729225.1 Pteropus medius
CTGACAGTGCCAGCTTCTTCGTCATGTTGAAGGGTGTCGGGCCTCAGGGAAGTCCCAGCAAAGACTGAGGCTCAGGGGGCTGCACAGAGACGGTGGTCAAGTTCATTTTCATTATTAAATTGTATTTCCCAATGGGGACATTTTGAGAGTGAAAGAGGCCACTCTCTTTAATGATTACACCAGGTCAGCAGGTGGAACCCGGGAGTGTCCCAAGGAAGTGTGACACTTCCTTGATGATAAAAATATTCTAAACCTGTGCTGTCCAACAGGGTAGCTACTAGCCACGGCGAGCATCTCAGATGTGGCTTATGAGACCAAGGAGGCAAAATCGTAGCGTCTGTTAATTTTTGTTAATCTAAATTTAAATTTTGAGAGTTGCCTGTGTCTAGTGCCTCGTGTATTGGACAGTAGAGCTCTCTGCTCATATTATTCACAAGAAAGGACCAGAACCCTGGATGACAGCAGCTAAGGCC
>NW_024342471.1:21782549-21824248 GCF_902729225.1 Pteropus medius
AGAGTTGCCTGTGTCTAGTGCCTCGTGTATTGGACAGTAGAGCTCTCTGCTCATATTATTCACAAGAAAGGACCAGAACCCTGGATGACAGCAGCTAAGGCCCCAGGCACAGGCTTTGCTGAGAGGGGCCCCCAATAAGAATTTGTTGGCCAGATAACTCAATGATTGAAAGTCACTGATCTGTCTCCACAGTGGCAGAAATTCAGGCCACTTCTCAGTGGCTTCCATGAATTCTGAGAAACACAGCCTCGCTAGGGGAGAGCCAGGAGCCCAGTGACATGTCCCAGCTAATATCTAAGCCTAATTCCAGGTCTTGAGTGTTAACCCTGGCACGTGGCTCTGGGACCAGCAATTGGAAGGATTATTTGCCACAGCTTCCAGCACTTTCCTGGTCGTGTCCTGAAAGCCAGCCGACTATTTGCCTGGTCAGGAAAGACCTCTTTCATTTGGAGTTTCGCCGGCAACTTTCAAAATTTCTCCAGTTGTTTCTTGGTGCTATGAATTTAGAAAGAGGCATTTTTGTTTCTAATTATAAGGTCCTCGGTGATATCATTCTGTCCCCAAATACCCAGTGGGGCTATCCCGAATAGGGAGAGACAATATGCTAACAAGTTATCTTGAGGTGTCAGAAAGAAATGATGAAAAACAGTACATTTTGGGGAAATGTTTTCCAGCCTGCATTCTGATGTTAGCAACTGCACTGGGAGAGATAAGATACACATGGCTTTTATGGATCTCCAGGGGACGTGAGGCAGGAGAAAGGAATCAGGCTGAAAACATGCAATCATCACATATTCACTGAGAAACAGATTACCATAGAGCAAAGGAAGCTCTTTAAAAAAGGGCTTCCACAGGGAACTTTGGGGCAGATAGTCAGCGGGCTCTGGGACAGCTTGACTTCAATTCGATGGTATTTGAATAATCTGCCAGAGAGAAAACAGATATAGCACACACTGTCGCATTTAGCGCTGAAACTCTCAGTTTGATTATGAGTAATGTTCGGCCATGCCCAGAGGTCAGACCTACACTCACTCAGTAACAAGTGGGGAATTGAAACAATTATTCAGATATCCACAGACATAGCTACTGGCCGGAGTTGCATCCACAACGGAGTCCAGAAACAGTAACACTATTATAAGCTGTTTGCCATTTGTGGAGCTATCTTGAATTTATTAAGGAACGATTACAGAGAAATGCAAAATGTCAATGAGGGTACATTCGGGTTGAGTCATACGAACACAGTGAAGTGAGAAATTGAGGGCTTTTCACCACCAAAAGGAATGTCTTGCTTCTGGCCAAAATGGAGATAAAGATTTGGGTTTAAATTATTCAGATGGTTCGGGTCTCCACATCGCTGTTTATTAAACGCTCAGTTGATAAATCTCACGTCGGATGGTGCTTGGGCCGAAAGACAGAAAATGTTAAAACGGCACATTTGTGACTGATGGCACATTTGTGACTGATGGGAAGGAACCCATGGGACGCGGATGAATAAGTGGAATGACGATGTGGAAGTTGGCAGAGGAGGTGAGGGTGCGAAAAACAATTTTTTTTTGAAATGCTATGAATAAAGTAATAGTATTTACAGCTGTCCCTTAATTAGTCTTCCCCCGTCTTGATTTTTGGTGGGGAACTGTGTCCCCTCAACCCAATTGTTTAAAGTAGCTTTGAATAGAATACGGTTTAACTGCCTATGAGAGAAAACCCAAATACCAGCAGCTTAAATAAGATCTAGTTTTCCCATTTAGTAAGAGATCCAGAGGCAGGTGGCTGCCGTGTTGATGTCGTATGGACTTTTCACACCAGATTTTTTGGCCTTTTTCTCACAGTCACATAGCCTTTCAGGCAGCAGAAAAGGAGAAGGGGCAAAAAGATCGCTTGAGTGTTTATTCCCGCCCACCCCACCTCTCAGCTGCCTTTAAGGAGATTTGTGGGAAGGCCACTCAATGACTTCTGACAGCTGGTTGGCCAGAGCCAGGGTAAATAGTTACCTCTGCTTGCAAAGGGGCCTGGGAAATGTAGTTTTAAAACCGGGTGGCTTCAAAGCCACCTCCTTATGCCCCACTGGAGCTGATACTCTGTCAGTAAGAAAGAAGGGAGACTGGGTGTGGGAGTGGCATGGAGTAGACGTGACCCCTTCAAAGGATCTTAAATCTAAAAACCGAACAAATGGAAAACATTTGAAAATCTAGTTTTGCAAACATAATTCAAACTCAATAGCCTTATTGAACAACTTCTATTTACAACTACCATGTAATAAAACAGTGATCATCATATTCTTTTTTTTTTGAGAGTTTGAAATTTTAGGTTTATTTCTTTTCACCACTGATTAACCAGGAATTTATTGATTGATTGATTTATTCATTTTTAATTTTTCTTTTTTTTCCCCTGTCTACCTCCCCCCTCTCCCTTGCCCTTGGTAACCACTCGTCTATTGTCCATGTCCATGAGTCTCTGTTAGTTTGTCCTGTTCATTTGTTGTTTTTAGGTTTATATCCCACGTACATGTGATATCATGTGATTTTCAACTTTTTCCATCTGGCTTATTTCGCTTAGCATGATTATCTCAAAGTCCATCCGTGTTGTCACAAATGGCAGTATTTCATCTCTTTTTATGGCTGAGTCATATTCCATTGTGTATATGTACCACAGCTTCTTTAGCCAATCATCTATCGTAGGACACTTCGGTTGCTTCCATGTCCTGGCCACTGTGAATAATGCTGCTATGAACATCGGGGTGCATATATCTTTTTGGATGATCATCATAAATATTCTTAATGATCATAATACATATTCTTAAATATGTTTTAAGTTGAGAGGAGTGTGTCTCTGTGTGCGTGTGTGTGTGTGTGTGTAATGGGTATTGGCCGTGTGTTCTGCTCTCCACATTAAGGTGAGCAGCAAGCATTCTTCCTGGATGATCCTCAGCACGTTTCTCCCGGGGTTTGGAATGAATTAGGTGTGCCGTTGTCTGGCAGCAGTTCCGTCTCCCTCTGTTAGCATCTGAGTGGAGTAGGAGACTCCCGAGAACTAAATAAAGAGCTTTAGCAGGAGTTTCTTAAACCTGAAACACACTGTCTAGAGTGAGTTCAACTTCATTAGCAATTTGAAGAGAGATTTATTGAGCCAAAGGAAAGGCCTCTCTGAACGGAGCGTGTCTACCTCGATTTAAGTAACTGAAACGATCTCGGCGTTTGAGTGGTGGTTAGGTTCGGGTCTGAAACAATTTATTTGTGAGTCAGCCATTATTAGTGGTGGAAAAAAGGGAGGGGTGAAGGGAAGGGCTGGAGTGGAAGGAAGGGAAGGCCCCACCATGCAAGGTCTTACGCGCACCTTAACAGGTCGGATTTTACCCTGTGGTTCAGAGGTTGCAAACTCTTCGGGGCCAGGCAGTAGCATGGGTGCTTGAGGCTGGCCGGGGCTAGAAAATAGAGAAGGGAGCAAAGTGCCTAGCTCCCCAAGGTCACGGCCTATGGCAGGAAAGCCAGATAGGATGCTCTAGTCACAGCCAGGGCGGGACTTGGTGAGTGTTGGAATTAAGACATGGCACTGAGAGCTGAATTCTGAAAGGATTTCTCAGATGGAATCAGAGGATTAGTGACTGATTGGATAAGGGACAAACCCAATTTAGGAAAAGGGACATTTGAGGAAGGGAGTGATTTTTGTTTGGGGTAGAATTTACCCTCTGACATTGTATCGGCCGAATCTGTCTCACAGGTGTGTTTTAGGGATCACATGGAATTAATATTCCTTATAAATTTATTTCCTCCTCTTAAAAAAACGTGAGCATTACCACACAAATCTAGATTTCCAGCTCCTTTCGGAAATAAAAACATCTGAGAGTATCAGACATAGGTTCCCACGAAGTGACATCAGCTGGAGCTCGGATGCAGGGCAGAGAGTGGTGTGTGGACTCACGGTCTTTTTTTTTTTTTTACATCCGGCTTAAGCATCTGAGTCTGTGACCCCTGAGGGAGCCCGTCATCGTGCGAGCCGGGGAAATATACGAGATCTCACATTCAGTGCAAGACGTGAAGAACTGGGGCTACACCCACATTTCAGAATAGGGCAGGGGGACACGGCAAAGGGGATTTGGGAAGAGAGGCCGGGAAAATGAAAAAGCCACAGGAAGGAGGAGCGGGCTGGGGAGGAGGAGCGGTGCCTGCAGCCCGACGCTCCGAGGAGTTCAGTGGGAGGTTGGAACAGGCTGTTCATGCCATCGTGTGCCGCCCCCGCGGAGGAGGCTGATTTGCCGGTGCCTATTAAGGATCAAAGGAAAAGGCACACACTCCGTGGCCGGGAGGCCCAGGGCGCTGTAGCCCAGCTAGAGCAGTGAAATTCCCACAGGAGCGGCTGGAGGGTCAGGGGAGGGTGGTCCCCGTTGCACCCTTGTCTGTCATAGTGACGAACTAGAAACACTCCAAGTGTCCCTCATCAGTAGGTCCAGGCAAATAAACCACGTCCTTAGTGTATCTGTGCTGTGGAAACCTGAGGGTCGGTTAAAAACATAAGATGCACAGAAACACTTCCAAATAAAACTAGCAATACAGAGCAGGTTTCTCATTCCACCTGCCACCCCCCACGGACCTGAGGAATCCCCGCCACACTTAGGACACCAGATGTCCCTGTTAAAAGTTTCCAAGATGAGGGAGACGTGGGTACAGGGACGCTGCCTTTAGATTGAAGTTGTTACTTATCGTAACTGCAAAAATGCATGTCGGTGCCACTCATGCAGTTAAAAATGAGCTGAAAGCACAGGTCGCTGCAGCTGGCATTCTGCAGGGCTGTCTCCGCAGAGCATCGGAGTGGAGCACGGATTCCTACATCCTGAGGAGCTGACGACAGTGGGAAACCCAGGCTAAGGGAAAGGGGAGCACAGAGCGCAGGGAAAGTTCTTTGTTGGTTTGCTTTTAACTGAGTGACAGGAAAGCTCCATATAAGGGCATTTTCGGCTTCTCCTTTCTGAATGTTGCTTTCACAGTAGAGCGTGGGGTTTGCTCCTGGGCCGAGATCATGTCTATATCTCACATCTTGACTCTTCTGATGTAGAAAAATCTAGAAGGATTTGGATGCGAAATTAAAACGGTTTGATTGGTGGGATAGGAGCATAATACCTGGGCAAAGATGAAACATTCCTATGAGGAAAATGTTGCTTGAAACAGGATGAACAGAATGTCCACCAGGGGCAAAATGATCAAATATGTTATCATGACCGCTGGGGCAGATTATTAGGTAGTTATCAAAGATCATGTTTTCCAAGATTTTTCCCCCCCAAGTTTAAACATTTGAAATATAGGGAAATGTTGGTAATAAAATGTTTGATTAAAAAATACATGCCACAAGAATGTTTATGAAGTCGAGTCCAATTGCACTTACAAAAACGAGCATTTATGCATAAGGAAAAAAGGAAGGAGAAGCACTCGATTATTAGCAGTTTCTCTGGGTGATGGGGAAATTGGTGACTTGATTTTTTTGTGCATTTCTGTTGACACAACAATTTTCGATTGAAAACCTTCTTGCTTCTATAATTCCACAAAGGAACTGTTTTTAAAACTGCAAGTTTGAAAATCATTTATAAGGGAAGAGAGCCAGGAAGGATTTCTGTTTGGCCACGAATCAGGCAGGCAGGCCCCAAGCAGCCCTTTTAGAGACTTTTTTTTTTTCCTTTTACCAAATGTCAAATATCAGGCTTCCACACAGTTAAAAGGAGCTACGATCAACTTCCCCAAATCCGGATGACAAATGCTAACTCCTTCCCCCTCCCAACTCAAGGGCTATTGCATGTTCTTAAATTTACAAGAGAAAACACAGAACTCGAGTGGGCAGGAGCCACAAGCCTGTGACAGTTTTGGCCCCGTTCCCTTAGGCCGACCCCGAAAGTGTTATGTAACATGTAGAGAGGAGAACTCTGTTTCTCTCCCCTATGCTGAACCCCGCTTCTTTACGCCAATATGGCAGGAAGCTATGCAGCCTCATGATTAAGCCTGCAAACTTTAGAACCAAACACACCCGTATGGAATCCTTGCTCTTTTACTCAACGGCTCTGTGGCTTCCGGAAAATTCTGTAACTTCTTTGTACTTCAGTTTTCTCGTGTGTAAAAAGGGGATGAAGATCCCCACCTCATGGGTCCCTTTGAAGATGAAATGGAATCAAATATCTAGAGTGGACACGTAACAGTCGTTGAATTGGTGGCTTTATTCTTAGGTTACCTAATTTTATTTGCTTCTCATCCTATGTAAGGGCCATGATTCATGGGATGAAATAAGAAAGGACAGTTTGTGGAGAAAGATACTTTTGTTAGCCTGCAGATTTTTCTGTGAAAAGCAAAGCCACCCAATTCCACGTTGACATCCACTGGGGCCAATGACCCAATTTGCTGAGCACTGTGGTTTTCCAGGCAGTGTGCTTAAGCCCCCCACAGGTAGATGACTAAGTTTCACATAGATTATATTATTTCTGTCAAGTTTTATTCAAATGAGTCTTGAAAACAAGCACTTCCCGCCACCTCTTAAACAACCATGCTTCTCTAAGTTCCCATCTCTCAAGAAGTGACTGCCACAGCCTTCTCCTGGGCTATTCTGCCTAGGGGCACATTGGATTCAATCAAAATAGGAGAAGAACCCATCTGGAGGGAGTAGCACTATGTGTGGAAACCTGAGGACTTTGGAGGTGGGGGGACTTGGGCTTGAACCCTAACTTACCTGCGGTCGCAAGGTAGCCAGTGGCAAGGCTGCTTCTCATGGCCACAGGTGCCTGGCTCTGGAGACCAGACTCTGGACCAGCAGGCTTGCAGCCCCTCATCACTGCTATGAGACATGGCAGCGATGGGCGGCCGCCGTCTCCACGTTACAGGTAGGTGCTTCTTGCTCATCTACACTATCGTGTCACCCTTCCTTTTCACTCGCCCAGGGCCACGAAGAAGAAATGTATCCACCCAACACCTCATGAGACTTTTGGGGTGCCGCTTCAGGAAATGGAGAATGTAATGCTGAAGATCTTTCTCTGCAGCTTTTTAAAGCTAATCTTCGAATTAGCCGGAGATCCGGTGAGATCTTTCCTTGTGTATATACATCTGCTCAAGATAAATTTGTTGTTTTTGTTCACGAACATATTGAAATCGTCCTATCTTTTATTGATCTGTGTTGGGGGAATTGTGGGTTTTAATAGTTTTTTTTTTTTTTTTTGAAAGGGTGAAAAACAATGTTTCAAATGCAAACAGGATCGGTCCATGATTCCATCCTCTTGTGGAGTTCATTTTATCACAAGCTGATCTTAAGGAAGGAATCTCACTTGGGTGTCACCTTTTGTGAGGTCCCTTCCCAGCTAACTTAAAGGTGTTAGCCTGGAATGTTTAATTTTATATTCTATGATTGTCTCAAGAAATTTTGCAAAAAAGGCAAAATGCTGTGTATGGAACTGTTTGTGACGGGGGTGGTGTCTGACGTGGTGGCATCTGTAGTCATTCTATGTATAACGGTACAGCAAGAGAGAACTGGCTGAGCCAAGGCATGCACCTTGACACCTGAGGTAACCCTGAAGCCATGCAAATTATAATCCTGTAGTTTATAAGACACATAGGGGGAATGTAGATGACCTAATTATACTATAATATTATATCATGTTATATAAATTATTTCACGCTGGGAATATTTCAGAAACCGAGTTTGAATTATTACTTCATGTTCATTTGGGCACAGGTTCACTCCTCGTTTGGCTCACACATATAAACACTCCTCACTACCTTATCTCTCTCACACACACACGCTCACACCTGTCTCTCCAAAATGCTAACTGTGCAGCATGCACCAGCCACTCCTGACTTCAGGGCACTGAGTCCTTCATCATCAACCTTGACCCTTCTTTCTCTCATCTTCGCATTCAATCCGACAGCAAACCCTGCCCACCCCATCTTCTAAATTTGAAACATTCTCTATAGCCTGGCACATGCCAATTTTGGTAAATATTCCAAGTACCCCTGAAAAAGAATATATATTCTGCACTTTTTGGTTGCTTTGTTCTATAAAGATCAATGAAGTCAAGTGCGTAAAGAGTGTTGGCAAAATTTTTCTAGTCCTGCTGATTTATTTTTGTTGGTTTGTTGGTTAATTGCTGATAGAGAAATGTTGATGCTCATAAATATGATGGGGGATGTCTTTATTTCTCCTTTAAGATTTGGTAGTATCTGCTTTATATATATCGAGGCTATATTAGCAAGTGTGTGTAGATTTAGAATTGTTCTATTTTTCTGGTGGGATTGACCCTTTTTGTTATAAAATATCTCATCGATTATATTGCTTCTTACCTTAAAATCCACTTCATTTGGCACTAGAATAACTAATCAACTTCGTTTTGATTAGTGTGTGCATGCAATATCTTTTCCCATTCTTTTATTTTTATTCTTTTTGTATGCTTATATTTAAGGTCTGCCTCTTGGAAGAATATAATTGTTGTTTTTTGTCATATAATATGACAATCCGTCTTTTCGTTGGAGTATTTTGTCCATTTATATTTAATGTAATTACTAACCAATTACTAACACAATACTAATGCATTATTAGCTGTTTTCAATTAGTTTCATCTGTTATGAGCTCTCTTTTCTCTCCTTTATGATTTTTTTAGGTCAGTCTATTGTCCTTTCTATTAGCTTATTATTTTTACATTTCTTTCCTCTTAAAATTACCTTATAGAGTACAAGTATGATCATAAATTAATGAAAGCTAATAAAATTAGTGTTTTTACTACTGCTCAACAATGCAAGGAACTTAGGATACGGTCGACTTCCTTTTCTTCTTGCCTCCATTTTGTGGCATTGCTGTCACATATTTTAATTACACATATATTTTAAACCCCACTAGACATTATTATTATCTTGTAATACCGTCAATATTTATTGAAATTTCCTAACACATTCACCCTTCTGCTGCTCTTCATTCTTTCCTAAATTTTTCTTGTTCCATCTGAGATCATGTTCTTCCTCTCTAAAGAACGTTCTTTAGCGTTTTGTTTAGTTCGAGTCTGTTAGTAATGTTTCCAGTTGTCTGAAATGTACTTATTTCATCTTCGATTCTGATAGATATTTTTTACTGAGTGTGGAATTATAGGTTGGATGTGATTTTCTTTCATTCCCCTCCCTTTTTTTTTTCCTGGCTTTCATCCGTTCTGCTGAAAAGTCCACTGCCACTCTGCCTGTTCTCCAGTGAAGCGAAGCATCGTGTCTCTGTTCCATGAGGCCTTTAGACCGATTCGTTTCATCTAGCTTTTGCTGCCGTTCCCCGTAGGCAAGATGGTCTGAAATCAGCTATATGGCCAGTTTTCCAGAGAAAAGATTTACATAGTAAGTGATTTTGGTTTTCTCCACAAGATTAACATGGTCTAGGGCCAAAGAAAAGGAATAGAGGATAGAATGGCACTTTCTGAAAGTAAGTGGCCCCGAGCGTCAGACAGGGTGATCTCCGGTATCGCATTTTATATCTCTCTTCATTGCGTTGTGCTTCCCTGAAGAAACCGAGATTCAGAGAGATTAACCGACTTGTCCAGTCTCACACAGCTAGTGCGCTTACTGAGGTTTGAATTCACACCAGTGGACTCCAGAGCTCACGCTTTTAACCACTAAACTTCACTCAAATCCAGAGTATTCAAACTTCTCTGATAATAAAACATAATAAGGGTTCAATCTTGAATCTAAATACACATATTCATAATCTAAACTAGCCTTTCGGTAATTAATATTGACCATATTATCTATAAGACATCATGAGATATCCTATTCCATCTCATCTCATCTTATATGTTAGATTAATGGGTTGGTCCCCAGTTCCAGATAAAAATCTCTGCTAACGACAATGACCTACCCTAAGGATTAATCGAGCGCATGGCTCTGGTTTGCCAGAGAAAGCTCAGAAAGTGAGAAGGAGAGGCAAAAGAAGCCACTTATTGTCTTTCAGGGAATTTAAGGATACAACTTAGGCTCACCCACTTAGGAGTCTCACGGTAGGCAGCCTCCTGTAGGGATTGTAACTTGGCATTGAAAAAGCAGGAAAGTCATTTCGCCTGTTTGGGGGCCCATCTTAGTACAGGGGCTGAGTAGGGACTCAGCAAATGTTTGCCGCCTGAGTCAAATAAAGGGTCAGATGAGAACTGACCCTTCTCGGCTCTAATTTTCTCTATTAAGCCACAGAATGAAGAAGGCTGTGAATTTCCTTCTGGGTCAGTCTCAACAGAAGAATATCCTAGAATGGTCATTTTTTCCAGAATTGCTCTCTTAGGCCGCTGTGACACTGAGGGATTAAAGAAAAATGTCCCCTCCCCTCATTTCCATAACTTCCTGTCCTGTCTTGTGGTTGACTTAAAACATTTTCGACTCCCGCCTCCCTCTTTCTCACCATTTCTTCCCCGCGGTTAAAGAGGTTAAACATTTTCAAAGGAAATGATTAAGCAAATCCAGAATCTTGGCGAGGGGACCTGATTTTTCAAGGCCCTGGATTTTGAGAGCTGAAGAAATCTGTATGATGAAGGGTTTGCACATGAGTTTTTAGCCTTAGTCAGGACTGGTGGTGCATAATTTCCTGTTTTTGTATCCTCAGAACTGCTAAGCTACTTGTGAACAACCGGGCCGGCCAGAGGAGGGCGGGGGTGGGGCTGGAGAGAGGGTTGGGAGCCAAGAAGGAGGAGAAGGCCGTTCCTCCTTCAGCTCTGGCAGAACTTCTGTGAAAGTGGAAAGAATTTTTTAAAGCAATGAAATAGAGACCAGAGGCAGATTCTAGACATTGGAGTTGGGGGTTTGGGGTGGTGAAGAGGAGAAGAAACAAGTCTGAACAGGAATTTTAATGGGCCGCCAGATAGTCAAAGAGGAGTCGAATCTCCAAACGTTCCGATAGGCACGAACATTTATTAGGCACTTACTGTGTGCCGGGCACAGTGCTAACCGCCTCGCGTGGAACGTATCATTAAGTCTCCATAGCAACCCCAGGAGGTAGATGCCACGATCACCTCCATTTTATGGATGTAAAAGCAAAGCTTGAAGATGTTAGGTGATTTGGGACTCCGGCCAAGGCCTTTTCAACCAAGAGCCCGTGTTCCTAACCACTCTCTGTTCTGAAGATAAAGGAAGTGACAGGGTTGTCACTGGTACCATAATATACATGTTCGTTTGTTTAGATCCAGGGTGGGGATGGGGCCCCCCTCAAAGTTGCCCCCCGATTTTCTTTTCTCTCAAAGCAGGGCTTCCGAATGAGCTCTTAGCGCCTCTTTCCATGTCTTCCTTCAGACTGCATTACCCGGATTCCCTTGCCAACTGGCTTCTGGTTCGGTTCAGCCAGGGAAGGCACTGGCAGCAAGATGTTTCCTGCATCCTCTCATTAGCAGAAAGCCAGTGCTTCAGGAGAGGCCCTTCTGGTCCCAGCTGCCCTCAGGCCGCCTCCCCACCCCCACACGGTGAGTCTCACAGGGGTCCCTGGCTCTGGTGCCTCTTCCTTGTCTGTCTGGCCCTAATGGTGGCTGTGGCTTCTTTCTGGGTCTAATCTCTGCATGGCTTCCTCGTCACACGTTTGCCTTGTCAGCTCTTCCAGCATCTTTCAAACTAGGGCCTCTGTTAATTTCCCTCCATTAAACTCCTTGGCTTGAGCTAGGTTTTTCTGCCTCAGCGGGACACAGACGTTTGTGCCTTAGACACAGACCCTGAGATAAGAACGCGGATGCAGGTCATTTATTTGGGAAGCGACCCCAGAAGTACATATGAGGGAGAGCGTGTCCATGAGCATGTTACTGCTATGGCCGGCTGGCGTTCTGTCTTGCTGGAGACCCTTGTGGCAACATGTAGGAAATACCTCAAAATTGTCCCACTGAGATATGGGGAAGCTGAGACATTTATCTGCCATCTTCATCTTTCATTGAGGATTGCCCCGGGACATAAAATTTCAGGCATTTCCAGAACACCCTGCATATGGGCTGTACAAGTTCTCAAAACCTTTGGAGAAAGCCACCAAGAAAGAAAGCAAATCACTGAGGGGACTTTGAGGTGAGAAGCTCTTAGTGCTGCAGGTAAACTCAGAGGTAGGCTGAAGAGAAATGGGGTGGGCATCCACAGCATCTGCTACTATGGCAACCCGGCTAATATTATAAATAGATACAACCAAGAAAAGCCAAAGGCAGTCAGTCTCCTTCTTAGAAATTCAGCTTTACTTTAGAAGGGGTGGGCACCGGGGGAAATCAACATTTTTTTCTTCTCTCCTCCCTCTTTTTTCTTGCTTTGGATGAGCGAGCCAACCAACTGGTTCCCAGGATGGGGAGAGACTAAGACACAGTTTAAGAGCGTTTCAGAGATTGTGTAGTCTTTCAGCCCATGACAGGGAATATGTGCATTGTACCATGGGCAGCTGTGACCTGTAGCTCATCAGTAAAGTTCAGTGGGCACTTGTGACTCACTAGACACTATACATACATTCTATAAATGCATTGTCTCATTTACTCTTCATAGTAACTCTCTGAGATAAGTACCCATATTATTCCCATTCTACAGAGGAACGAACTGAAGCTCTGAGAAATGAAGCATATTGCTCAAGATCTCACGGCCTTGGGTCATAAGTGTGAATCATCCGAGTGGATGGAGCCAAATAGCCAATCCACATTTATGACCCTCGGAAATGAGCATTTAAGGATCCTTTTAAGGGCCAAAGCCATGTAGAAGCCATGTAACTTTATGTAAACCTCTTTAAAGAGGCTTAAAAAATGATTACGCTTTGTCATATCTAGTAGGTAGTGCAGGTCACTCGATGAATATTAACTGAATTGAGTCTGTATCAAATCCTATCTGCAACCAAAATACAAATCCGACTGTGTCCCTCTCCCGCTCACATCTCTCCCGTGGCTCCCTATTGCCCTCAGGAAAATGTTTATACTTCTTACTATGGGCTGTCTCCTCCCTCCCCGGCCTCCACCGTCTTATCTACCCTCCCTGCGGCCTCACTCCAGCCATGCTAAACTACTTGCTTTTGCATTTCTCTTCTGCCAAGAACCCCTTTGGCAAACTCTCATTCATTCTTTGTGAGTTAGCTCAACTGTCACCTCCCGAAACAGCCAAACTCCATCCCCTGTGGTCTCGCTGTGGTGCCGTCCTGTGAGGCTCACCACTCCGTGCATTTACCTCTCTTATATTATAGTATTCTTGTCATTGTGCCCTGTCTCTCCCGCCCAAAACATGAAAACATCTTTAAGAGCTTAGTTTGGATTTCAAACCTCAGCTCTGCCATCTGTGCCTTTGGGCAAAGTTGCTTTTCTTCTCTGAGCCTTAGTTTCCTCCTCTGTAAAATGGGCAGAAAACAAGATAATGTAGGTGACATGCAACACCTGGCACATTGCCGGGCCTGCTGTTAGCCGCTGTCTTTGCATCCTCAGGGCTGATCTTCTGTAGTTGATGCTCAGTGAGGTGGTAGCTCTGCCGACATCAGTGGTTTTTAAATTTTCTCCTGCATCAGAACCACCTGGAGGACTCGCTAAAACACAGCTTGCTGGGCCCCACCCTAAGCGTTTTTAATCCAGTGGGTCCGTATCAGGGCCCAAGAATTTGCATTACTACCTAGTTCTCAGGTGATGCTGATACTGATTGTTATGGATCTGTAGTTTGCAAACAGCTGGGCTGGCTACCTGGGGACGGGGAAATGCCTGATTAGAGTGATCAAACTCACACTAGAGGTTCACTCACTTCCCAGTGGATGTGGCCATACACTATTTATCTATCAACTTATCCATTCGACTGACGATCATTGAGTATCTACTGCGTCCACTCCTTCTGTGATTCCTAGCCTCCCCGAACAAAGATAAAGTTGGTTCGTTTGTTTTTCCATTCCTATCAGCTCAGTCTTGGAAGAAGCTTAAGGAAGAGTGGTGTGGTTGCAAAAATTTAAGTTGGTGTCGTTGCAAAGCATTTAAGTCTTCCTCACCAGCTCACCATGCTCCACAGAGCGGCCGTACCTCTCAGATCTCCACAGTCAGCTAAAGGGCAAGTGACTTAAACTCTCAGTTTCCTTCCTAAACGATCAGATAATAATAGCGCCGACTTGGCGAAGCTGCTGTGAGCATGGAGGGAGATAGAGTGTGCCCAGTCTGGCCCCCTTGTTCTAATTCTGTTTATTAAACTCGGTTGCTGTCTAGAAGTTAATCAACAAACACATTCTTTACGAGCTGTTTTGGCCCAATCTCCCGCTTAGGTAATCAGAGAAAGGGCTGGGCTAGAGACTGTAGGACCCCAGGTCTTGGAACGCCCCCATGTGGCCAGAGTTAAACAAAAACGTCTTTCGTGAGTGAATTATAAGCAATGAGCACCTTCGAAGGCCATCCTTGTCAGAAATGCAGCTGGGGGCCATTTTGTCAAGGAGTGAGCCTTTGTGGGGGTGAAGGCATCCAAGTGCAGGCCAGTCCCCTCATCATGAAATGTCATAAAGGAAGCAGTTAAGTTCAGTTAGGTATACAGCTTTCAATTAGATAATGCATTCAAAAAGCATTCTAGAAACTACGAAGTGTGATACCGTAAGGTATTATTATTATTATCACCCTTATTTCTATGTTGTTGTATAGGTCGCTACATCTGCTGTGGCTAGTTAAAGGGCCGAAGGACGGAGAGACTCGAATGAGTAACTTTCTGGGGAAAGGGAAGAGAGGTGAATGGGTTAAAGTCCCCAGAAAACCAATTTATGCGAAGGGTTGGATCCTAACCGGCTTCAGGCCAGCACTAAAGGTCTGAATTACAAATGTACAGAGTTTGCTGTTCAGTAAATAATTTATTTTCTTCCTAATGGAGCCTGTACTTTTCATTGGGACAAGGCCATTTTATTTTCACTGATAGAGTGGACAAGATCTAGACTACAGAGAAGTCTAATTCTACTCACCGTGGGAACGGCTTTTTAAAAAGACTTAAAAAAAGGGACATTGGGACGGTGGTTAACACGAACCCTTATCGTCTCATGTTTCTGCAAAGTGCATTCTCTGCGTTTGCAACTTGGGTGAGTTAATAATTAAAATCATTTTCCTTTCCTGCTCTTCAAGGAAGTTAGGCTAGCCGATTTCATTAGCCGATTCCATTTTTTTAAAGCTTAATTTGGGACTATTTGACGTTTGAAATAACATTTGTCAGCTCCAGTGTGTAGAAAGCTCCTTTCCAGGCTCTTTGAGAAGCAGCCAGCAGGAATCCTTTAAAGAGCCAGCAGACGATTCTAGCCTCTTGGAATCTAATTTAAATCTAGACTGTTTGCAAACAAACAAGGACAATCTAGCTACAGTGCGTGCGTGCGTGCGTGCATGCGTATGTGTGTGTGTGTGTGTGTGTTTAAATCCCTGATAATTTGTTTAAAGAGCAGGGAATACAACAAAAATATAGGAACTTCACTTTCTTCTTCCCTTTTGGCGTTTTTTGGGGGATGTGTCCCCTGACCCCAAATGATGGAATTCACGAAGGACCTAAGTAAGGGCTGCTGAGAACAACTGTGCTTTTTGAATGAACTCTCGTATGCATATCAGTCAAAAGTCACCTTTGCTGGCCGGAACTGGAAAGTGGAGCTTTTTGTGTGTTTTGTTTTCTCAGTGGTATAGCCATTTCAGCTCAATAGCTCAATTCTTGGGAAAGGCCACTTCTTCTTGACATTGGAGTAGACACACTTCCCTGTGCACCTAAAAACAAATAAGTAAATACGTAAATGAGTACACACATTTTTAAAAGGCGTCTTCGCCCCTCCCCCCAGGTCTTAATTTTTCTTTCAATTTCGAGGTGTTTTTTTGAATGCGTTGCTGTGCGCAGCTTCGCTGTTTGACTGGCATATTTGGGCGCTATGTTTTGAGGAACTGTGATTCCTGTTCCAAGAGCTTTCTGGAGCTCACTTGGGGAAGATCCTGCTCTTTTTAGCTCTAGCTCAGCATAAGGCATGGAAATTAGTATTTATTGTAAATGCTCAGGAATAGGGTCGCAACTCAAAAAAAAAAAAAAAAGAAAAGAAACCCCATAAATCAAAAACCACACAAATCTCAAAAATAGAGTTTTAACTTGCTTCTTAGGCTACGACTGGATTTAGAATCCCCTAAATAAGTCATTTTTTGAGTCTGCTCTGGCTTACATTTTCTTGTCTTTAAAAAACAAACAAGCAATTTCATTAAAAAATTGCTCTCTTTTTTGGGGGCCAAGGGGTTGGGAAGCCAGTTACAGAAACCGTTGGCATGCTTTGCAGGGAAATTCTCAGCAAAGAACCTCTTTAAAAAAAAAAAAAATTAAACTATTTTTTTCTGTGGAGGTGGGGGCTGGGGGAGGGGCGCCTTCTGCCTTAGTCAGCCAGTCCTGCCTGGTCACGTTTCTCAGCAGGGCAAAAACCCCCTGTGCCCAGTGAGGTGAAACTTGCAAATGATACTGTCACCTTTCGCAATGGACTGGTGTGGCCCAGGGCTCAGCAAAGGTCGCACCTGGTAAATCCCCTGGTGTTTGGAGACAAAAGAATGACCAGCTGCTTTGTTTTCTTGAACTGACTTTTGTGCTCTCTGACTGCGATGGCAGAGGGAAAGTCACCCCCACCGTGGGCTTCCCCAAAGGGCTTTTTCCTGATTTGTGCCAAGTTAAACATTCGGACACGAAGTGGCATGAGGTCATTCTTAACTGGGTGAGTCACAGACACTGAGTAATCTCCAGGTTTGGGCTGGTCTGAAGAAGCTAACTCGGCTGCAAGGAAAAGACCTCTGGGCTTTATTTGAAACTCAGCATTCAGCCCGTCAAGGCTGGTAGCTGGAGGACCCCAGCAGCAAAGGACCCCCGTAACCTGACTTTTTAGAGATATCATCCCCCCCTCCCCCGCTTCCCAGCCCAAATGCATTTTCTAAAGGCCTCGTTGCTGAGGCTATGGTTTTGTCTAAAGTGCAGATCTAGGAGAGTATATTTAATTTTATTTCTGATCAGTGTGTGGTGGATCACACATGTGATGGATTTGTATGTGCCGGTGTATATGTGTGGATCTGTGTTAGCTACATGCATCTACTTGTATGGGTGTCTGTATGAATGTGCACATGCATTTATCTGTATGTTTGTATGAACATGTCTGTGCATTTATGTTTGCATGCATGAATGTGTGCCTGTGTGGCATACGTACATACTGAATCTGGATGCGTGTACCTGTAGCGGACACCACCCATACACTCATCGTCTAGCTGCTAAGGGATCCTAGCTTCTCAGTGCAATGGGAGCTGTTTGCCCTTCCCACCGCCTCCCAGGGCGCCCCTGACACACCAACAAGGGTACAAAGGCAGGCTCCCTCGCCTCCAGGCAGCACGGTGTGGTGCAATTCACGCTGCAGAGCCCCCTGCGGATCAAGAATGTCGACTGCAGCTGAGTCCAGTTCTTTCTCAGCTCCTGCCCTGACCTGCCCGACTCCACATGTCAGCCTTTTCCCCTGGGGGCCTCCTTCAGTATATCCCATGCATCAGAATCCCTGTCTCAGGCTCTGCCTAGGCAGCCTGGCCCAAGACGGCACTTTTACACGTGTATGTTTGCATGTTCGAATGTGTGTGTGTGTGTGTGTGTGTGTGTGCACGTGCGCGCGCCCATATACAAGGAAATCTAGGAGGATTTGAGAGAGAAGACAAGGTAGAGAAAACACACTGAGTTTATCCTGGGGAGAAGAAAGGCATCTCAGACACAGAGTATGAGAAAACTGCTTTTAAAGTGGAAAATTAAAAGATGCTTTAGGTGTAAATGTATTTTTTTTTTTTATTAAATCAGAAAAAGAAAGACACAGTGTACATGATATCAGCCGATCATATGTTACTTTTGAATTACAGCTTAATAGATTCATCGTGGTGCTATTTACTGCTCTGTACACGTATTAAGGAAAACTCAGATATTTGCAAAATCTGTAAATTTTTATTAACCGGGGTTATGGGGAGGGCTTTATCAGAACGCATCCTGAGAACATTAGGAAATTACAGACAGACTTGAGATAAGTGTCAGACAGAACAGATGAAGCGAGCCCCTCCGCCATCTGAGAAACGTTAATAATGTAAGATTGCAGGGACCAGGTCTTTGTTAGGGGTGCAGGATGCAAGATGAAAATGGAGCCCTGGGCGCCCCCTGGTGTTGCAAAGTAAATTTGCAACTTCATTTATTTGTTCTGTTTTGTTTTTTAAGTTGTAATCCTCGCCCTGGTCACGGGGCCTCCAGAAGCAATTGTTTTCCCAAACCGTTTCAAGCCCCCTCCAGTCAATCTTATCCTTCTCGTCAATAACGTTCAAGGACCCTATTTGAAAAACAACTCTTATTCATTTTGTTTCCATGCCAGGAAATTGGCACCCTGCCAACACAGGGCCCCTGCTCTCCCTCCCAGAACTGTGAAGTTAAACAAACGGATTTTCGTCTTTCCTCTTAGAGCTGGGGAGGATGAGCCTGTATTTACTACAGAGCCTAATTCCTTCCGGCAGGCATTTCTCTCCTGCAACTTACTTGTTTCTGCCATTTTTCATAACTTAACCAGAATGCATTTTTCCCCCCGCCCCCCACCAACCCACAACCATCAGCTCTTCCGACCTGACCAGTTAACCTGCTAAAAACCATCCTCACAGTTATTTACCAGGAAAGACTGGACCAGAGACGTAAATAATACACCTCAATATACAACAGCTCAGGCTTAATTTGTAGGCAGAATTTCATTTGATGGTCATCGGAAAGAAAAAAAATATATATACATGGAGTGGTTTAGGGGAGGAAATAGAGTAGGGAGAAGGCATCTTGGCAGGAGAACTCGGTGGGAACTGTGGCGATTTGTTTACTTGGATTTGCCAACGGGTCCGATGGACACGGGGTCTGTTTGCACTTGAGCATCCAACATCCGCTTTGGTCCCTGGAGAAAAATACAAAGACGTTGTAGCCTAATGAAGAGCTGTAATATCAATAGCGACAACTACCATGTATTTAGTACTCGCTCTGTGCCGGATGCTGTGCTAAATAAGTACACCTTACTTATGGGGTTCGGATGAGGGAGCAGCCTCTGATCTCCCAAGTTCAGTGCTCGGTTACATTACTTTCCAGATCTCTGAAATCTCCGACAAGTAGCTTAATTCTGTGCTTCAGTTTCTTCATCTTTAAAATGGGGGTGATCACCTTGTCTCGGGGAGTCGTTCAAAGATAAAGGGAATTCATACTTGTAACGCGCGCAGTACCTGGGGAGTCGGGAGCCCTCGACAGTTAAGGTCACTTCTGTTACCCTCTCTAATCACTTTCTAACCACACTGCACTGTCTGAGATGATGCTATTCGTCTAGTGTCTGTCTCCACCGGAATGGAAGCTCTGTGGTTGTCTGCTGTATCCTCGGTGCCTACGAGTGCCTGGCACATAGTAGGTAGTCCTTTGTATTGACTGACTGCAGTCGAATAAACTCTGTGAGTCGAGTACTATTATAACTATTGTTATTATTTTACATTTTTTTGTCAGTATGCTTTACATACAATAAATTAACCTTTTCTGTGTACAGTTCTACGATCTTTGACAACGCAAACAGTCCTGTAAACCACCACCAAAATCAGAATACAGGGCACTTCAATCACCCCCAAAGCCCCCTTGTGCCCCTGTGTACTCAATCCTTCCCCCCCACCCCAGACCCTGACAGCCACTGATCTGTTCTCCATCCCTAGACTTCTGTCTTTTCCGGGATGTCTTATCAATGGAATCACAGGGTTTAGAGCTTTCGAGTCTAGCCGCTTTCATGTAGCATAATGGATTCATCCATCTTGCTGCATGTATCAGGAGTACTGTTATTGTTGGCCCTATTTCACAGCATAGTAAATATAGTATACTACAATGTGAGATAGTATATATAGTAAAGTACATATATAGTGTAGATAGTATATGTAGTACTTTACTGTACATTCTTTACAGTAAAGTACTATATAGTAAAATACTATAGTTTATACAGATAGTATAGTATAGTAAAATGTAGTATAGAATAGTATAATATAGGACAGTATATATTGTATAGTATATCACAGATATACATATATAGCGAAGTCTAGGATAGTAAATATAGCATAGTTTACAGTATATAGTAAATATAGTCTAGTATAATATGAGATAGTATATACAGTACACTAAAGTATAAAATATAGCGTAGTATACTTTACTGTACATATCATAAAGTATATATACTAAAGTATTATACATATAGTATAGAGTGGTATAATATATAGTATATATAGATAATAGAGTATAGTATAATATAGTATAAGATAGTAGAATATAGGATAGTGTATATTGTATAGTATATTATATATACACATATATAATGAAGTCTAGTATGGTAAATGTAGCATAGTATATAGTATATAGTAAATATAGTATAGGGCACCACAATATCTATTATATAGCATACATTATATATAGGGTAGCACAGTATAGTGAATATAGTGTAGTATGTAGTATACGCAGTAGTGTACGGTATGAGTAGGGTGGTAGACTATAATATGGTGAAGGATATATAGTATAGTATATACACATAGTGTCACGCGATGTAATGTAGCAGCGTACATATAGTATAGGATAGCATAGGCTAATACATAGTATAGCACATACATACACCAAGCACATACTGTATGTAACATGTCGTGTTGGTCTTTGGGAATACAAACACGGCTGGGACAACATGGTATATCGAAAGCCTGGGCTCAGGGGTCAGCCATAGCTGGGTTTGAGTACTGCTCCGTTCCGCTTGGATCTTGTGACCTCTGATCAGTCCCTTGCCCTGTGGGCTTACAGCTGTGTTCACACCTGGTCCTCACCGCACACTGTGCAGCTGACTCCATTATCACTCACACAGCAGAGGAGGAAGCTCGGCACAGGTAAGTCACTAAGGTCCACTCCCCACTAGTAAGCGGTGGATCTGGCTTCCATCTCCCATTTGCCTGAGCTGCTCTCTCAAGCGCTAGGTGATTCCCAACTACCCGTTTACATTGCATCATAAATACCTGATGCGGTGATCGGATCACAAACTCCTCCAAACAGGACAGTGCCTTACTCATTCATCTCTGTGCCTTACGACCTAGGGAGGGGCTGACTAAAGTACTCGCACAATAGTTATTCCTTCCGGATGAATTAAAACGAGCCAGGCTTTGTTCCCAGGAAACTCTCCGTGATCCCAATGATCCCATTTCATCTTCGTGCTAACCCTGTGACATCAGTACTAGTAGCCCCATTGACAGAATACTTGAAACGCAGAGAGGTGACTCGTCCAAGATCACACAACCATTAAGTGGTAAAGCTGGGTTCAAATCCAGGAACAAGCTTCTAAGTTTCTAGGGCTTGGACTCAGGCTGCTGTTTTACTGTGAAAGGCCCCACAGATGATATGTAAATGAACGTACGTGATTGTGTTCCAAACTGTATGTACAAAAACTGTCTGCAAAGCCCGACACTATTGACACTTAGGGCTGGATCCCTCTTCTTCATGGAGGACTGTCCTGTGCACTGCAGGACATTTAGCAACATCCCTGGTCTCTACCCACAATGTCTCAAAGTCGCGGCAATCAAAGTTGTTCTGGACATCGCCAAATGTCCCCTGTGTATGAAGGCTCCCCTGGTTTCGAACCACTGGTCAGACCCAGCCTACCAGATCCCCGGATGTCGTGGGCAAGGAATCCACAGAAAACACCCTCTGGCAAAAGAAACCAAGAGCCACCAAGAATGAGAGGTACCGGGGCCATAAGCTCGGGACCTTTCCAGAACACAAGTCCTTCTGTACCATGCACCACCCGGCACACACTGCGTGCCCAGTAACGTTTCGACCGGAACTTTGGGCAGAAAAATGTGTACTTGGTTTAAAAACGACTGAGGAAAGTGTGCAGTGCTTTCCAAGGAGCGAGAGCTGAGAATGGAGAAAAATACCTCAACGAAACCTCCCAAATGGTGATCCGCCTTTATACATCCTCCCTGCTGATGTTCACTCTCTTTTCTTTTTCGCCTCTTTGAAACTGGAGAAGGGCCTTTCACCAGAGGGAACCAAGGGGGAGTCTGCATTAGGGCTTCACATTTGCAAACGGCCTCAAATCGTGACCTTTAACACTATCTTAAATTGAGGTTCTACGCTCATACTCAAAGACACAGACTAGATAGTAGTACGATGACATTTATCACAAGACTTTAAACTTAGGGGTCTAAGGTGCCACTCCAAAGACCAAACACCGCCCTCACCTTCCTCTGTCTAGCAGGCCACCAAAACTTACAGCTGGCCACGGAACGGAACATGACGGATGACCAAGGAGGCCCGGGGCGGTGTGCCCCACACAGCACTCCGTCTCCAGTGCAACGTGAAGGTTAAGTCCAGTTTCCTGGCCCCGCGACGGGCATCGGTGTTATCTCCTGGGCTGGCTCTCCTGACTCCAGCCACATTCCCTGGGTCCAGGGCCGATTTCGCTTGTCTCTCCTCCTGGTTTGTGCTCGATCACCTTGCTGATTTATCATCTGAGTAACGACCTGGCAGATACTACTCGCTTGCCAGGATTTATTTACATGATCTCAAATATAATAAACATTTTCTAGTGTCCTATTTTACACCATGAATCTATTCATTCATTCAGCAAACAATTAGGGAGTGTCTACCATGTCCTAGTCACCACGCTAGGGAGGACAGTACCTCTGCCTGTGACAGGTAGGGTCACTGGCCTCCCAAAGCCAACAGTCTGGGGGAAGAAACAAGAACCAAACAGACAAATAAACGTAAAAGATTGATTAATTATTTATTGTCTGGCCTCTACAGACTCCTGGGGTTCTCTGGAAGGAAAGAGTTAAAGTTTAGTCACCCCTTTATTCCCAGACCCCAGGGTCGAGCTTAGAGAGATTTCCCTGATTTAAATTCTTCAAGGCTCCCTTTGGCCACCACCGAACATCACTGCTCCCTGTCATCACCTGTCCCTGGCACCATCACCCTGTCCTTGCATTCTCTCCTCCAGCCAGACTGGACTTCAGCCCCGTGCTGCCTCTCTGGCATACCTTCGCACCTGCTGTCTCACTGCCTGGAACACATTCTGCCATCGGCCCCCGCCTGGTCACCCCCTTCCACCAGCAGCTAATCTGAGATCCCACGTCTCCTCTGAAAAGCCTTCCCGGAGGCTCCCCTCATACCCAAGGCCAGGCCACCTCCTGGCCCTCAGGCCCCCCTCACATGCCTCCTGGCCCTTCCCAGACTCAGCAGCCCCACGCGTCAGTCTCGAACCTGACTGCCAGCCCCAGACAGCAAGGCCATCGTCCACCTAGCACAGCGCCCGGCATCCAGCAGGTGATCAATAAATACTGTCTGACAAACGTCCGGCCATCCCCTAGCCAATCGGTCCCCTTCGGAGGCGGGAACCATACCCCTGGCCCGAGACCCCAGGAAGGAGAGGTGAAGGGTCCACTTACCAGGCCCTTGAAGAAGCCTCCGAGGGACTGCCGCCGCCTCTCGGGTCTCTTCTGGGACTTGTCCCCATTGGGCAGCGAGTTGGCCTCCGCCGCGGCCGGCTCTGCACACGGGGCCGGTTCTTTGGTGTCCTGCTTGTTGGTCTTCTGCTTGTTCAGCTCGGCCGAGGCCTTCTTGTCCTTTGAGGGGCCCTCCGTGCACTTCTGGCCTGCTCCCGCCGGCTCTGGCTCTGGCGGCGTGGTGGCCTTTTCCGTGGAGTCTGATATCTACAGCGAGGTCACGCAAAATGCATGTTAGTGGCTGCAAGACACCTCTCAATAGCAGGAGAATAAATATGTTAAAACAGAGATGTGCAAATGTTGGATGGTGTCTATGTTTTCGGGATTCCTAGGTAAAATGAAAAAAAAAAAAAAGGAAAAATGCACCAATACCTAATTATGGTGCAAGGTCACAGGAAGGGACATTTGCTTATTTATCTGATAATTCGTTAATTAATGTTATGCTTTCCCAGTAAGCATTCTTTCCTCCTCTGGTATGAGAACCTGGGTTTTCCTTGGGAAACCTCTTTTTTCTCTTGTGTATTCCTTGGGATTTAGGCAAACTAAGTCCATACCTGGACCAGGGCGTGTGACTCAGGCTTGGCCAATCAGAGCATTGCATGTGACTGGGCTGCTATGATTGGTTCACGATGACCAAACAGATCAAAACTGAGCTAAGCTCAGGGCTTTGCTAAAACAACCAAGAGAGAGAGTCCTGCTCTCTTTTTGTTAGGTTTGAAGATAAAAGCTTGGAGTTTCCAGAGCCACCGTCGTTTTCAGAAACAAACAAAAAAAAGTGCTTGAAAAGGAAGCTAACACAGAAGAAAGCAGAGCTGAGAGAGGAGCCCACATACCGATGGCTCTGTGTGTGCCCCTCGATCCATCTGTTCCTGAAGTCCTCTCATGTGCATGTACCTTCGAGAGAGCTTCTCTGCTTACGACTGCATGTGACACGTTCCTTGGGGATGCCTATTTTCTTTATGTCTGTCTTGATTTCTGGCGTGAAACTGCCCTGTTGCTTCATGAAACGGCGATTTAAAAAAAATGGCTGTTTTTTATTTTTACCTTTGAACTTCTACCCTTTCGTGCTAAAGTGAAATGTTCGCAATTATATTTGGGTCTTGCAATTTGGGGGGATGAGCCTATAAAATCCAAAATTCTAGCAAATGCTGGGTAAATTACAGATAACCTCAAAAAAAAATCTATTAGAAAGTAAAAAGCTTTTCCCCATAATTTACTTGAACAGAAATGCCTCTGGGGGCCAGATAGATAGAATGAAAACACGTCAGAGGCTAGAAGTGAGAAAAATCACATGGAGACTTCGTTCCTCCAGTTGTGAAACCAACATAGCGATGGGGGACTACTTCTCTAGTGTCAGAGAAACACCAGTTCAAGCGATGCTGTTTTTGATGTCGGGGAGACAAGCTGGAGTGTGGGGTTGGGGACACTGTGGCGAACTGAATGTTACATGCCCTGTCTAACGAGGCAACAGCTGCTTAGACCCAGGCGAGTGATAATGGATAGGATTACAGCCCCGGCGTTGTTAGATCTTCTGGTTTTCCGATGGAAATTTAAAATTGAATTTTTTAAATGCAACATATGTCCATTTTTAGATCTTGACTTCAAAAGTTTTAAAGCCCTATTCACGGCAAATAACTACAACACAAGTACCCCTGAGGGCCACATTCGACCTACTGGATATGTGTTTACAATTTCCGATTCCTAAAGTTTTGTACTGTCCCCAGGTCCAGAAATTCTATGACAAAGTGGCAGTTTGACTGAGCAAGCAGCAACCAGAGAGCTGTCATTTTGCACTGGTGGATCAAGCCTACCCCCTAGAAATACGTGAGAAGAATCACAGGTGCAAGGTCTCCCCAGGTCGCAGCACCTGGGGGGCTGAATTCCTCGGAGAAAGACGCATTCGACATCCGGTGCGCCCCATGAAGTTGTTCTGTCGCCACACGCCCTGAATATTTCTGTCACATCCCAGCTGCCAAAGCTGTAGCAAATGCTGAGATACACATGTCCGACTGTAAGAGACGGCCTCAAGCAGATATTTGCCTTCGAATGAGCCAGAAACTCCCACTATGATGCTCTTTAGAAGGCCGGAAATCAGTGACTCCATTTACACACCCCATGAACTGTCTTTGTCACGCAGATTTTAAGATAGAGTGAGTGGCTTAACATCTGGAGTCAAAGGGACCTGGTGTGGGTCTAGTTCCATCACATCTTTGCTGTGGGGTCTGGAATAAATTGTTTACTCTCTCAGCATCCTCACCTGTATGGGGGTAATAAAAAAATCATACCCCATGGCGTTGGGAGGATTACATGAGATAGTAATTGAAAAGCCTGTGTGACACAGTCTGACCCCTGTGAAATGCCAAACATAAGGGGACCGATCATCTTGGTTTGTCTGGAAATGAGGGGGTTCTAGGACATGGAACTTACAATTTTAAAACCAGAAAAGTCCTGGGCATCCTGGTTTAACATATCCAGAGGTGACTCTTTCTGAGAGATTGTGAGAGGTTGGATTCTAGTGCTGGGTGCAGATGAAGTACTCTGGAAATACTTGCTGAATCGAGTCTCCCCCGCCCAGTGACATTTTGGTCAAGACTTGTAGGATAAAAAAGGAATTTCCCATGTGAAGAAGAGGGAACGTAAAAGCCTCGCAATAGGAACTAGCAGAGGAATTCTGGCTTATTCGTGCTTGTATCTGTAGAGCCCAAGTTCATGTCCGATGAACAGTAGGTGCTTTACCTACAGATGTTCAACGAGTTGGCTGTGGTTTAGAACTGCATTGGAAATGAGGCTGGAAAGAAGCGAGAACATGCCAGCTACACCCGCCACCGAACCGAGTTCACAGGTCACTTACTTGGCAGCTGGAGTCTTTCCCATTTATTTCTTCTGAGTGGGTGATCCCTCCATCCCCTTTCACTGACTAAAATAACAAACAGACAATGGCCTTTCAGCTACCATAAGAACAACAAAATGAAGAACGCGAAAGAAGTTCCGAAATGGATGGCCACGTAATCATTCATTATTGAGATTTGGGATCAAGACCAATGGAAGACCAACCGGAATCATACTGCTCACGAGGTCTCCCATTTCCATGTGGTCTGTACCCAGAGTCTAATTCCACCCAAGTGTTGACCTCCGAAACTAACAACAACTATAACAAAAGTCCAAAACCCTGAGGTTAGATGATTCTGGGATAAATAATTGATGATGAAAATAGTAATGTTGGAACCAGAAAGTCATTGAACACGTTGAATGAATGAATCAATGAATGAACAGGGAATCGAAAGGTACAAACTTCCTGTTGTAAGATAAGTAAGTACCAGGGATGTAATATACAGCATGGTGACAGCAGTTACTGTGGTCACATGACATATGTGAAAGTTGCTATGAGAGTCATTCCAAGCGTTCTCATTGCAAGGAGAATTTTTTTCCTTCCATTTCTTTTCACTGTGTCTGTATGAGAAGGTGCACGTCAACTAAACATAGTGTGGTTATCATTTCATGATATATGTAAGTCAAACCTTTATGCCGTACACCTGAAACTCATACAATGAAATATATCAATTACATGTCTTTAAATAAAGCTGGAAAAAAGTAAAATAGATGAACAAACAATTAAACCATTGGGTCGCCTTCCATTGGTGACATTTAGTGGTGATTGTTTTATTGTATTTGTTCCCCCAGTAGAGGAATGAGTTATGTTCAACACTTTATTTTCCATCCTTTAATACTCCCTGTGGCCTGTGGCATCAGTAACAGGGCTGGATGGGATTGAATTCACAACTTTGGCTCCTTAAACCCACATTCAAAATGGATCTACGTTGGGGGCGGGGGGTAGGGGGTAGTGGAGCAACAGCTTGAGCATCACCTGCGAACTTGATAGCAGATTCTCGAGGATTCCAGATCTGCTGAATCAGAAACCCTGTGGGGTATAGCTCAAGTCCACAATGCTGAGGCACACGTGGGTTGACGTGTCACTGCTTTAAGCTGACTGGCCACAGGCGAATGCGGACCCACAGTACATTCGTTTCTTCCCCCTCCCTTTCTTTGCTTGCCCTTGGAGGAGAATTTGGATCAAATCACAAGGCTGTCTCATCGTCGAATGGTCCTAGGTTAGCCTCCTGAAAACAGACTCTACGGCTATAGAGAGATCATTGCAAAAGTTCAACCTCTTTTTTTTTTTAAAAAAAGGGGGAATATCTCAAGCTCGTCTGTGACTTTTCTCTATTGTTCATTTTGAGGCATATAAAGCTGTATTTATGCAAAGGTGACTGACTGCTGAGTTTAGACTGAGGGTTTTATTAAGTCCCTCTGAGGTCTCTTCAGTGATGGTTATTAATAATGGTGGTTATTAATAATCCCTCCCTACCTCCCCTCTTCCTCCCTGCCTCCTGTGTGTTCTCTCCATCCCTCTCCTTTCCTTTGGCAGAGCCTCTTTCAGAGACAAATTAGGGGAGTTCGAGTTGGGCTCTGTCTGTATTCAAAGGACCATAACCACAAAGGCTTATTTTTTCCAGCTGTGAAAAATAGCAGGATTACTGTTAAGGAGACTAAAATTCTTTGAGAAGCTATTTAATATTTTAAAGAACAATCTGAAGACTATTAAGTCATTTCAGAGATTTTCCCAGTGTGATACCGAGTATCTTTCTCCACGGAGTTTATTTTTATTTACGAGAGTCAAAAGGGAAGCATGTCAGGACCTCAGCCTGCAGTGTGGAGAGAGGATCAGGTTGTGACAGCCACACCTTGCACATTAATAAAGTCATTGTCTATTTCTTTTGTTGTGTCTGCATTCCTATAACTTATACTCTGAGGAATGTTTAAACCGTCTCCAATATATATCTCTTAGATACTCCAAGCTCTAGTGGAAACGTTTGCTGGTCAGTTCACATGTCTTTCTTTAAAAGAAATGCAAGGTATTTTGACGGAGATCTAAATCCAACCAAAGTTGAGATTTAAAAGAAGAATTGGGATGCCATTTTAGTTTAGTGTGAGTATATCAGCAAGATTGTTTACTAGAGCAGCCTCATTACAACAATTCAAGGAACAGGATCTGCTAGAAATTTCCAGGACAAACAAAGGCTTTGAGTCCAAGCATTGTGTTTTACCAGGATGCTCCTTTGAAATGGACTTGAACTCAAGTCAGACAAAATGACACAACGGAAGTAAATCTCACTTTAGTGACAAGTACATTCAGAAAACTATGTCCCAGCTTTATGTAACTCGGGTACTAATTCTCTTCTCTTTTGCCTTGTAATTTCAGGTAAGCCCAACAAATAAAAATGATGTTTCCACAGAATCCCCTTTAAGGGTAGGAAAAAAAATGCAAGTCGCTGGTGAAGACGGCAATCACCCCAACAAATGCTACCTTTCCTTAAAGAGTCGTTCAGTATTCCTATTTAAATACTCAGGGAAGAGTTTGAGATCAAGGACTTTGGCTAGAAAACTCCTGTTTCTGTATATTTATTTGTTTGTTTGTTTGTTTATTTATTTATTTTTAAAATTACCGTTACAAACCACCATCGATACTCCCCTTCAGAGAGTAAATTTTAATATGTTTCCTTAGACTTATTAGATTGAATGTAATCAATAAAAAAACTCTGGTTTCTTGGCTGCCTCCTCATTTGGGCCTTTCATTTGCCCAGCATTGAAGCTCATAGTCTTTCTCATCTAAGCCTGAGAATGTTATTCTAACAGTGTCTTATGAAACTACTGGTCTAAAGAGACTGGAGGATGGTTAAATGAAACAATGTAGGTGACAATAGTTTGGAGGAGGAAAGTACTTTTCAAGTACAAGGTGTTATTAATATTGACAAATTATAAACCTATATTTCTATCTCCCACTTTTATGGTTTCATCTGCCTACCTGGTTTGTGGGTACTTGAATATAGCTCTCTACCCACTCACTTTATAAAAATACACTAGCATTTCAACTATGCAATTTCTTGACATCCAGTTGAATTAATGCATAGAAGAATCTTTAAAAAAAAAATTTTTTTTAAATTTTTTATTTAGGGCATGACAGATGTCTTAGCTGTTTCTTGTAATTATTTAAAAAATCTGTAGGAGCCCATAGAGTTTCTGTGAAGTAACATATCTACATGTATAGAATGCAATGTAAGGATTTATATGATTCTATTTTATTTCCTCTGAAATTATTTGAAAAACAATATTCTTTCTATTTTTATTTTTATGAGGTTAATTTCTGGAAAGAAAAAGATTTTTTAGAAGTAAACCGGGCAATATGTTTATTAAAATTAAAAAAAGAAAAAGAAAAAAAAAAAACCAAACATCTTAACCAGGAGTCACTTTGCTATGGGACAGAAAATATATAGTCTGAGGGAAACTTAAGAGAGGCAAACACGAGAAGGTAGAAAATCCATAATCTGAAGGATAGAGGCACAGATTACCAAACAAAAATGACACATTTGAAATTGAGTTTTCTATTACATCAATTATTTTTTTAAAAACTATATTTTGCTAAGGATATCTAAACTCAGTTGTAATATTCTTTATTTGGCTCAAAAAAAAAAAATCCTATAGTGATGGGCCAGATGCGATCTCTATTTTCGAGCCCTTAGAACAGAGTTTTGGTTTTTTTTTTTGCTTTTTTTCTTCCTGCATAAATAAGAAGACTTTAAATTCGTTGGGAAGCCATGAAATGTTACCTAAAATTGTTTCTTGAAAATAATTACTGAAGCTAACTTCCAGAAGTCTGCACTATGGGGTATTAACACATGTGCATAAACGTGGGGTACAAGAATGTTCACACAGGTTAGCGGAGCAGCTGAGATCACGTGTGTAAGACACGTGGCTTGCGCCCACTGAATATGGCACAGAGATGAAAATTAATGTCTGTTTTCCTCATTGGGCCTTACTCTCCATGAAGACAAGAACTATGTCTATTTCTGCTTACTGTTTTATCCCTCGTGCCTGGAACACAGTGGGTGCTCACTAATTATTTGTTGATGATGTGAATGAATGACAGACAATAGGTTGGAAACAAGCCAAATGTCCACCAATAGAGCAATGATTAATCAGAGTGTGATAAATCCAGACCATGTGATTCCACAAAGTTGTTACAAAGAACGAGGCGGCTCTATACCAGGGGCCGCAAACTCAGATATCCACAGGGACAGGGCCAGCAACATAAATGAGTGAGCTGGGCTGGGTATGACAATAGGGAGTGGTGGGGATTGTGGTAAACTGGAAACCCATGCCTTTGTGTATTTGAATTAATCGCAGCGGTACTATTATGTTCTAATGGAAACAAAACAGGATGCAAGACAATAATTATTAAGATATCTGGAATTTTAGGAGAAATCTCAACAAGCATGGAAGCTTTAGAATTTAAATATAACAAAGAATAATGGTCAAGCTGCCGGGCATTGCCCTTTCAATAGGTAAAAAGAACAATGCCCATGATGAGGCTGATGCTATGTATCCACGAGGATTGCTTAGGAAATGAGCCCACTCTCATCTCTATCCCTAACTTATGGAAAACCGATTCCAAAGGGTTCTTTTCTTTCCAAGTTTGTTCCCCTAACAGTTTGGACTTGCCCAGTTTTTACTCTTAGAAAACATCCCCAAGCAACATCTAATGGATAGCTCTGAGGATGAGTTTATAATATGGGACCTCATTAGAATTTAAAGCTTTGTTTTGAATGAGTGCAATGGATGGTTTAGATGTCTTTCATTCTTTATTTGGAGTCTCTCATATTTCCTCTCTTTTAAACAAAGAAGCCTGATGTTGGTTATTTGAAAGGGAAAGTCATTCTGTTTGCTTTTTTTGTTTTTTTAAATCTCTCAACTCCATTCAGAAACAGGGGAGCTGGATCACCCTCGATGTTACGATGAACTATATGGGGGTCCCATTCGTTGTGCAGATGGTTTGCCAGAAACAGGCCAAATGTTCTTTTCTTTCCTGACATTGTGTCAAAAATTAGTTTAAAAATCTCAAGTCTTGATCTCCATTTTTAACACCATACTGCAGAGTAAATGCCGAGGACTGTAGAGGGGGGTTCCAGCCACACCAGCTGCCCACCACTTACTCTATGCATCTCAGTCCATGAGAACCCAGCCACAAAAAGAAAATGATGCCTGTCAACAATTTCTAACAGAGTTGTTTGTAATATGCCTCAACTCCCACTGGTAAGGGTTTGGTTTTGTTTTACGAACTAGAAAGAATTCCTTAACAGGTTGGGCCTGTGAAAATAGGGTTTCTTTCTTAAAGGATTAAATTCCCAAATACTTCTGAAAATGAAGGTGCACTATAATGAAATTCTTGTCGTTCATTAAAAGAGAATTAAACCAATGACCTTTCACATGAGTTTTTGTTTTTTGCCTTCCAACTGATTTGGGTTTTATTTTGTTATATTACTTAAGTTCCTGGATATTTAGATATTTAATGCACATGACTCTTCATAGATACCAAAAGCTGTCTACCCATATTTTTTTCCATTCTATACAAACTAAAGGCATGGCAAATGCACCAACTAAGTTATACATATTCATTATTAGAATATTATGTTTTCATTTCCGTATATGAATTATTTACAAATCAGCTTCGTTCAAGTTTGTGACACTCACGTCACCTTCAGAATTTTTTTCCAACATCAATATATAACTGACTATTACTTAATCCTTTAATAAATGCCTATGTTCATTATGTAAATCAACGTATTTTCAAAGGAAACTGTATATAATTACTATAATAAGAAAAGCAACATCAGTTGTCATAAATAGAAGGAATCTTTAAAAATGAATAAAATTACAAGTAAACACTAATATTAATTTCTAGGTAGATACTGTTGTCTCCTAAAACTCAGGACCCAAAGCCGGCCCTTTCTTTGTTAAAATGGGTGTTAGTCAGGGTTAAAGCAAGGTTAAGGAATATTAGTAATAAACCAAGACTTTCTCTGTGATCGAATCAGAAGCACAAAAGGGAGTGTTTTCCCACAGCACAATTCACATTCCATCTGTACCACCCACAACTACCTCTCATGCCACCTGTGACCTGGGTCTTTATTCTCCGGAGCTGAGCTGGATTTTTCAGTGTTCTCGTGCTGGAAGCAAGTGGCTTACCATTTGTCTGAGAAAAGCCATCAGGGAGGTTCTCGGTGGTTTGTGTTCTTCTCTTCTGAGTTTTACTTCTGTGGCTTCTGGTGTAGCATCTCCTTCTTCGCTGAGATCCACTGTTTGTAAGGCTGAGTCTACGTCCTCGGACTTTGTAATCTCTACTGGTGATTCACACACCACCTGGATTATTTTGCCAGGTAATAATAAGACAGTGAAAAAAAAAAACATTCCCCAAAACATGCTTTATAAAGTGGAGTCCTGATTCTTCCTTAGACCCTCTAGTAGCTGGAGGTTTGAATCTATGACTATTTCCACACGGGCGCATCTTCGAGAAGGAACATTTGTGTCATATGATGTGCTCTCAAACAGCCAGTTTCTGAACAACTGTCAAATAAATGGACTTGGACGTGGCAAAATTTCTGTCCCATGAAGGTACAATGCTTAGACGGGAAGTCCCTTTTGGGGACTGCCCCTCAGAGTACACCCCAAACCCACTCCATTCTAGCAGGCCCACCTCTTTGGTCTGCCATATAGGCGAATTACAGCTGGCCTGTGTTAAAAATCAGGAGTCATCATTCCCTCAAGATGCCAGCTTTAGAGATGGTGACCACGACACCTTCCAATCCATATCCTTGTTCCCCTGCAACTGTGGAGAAATTGTCCTCTGTGCTAAAAGGACAGGGTGAAAGCCACTTGCTTTAGTAGACTCCGCTTCCCCTTTAACTCATTTCCCATTTCACACCCCTCTCCCTGCACCGGTCATTTGCTATTGCTGCTTAGCTGAAGTTTAGGCTTTCAGGAGAAAAATGAACTTGGGAAAAACAAAACAAAACAAAACTCTAGCTAAGTTGCTATGGCCCCCAGCAAGGTAACTAGTGATCTCAGAGTCCCCTGAATGTCTGTGGCGGGTAAGGAAGGCCAGCTGTGTGGGCGCGGATGTAAAATCTGATTCATCCGCATTTTGATTCCAAAACTTGTTCTTTTCCATTGCCTCCCTGCATCTGTGCTGTGTCCTCATCACATCTGGGACAGTTTCTGCCTCTGCCTTGGTCTCTGCAAAAGGACAGAGTTAACTGGCCTGGGGAGGGTTTTATAATTTCCTTTTGGTTGGCCTCGGGCAGGGATTGGCAAACCGCAACCAAATCCATCCCGTAATCTGTTTAGGTATGGCCCACGAGCTAAGAATGGATTTAACATATTTCGAGGGTTCTAAAAAAACGTTTTAAAAGATGAAACATGTCCAACAGAGACTGTATGTGGCCTGCAAAGTCTAAAACGTTGACTGCCTGGCATTGACATAACAAGCTTGCCATCCTCTGCCTCAGAGAAAAGCAGGCAAGAGCCAAAGGCAAGTCTGCATTTGTTTTTCCTGGTGCCAGACCCAACTTCTTCAGAAGTTCGTTCTCAGAGGCAACTTACTTATTTCCAAAAACACAGCATGCTCCGGAGAAGGCATTTGCCTTTCTTTCAAAGAGCATTGGTTTGCATACCATTGGTTTGCAAATGAGCCCAATTGAGATGGACCCTTAATTTCTCTATTGTCAACTGAAGCAGGAAGGTGCCTGCCCATCAACTAATCAGCCTGCAGGAAAGCCCCTCCCCACTCCAACAAGGCAATTCCATCTAAGCTGTCTCTCCCCACCTTCCCTTTCTTAAAATATTGACATGACTTCTAGCACTTTCCCTCTGCAAAGAACTGGGCTGGGGAGCTGCAAACTCAAAGCCCCCGGGAGGCAAGGCAGGTAATACCAGCATGAACTGACCAGCAATGAGACAAAAAGGGGCGATGGGGACTGTGGTGACAAAAGTCAAGTTGTCTCATCTAAAGACACTCAAAGAGTAGAAGAACGAGCCCAGCTTCTGCTGCTGGGCTGCCGGGCTGTGACGCAGGCCTGTCTTTAGGGAACCAGGCTGTGACTGGAGCCAAATAAGAGACTGGGATTAGCCGTCCAGTGTGGATGGGTTTCCACATAGAGGCCTGATTTAATTCAACGGCATTTCTGAGAAAATAAGCTTCAGCCACCAGCACCCTGGGGTAAGCCTGAACGGTGGGCAGTCCATAGAGTGACTATGACTGCGGCTTGTGGCACCAGCCCTGCCTGGGTCTCAATCTTGACTCTGACTCTAACAGGGACTCTAAATCAAGGTCCCCGCTCAACATCTCTGTGCCTGGGCTTCCTCCTTTCTCAATGGGAACAGCACACACATCGGAACCAAACCAGGCAATGCACGTGAAGTTCCTAGAACAGTGCCTGGCACACAATACGCACTGAGCTGTCGTCACCAGTGGTTGTTACTTGTGCTGTTATGAGAGCTCTTTACTTCACGGGCATGGATTATGTGGGATCATCCACCGTGCACACGTCCACTATTGAGAGATGACAAAAATAACTACCTCTTTCTATGCCTGACATTGTGCAAGGTATTTTTTTTTTTAAATATAGTACCTCAGTAAATAGTTTCCCAGACAACTCAGGGTAGACACCGTTGTCCCTATCTACAGAGGAAGAATCTGAATGATTGAATGCTCGGCCAACATTACACTACAGGTAAGTAGCTGTTGCTATGAGGTTGGAGTTGTCCACCAGTAACTGAATGGCTGATGGTGACTTAACCGATAGCGATGGATGTAGAATAAAAGGTTTGGAAGTAGGAAGTTCTGAGATGGGTTCGGTGGCTCTAAGAAGTCAGGCTCTTTCTATCCTTTGGCTCTGCCTTCCATGGCATGCTAGATTTTCATCCTTTTATTTGCTACCTCATATTTGCTGCTTTATATCCTCATGGATATAAAGTAGCTGCCACAGGTCCAGGCATCACATCCTCAAATCCATGTCTTAAGAAAGAAGGAAGGTCATAGCAAAAGATTTGCTCCAAATGAACTTTTGTATTTTGATCCTCTACCTCAGGGTACATTTCGTTGCCCTAAAGTAGGTTACATTCTTACCTCTAGATTAATTACTGGCAAATAAAATGGGATTATTGGTTTAGACTGATCACGATCAAATACTTTGGGAGCGTATTAGTTGCCAATCTTACCTAAGATCAAGGGAAGAAAGGTGGAGAAATGAGACATAGCCCTTAGGTAGGTAATGAACGGAGTCTGAGTCAATGACTCTGGGCTTAGAATTATTCTGTCTTCAAAGCAGCAAGTTCTTTTGTGTGTGTGTAAGGGCCCCGGAGGGAAAATTACTTACATAATAAAATGATCAGGTTATATGGTAATACCTTTGTAAATCAACTTTATTTGATTGCTACTGGTTCTCCTGCCAGGCCCTTCCAAATGTGGACAGGTGTCAACTCATAAATTCTAGGCCAGAGTCCACTCTTCAAAAAAAAAGGACTCCCAGAGACTCCCATATACTCCCCTCCATGCAAGTCAGGCCATGAAGTTGGCTTTCAGAAGCCAAGGAAAACGCATGGACTCCAGTGTGTAAACCCAGAGGAATTGAGCTAAGTTAGGAGCTGATTTGCATATACAGACATAAGAATTTGATTTTTATTTGGACAGTTTTCCAATTTCCTTCCAGGCTATAGCTTTGGAAAAAGTTGTTCCTTATTTAGAATACATGATTGCATCTGCACATTTTAATGGGCATAATTAAAATCAGATTTGTGCTATAATTTAGAATTAAACCTCCCTTGCTTGATTTCAGTAGAGGATATTAGATGCTGCAGGAAGATACACATTTTGGCAAAATACATTTTCAGTTTTTGCCTCAAGTATTATAACATACTTACTCTTGAAATTTGGTTTATACAGTTTTCACTAGAGCTGCGAGTTTGCCAATTGACTTACAGTAAAGATAGATTTCCTCCACTTAAACTTCACAAATGACATAATAATGACATTAAAAGTTTTTACTTTAGAATCATTTTTATATTTTATATTCTTTCTGATTTCACTTATAATATGGTTATTTACTTACAAAGACCTTACAGAGGTTTTATTTTTCTACTCAGTAACTCCTCTCCGCTGTTCTGTTCACAGTACCCCAGTTTTTCTTTGGGATAACAATTCTCCCTAATTTTCAGATTATGTATTTGGATGAAGCCAGTTGAGTGGGTATAAGCCAATTAACATGACCAGCTCCTTGACCATATGGGTTTGGGGGTGGCAGTATGTGGTAGATTATATTATTTTCCTGATTATTCACTCTACCTTTCTGTAAAAGAATTAAACACCATGCCTACCACTGCGTGGCTTGCTTTGGCAAATGGAATGTGAGTAGACAGGATGGAAACTATGATCGAGTGAAAGTTTTTGGAGCCTTTGCGCTATTCACCTATGGCAGTATTTTCTCTCTGCCGCTCCAACTGCACGTCCTTGTCAAAGATCTCAGTCTAGGTCTCAGCAGAAAGAGGCTATGAGGATCACCCATTGCCAACTTACAGTTGACATGCGGCACGAGTGAGGAAAAAAGAATCTTTGCTGTTGAAAGGCAGTGAAACTTGGGGCTTGGTTGTTACTGCAGCATAACCTGGTGAAAGCTGACTAACAGAGCATGTGGCTCCATTGAGGCCAATGAAAGAGAACAAATTCCAGGACATCTAGGGGGCTACTCAACAAATCTCTCCTTTATTCTGCACTGGGGAAAGTGATGCTGAAAAGCCGAACATATAGCCAAACCCGGGGGCCTGAATAAAGATTTATTTGAAAGAAATTCTACTACCTAGTAATGATGGCCAATAAATATTATTTTCTTTTTAATCTAGGTTGAGTTGGGTTCTCTTTTGCTTGCAGTTGAGAGGTTACTTACTAAGAGAGGTAAACAACAAAAGTACCTGTTTCCTGGATCTTATAGGTCATTAGGAGAGAATGCTTTTTTTTTTTTCATTAGTTAGAACATTAACTCAATTTACCAATAAACAAAACACTTTCAGATTTCGACTGAAGGATTTGATAACGTCTGTAGTCAAAAGTGGTAGATTTTGCTTCTGATGAGACCAGAAGCTCATTCTAGAAAGCACTAAACTCTCATGGGATTCAAAAGCCTTATTTTTCTTTTCACAAAAAAAACATGGAAAAATGCTGAAATCTCTCTGTCCTTTGCTGTGCATTGGTTGATAGATTGGTTGTGGAAACTAGTGGTAGAAAAATCTAACAAAATAAACTCAACTATATTTCAGCCAGAAGTTGTTAGTTAACGAAATCTTATGATATGGTTAAAAACAGCTAATTGTCCTGTTTGGAAGGTTTTGACTGCTGCTGTCTCTCTTACCTGGGAGGGAGAAATCACCTGTTTCCCATATGCCTTCACTCCACCGAGTCAGCTGTGAGATGTGTAATTTCGCAAAGACAAATTATCACTGACAACTGGGAAGCCCTCGGCCATATTGTTACAACTCCTGTGCACTAATGGGGACTGTGAGGGGCAGCAAATTTTTCCTGCCATTGGTCTTGTCATAACTACTTGACTCTGTCATCGTAGCCCTATGAACCTAGCCTTAGACGATATATAAAGGAATGAGTGTGGCTGTATTCTAATAAAACGTTATTCATAAACACTGAAATTTGAATTTTGTATAATTTTTATGTGTCATGGAATAGTATCCTTCTTTTGATTTTTAAAAACCATTTAAAAATGTGAAAACTATCCTTAGCTCTTGGGCCATACAAACACAGGTGATGGGCGGGAAATGTCTCATGAGCTGTCATTTGCCAACCCCCAAATTACTGTTTTCTTCCTATGCTTCATGAGCTGAAATACGGACATTACATGTATTAGTTCTTTAATTCTCACAAGAAACCCAAAGGATAGGTAAAATTATTATGGCCACTTAAGAGATGAGTACACTGGGGTCCAAGAGGTCACACAGCCTGGGGATGATGGGGCCAAGACCACAAATTTTATTTAGCCTCATTCCCTCCAACTAATAGGCTGGCAGAGGATGAAATGAAGAAGCTTAAAAATAAAAACATGATTCGTAGGGCTAAGCAATTTCAATCAATTTTTATAATGCTTCTTTATTTTCCTGAGGAAATATTTGCTTTCTTTCATATCTCTATCAGCTTTTGCAGACTCATGGAGTCAGCTCTCTGGCCTGAGAATGGCAGTCTTGGCATGTATTGCAGCAAGATGCTCCCATGCCTGATGCAACTACCTGTCCTGGGTACCACCCGCAGTTAGTAGAGAATCTGAGTTGTCATGGAAATAAAGGTGAAAGAAGCAATCAACGTAGAATGAAGGAGGAGTGCAGCATCCTTGTCCCTTTAGGAAATACAGAGATGTTCTTATGTTTAGTAGACTCTTTCAGCCTCTCAATGAAAACAGATTATTAAAGTGTGTGCTGCGATTTTGCATTTTGTTTGCCCTGATTCAACAGGCATCACAAACGTTCATCCAAAGTTATTCCCCAGTGGTCCCTAATCATGCATAAGGGTGAAAGAGTCTACAGCAGGTGAATAACACTCAGAGCATGCAAGAACACAGGACTCCAGAGCGGAGATGCCCAGGGGTCCGACATGCAGAAGACGAGAATGGATTCTGTCATTTAATGTGTAACTTACATTCTCCTCTGCACCTGTGGGGACTGAATCCTCTTTAACTGACTAAAGGGAAAATAAAAACAAAAGCGAGAGTCAGAGCCAACAGCCTTCTCGTGCAATCCTTGGATATTGCTTGTGTACCTTTTTCCAAAAAGAACCCGAAGGAGGCTTACAGAAAGGTAAACAGCACAGCAAGATAATATAAATGATGCAGTTTAAAATGCAACGAAGGGAAAATTAACATGCAGATGCTGCCGGGATGGAAATGGAGGGGTTACTATAGAAAGCACGAACCAATCTTGGCCGTAAGCAACACGTTTTACCTAGACGTTTTCAGGAAACCGATAACAAGAGGGAAGTATGATCGATCATGCAGTACACAAACACTGTGAGGTAAAAACAAAGGAGCTGCTTAGGAACATTCCGGTAGCAGGTCTGGAGAAATTCATCCCGTGGTCCTGATGAAGCGAGCAGGCGTTCTGTGATTGGCAGGGTCCATCGCCTTCTCCTGACTGTGGCGCGGTAGCTGGCATCAGAAGCTGCTCTCTCTAGGGACCGATTTCATCGTGTCCAAGTTCAGTTCGGTTCACATGCTTCTACGGAGGGCCAGAGGGCTGGGGTCCAACATGTCCCACTTCAAACACTGTTACAGTCCCGCCCCAAATGGGAGAGGAGTTCCCCAGTTCTATCAAAAATCAGTGCCGCGGCCACCATCATCGGTTTGTCAAGAGCCAACTCTGGAGCTCATCTTTGCGTCTTTCCTGAGGTCTTCTTAAACTTTTTTTGGGGTGGTGGTGGTGGTGGTGTTTACAGACCCCTGTGAGAGACTCACTTGACGGATCTGGACTGTCTTCCCAGGAAAATAAACATGAACAAAATACTTCACGGATTTCAGGGCATTCATAGATGCTCGCAACTCCTCTTGGACTCTACTAAAAACTCTTTCCGATAGCCAGTTTGTTCATGTCCCGCCTTCGTTTTTACCTTTGAAACATCCACTAGGATGGGAGAGGGGAAGAAGGGAACTTATTTACAAACACATCTTCTGCACCTGGCACAATGTGGACATCATCACACTTAGGTAGCCCCGGACAAGAAGTACGGTGACCTCCACTTGCTCAGCAAGAAATGGAGGTGCAGAGAGGTGAAGCCACCTGTTCAAGGTGCTACAACTAGAAAGAGGTGGAGATGGTTCTCAGAGCTAAGTTTTGCCCCTGCCATGATGACTTCGAGGATTGGAAACACATTTTTTTTTTTTTGGTGACTGTGAACTTCCTTCTCCACTATTAGACTTGCTGTCTCTCTAGACGAGGTCTCCAACATGGATGGTTTATTTTTATTTACCTTCTTATCAAAGTGACGCTCACCTGGGCACAAACGTATCCCTGAAAAGGATTGTGAGTTTTCTGGAAGCTTCGGATTGTCAAGAAATCCTAGAGCATTCAGAAGGGATGATAGCTCTTCTCCCGGAGACCAGCTGCAGGCTACTTAATGTTATGAATAGGTAAAGAATTAAACAATATTTTAAAAAGCCAGACCTCCTCCAACCTGACCCACGAAAGTTTCAAGGGTCAATTTACTGTCTACATTAGGCTGATGAAACCCTCCCACGATTTAAGAATAGCAATTTTAGTTTTTCAAAGCCTCTTGCCTGTCCCACTTGGTCGTAATGAGATTAGACTGTGTCTTTAGTTTCCTGTGTCTGGAAAGTTCTTGGCCATGGATGGATTGCTCACTGTTTTTCAGAGGAAAACGGGAACTTGATCTGATGGCAAGGAGCAGAAAGAGGGAGATCGATGTTTCTGTCACCTTCATTGTGGTTTTAAACTTCCAGAGCTTTCCGACGTTTTAAAAATTGGCATGCTACATATCGTCTGTTCCAAGAGAAATTGCAGTTTCGTATTTTAAAGTTAACCTGCTCGGCAAAACATTCCTTATTCGGGGAATTAGTCCGATTGAGCATTTCTCAAACTTCTACAATTTGAACACCTCTTTCGCAATTCTTTTTTTTTTTTTTAATTTTTTAAAATTTATTTTTATTTTCACAATTCTTGACCTGTCCACGGACCACCTGTATTTATGTGAAATCTTTCTTTAAATTGACCACTTTTTTACTTAAGTGGATATATTTTAAAAGAAAGCATCTTGTCATTATAATGAATGTAATATCAACACCCTTGCTATAAATAGATGTGTTAAAACAGCTGTAATGAGTAAAACGAAAATGCCCATTAAATCCGAATTATTTTCAGTCTTTATTAAAAGGGTCAGCAAGTATTAGCACAGTGAGAAATGCCCATTACTATCAGAAAGAGACTTTCTTCTTAATGTCACCAGAGGAATTGGAATAGAATGGAAAAGGAGATAATTTTATACTATGTGACCGATTGCATTTTTAGGGCTGTGTTCGAGAACCATGCAAAATTGTTTTGCACAGTTTTGTACATTTGCACACTGGCCTATGGGTCTATCCTTTATGTCAGCAGTGGCTGAAAAACCAGCTGGTCTAAGGACCCAAAAGTGGATAATGAGAAGCCAGTCTCCTGTCCCCTGTAGTGTTTGGCACGTATAAGGGAAAACCCTGCGTCAGAATGCAAGTCCAGAGCATCTTGGACGGTGGGTTAGTTAGTGGATATATCAGACTGTTCTACTGTTTCTATTTTTCAAAATTTTTAC